>NW_027185809.1:44080741-44110194 GCF_028583685.1 Petaurus breviceps papuanus
CCTCCCTCCCTCCCTCCCTCCCTCCCTCCTTCCTTGCCTTCTCACTTTTTAAATTCCTTATACATAGCACAGAACTTTGTACAAAGTCGATAATGTTTTTAAATGGTTTCTTGAATTGGGGTGTGGAAAGAATGCACAGAACTTAAATAGACAAGGATGTCAGGCATATCAAGTGGAAGGTCTAACTTCAGAAAAGCACCAAGATAAGGAAGCAAAGACGCATTTTAGGGTTAAAAGAATCCCAAATAATTTGCCATGATTGACATGATTATGTGAATAAGAACCGTGTGAACAACATTAAAACAAATAATCTTCCATCAAGTTTTAGGATAAATTAGGAGGAGGCAAGCAATCAATGGGAGAGAACACTTAAAAGAAACAACATCGATAATGATAATAATAAGGGCATGATAATACTAATAATTTATGCAAACAAGCCTTGAAGCTACTTGAGTGCAGGGACTGCCTTCTACCATTCTTTCTATCCTCATTGCTTAGTCAGTGTCTGACATACAGTAGGTGCTTAATAAATGCTTATTGATTACTCTAAGTGAAATGAATAAAACACTTTACAGCTTGCAAGGTTATTATATCATTTTTTAATCCTCAACCATATTGTCAATTAGATATTACAGACAATATAATCATTTTACATGCAAAAAAACCTGAGAGTAGAAAAGTTAATTTTTGTTTATACAGCTATTAACAAATTAAAGTAGGATTTAAAACTAGGGTTTTTCTGAAACCCAGGGCAGTATATTTTCCTCTAACACATAACACCATTCAATATAAAAATAAATGCAAATATCTGGCAAAGAAAAAACACATTCCCAACAGATCTCAGAGCCAGGAAGAAGTCAAGAAACTTAGATTCAAGTCATGATTCAGATAATTATTAACTCTAACACTAGTCAAGTCACTTGAATTTTCTGTTCCTTAATTTACTCATTTATAAAGTGAATATGTTGAATTCCATGGGCTCAAAAATCCCTGATAGTACAAAAATCTTTATTGTGATTATCCCAATGAAAATAAACTCCTGGAGGAAACAGATTGCTTCAATCTTGCATTTGTATCCCAATGCTTAAAGCAGTTTTGGGGACATAGTAGGGACTTAATAAATACTTATTGAATGCTTTATTGACAAATGGTATTAGTGGAGGCAGTACTTATAAAGAGGAGATATTTGTTACATAAAATTATTGTATCAAATTATTAAATATGAATTTTGATAAATTTAGTCATAATAAATAATAAAAGGAAGGCAGATTTGATCAAAGAATATTAAAAAAGAAGCATTTTGGTCTTATTGGAGGATAATTCCGTCTTTCCAAAAAAAAACTAAACAACAACAAGAACAATGATAATAATAAAGTGAATTAACAGTTTTAAAGCTAATAATAATGTTATGGTAAAGTATTTGTCTTATTTTAGCCCAAAATAAATAAAAAAAGAAAAGTAATAACTTTTTTATTTTTCAAAATAAGAAAAACAGTATCAAAATATATTAATATATCACATATTGGTAACCATGATGCAAAGTATTGGAGTTGGGGGAGTTCAATATGATGCACTAAATTAGAATTTAAAGTGATTTGTAGCAAAGATACTAGAAAGTAATGTACTCCAACAAAAAATTCTTGACAAAAGGAGGCAAATGTGTAATTACAGCTCTGTGAATATATATGTGTGCATGTCTATGTGTGCATGCTTGCATTTATTTATATGTTATGTATATTATACTCATGTGTATATCTATCTATATTTATATATACTACATATGCATAAACATGCATACATTCTCGCAGGCATACACACATACATGCATACACAAACATACACTAATATATATATACATATATGTATATGTGTTTATATCTATTTAAGGTTCAAAGAGACAAGCAATATCTCATATACTTCTGCTGGAGGATGGGCAGTAAATATGATTCTCTGGATTCACTTGCTTTCCTAATTCTTTACTGCCAATCTCTAGGATAAAGTTCTACTAATGAAGAGTATTTATTCTTTTTTTTTCTTTTTTTTTTAAAGCAATCGGGGTTAAGTAACTTGCTCAAGGTTACATGGCCAGTTATTATTTCTGGGTGTGGTGCTGAGTATCTGAGCCCGGATTTGATCCAGGTCATCCCGACACTGGAGCCGGTGCTCTTACTCACTGAGCCACCTGGCCGCCCGAGTATTTATTCTTATAACTGATTTTTTAAACGTAGAAACTCTCTATGATCACATAATAAATGATAGCTAGTGGTTATCCAGCTAACCCCTGGTAATCTGGAGACATTTTCTGTATCCAGAGAGAAGTATATGTGCCTTAATGCAAACATAATTATCATTAATGGTGTAATTTGGCTCATCAGCAAGTTTTAAAAGTTCTACAATGTATCTACATAGTGGAATCCTTCTTTTGCCCTTGATTCATGATGTTCTCTAGAATTGCTCAGGGGAAAGAGTTGGCAGAACCATGCAGCAGTCAATCATAAAAATTTCATTAAATATCCATAATAATGTTCAGTCTCTATTCACATTATGGATCATTTTTGTGTCAAAGGTAAGAATTCATGGCCTGAAATAAGTTAGTCTAGAAAATGGACATGGAGTTGAAAGGTCAATTTATATTTATATATCTACATCAATATACTTAATTTCAGCTCATAATATTTTCTTTGTTTTGTTTTTTAAACCATATCTTAAGTAGACTGCTCAAGTGCTCATTGAAATAAAAAAAAAGTTCTACAGTGATGCTCTCTCTGAAGAGATAATAAAAGCAGTCTTCCTTAAATTGGGTGTTTTTTAGCCAAATTTGAAGTCAATGGTACAAATGTAACTCATTTGCATCTCTTTATTGACCATAATAAAATCAAGGTTAAGAGCTGGAGGTTATGAATGGCACCACAATAAGAGAAAAATGAATTAGAGTGATTGGCATTTTGAAGAAATACATTTTTCTCTTAGTATTTATGAAAACAAATTTTATGAAAGCATGGGGTACAGAGAAATTATCATCAATTTTCCTCAAGATATTATATGCATCATCTAGTGTAGGGTCAACCTATCTTAGCATCGTTGGGAAGATAGAATGAGTTATCAGGCTGACTTACCCCAATACCACAGGGAGATGTAATGAGGTGAAGCCTGAAGTGCTCTGTCAACTGCAAATTGTCCGATATTTGTAATTGTAATTTCCTATGCTATAATTATTCCATAATGAAGTAAGACATGTGAATTCAACTCTAGAGAGCATCCTGATATTTGAGATAATTGGGCTCTTTCAAATAAGTGATCCTTAAAATTAGAGCAGGTTATCTCTTCCAGGTACATAAGTTCATCTAACTTGTAACGATAATGGAGTTACAATCACAGAATCACTATGTGTTAGAAGGGTCTTCACAGATCATCCATTTCAACTACATTATTTTGTATATGAGGCAATTAAGACCCCAAGAGAGGAAATTATTTTAATAGGGGTGGAAAGCTAGTTAATAATAGAATCATAAATAAGACTTTCTGTAACACTTATGCATGTTATTTTTTGAACTCTTTAATAATTAGTTCCTTCCAGATTCATATCTCCATTGGGAAAAAAACAAGAATACACAAATTAAAGATAATTTTCTTAGATCACTTAAAATTTCTGGGCATGATTTGCCTATGTTTTGATTCTAAGCTTTACACAATAGATTCAAAGGAACTGATGTTTTAATTCTTATATTACCACCAAAAATATATATTCATTGCTTTCAGTTGACTCATTTTGGCTATTGCATTGATTGGAAAATATTTTTGATATAACTTACATAAGAAGTAAAAATCCATAAACTATTTTATCCGTGTAATTGAGGTATTGAGGTTTAGAGATCTTTGTTGCTTTCTTTATTTATTGACTGATTTACATGGAAAATCTGGTGCCAGGATTAATATCACTTAACACTCATTCTTCTTACATTTCTATGAAATTGAGTTTACACTATTATAAGAAAAGACAAGAAATGGCCCATAATCAATGAAAGTCTCATCAATGATACAGGTTGCATTTTTAAAGTATATTTATGTTTGTTTGTTTTTATAGATCATTAATGTCCCAGTAAAACTTTCTTGCTAAAAGCAAACAAATAACTAAATGTATATATATATATATGTATATGTATGTATATACATGTATACACACATATACACACACACATATCTGTACATATATGTAAAGCCATCTGGTACAATGAATAGGATTGATAGTACATAAGATTCTGAATCCATAGTATGCTTCCTCTCAAGGGAGAGAAAAGAAATATTAATGTTTTCAACATTAGTCACCTAGAATCATTTCTCTTTTTTAGTTCTTTTTAATTGTCTTTATATTATCAAAGTCCCTCTACATTATTTCCTCATAAGTATACTTTATTTTATTTAGTCAACTTGTACAAGTTTCATAGTTTCTATAAAAGAATCATAATTGCTATTTCTAGTATCACAATGATATTACTTTATTTTCATATGCCACTATTTGCAGAGTCATTGTGTACAATCTAATTAATAGAAGCATACCTTATTTCCATAATTTTAGTGCTATTGAAAGTAATTTTGTCAGTATTTTGGCATCTACACAACACAATAAGGCTCCCCCTGTTTTTGACCTCCTTTGATTTTATGCCTAATAGAACAGATTGAATACATGTGAAAACGTGGTGTATGCAGTTTTTTAAATAGAGACTACTGAAAGAATGCACTTACATTTGTTGTTTCTTCCAGTTTGTATTTTTTAATCTATTGTCCTAAGACCTTAAAATAAACTGGAAAAGAGCACAGAAAAAATGAGTTAATATAAAAAAGTAGGAGTTGGATTAAAAAAAGAGACAAATTATTAGCTAAAGACAAAAAATAAAAAAAATAAAAATAGAATAATTCACAGAACAAGTCACAGTTCAAAGAACATAAAAAATAAATACATTCTGTAAGAAGTCTTTTGTATTCTCATTTAAAATTGCACTCTGTTCCTTATCTCCAATTGATCCAATATTTATCTTTTTTGTGCATAGTTCCTTGTTATATTGTCTCCCCCATTAGACTTTGAGCTGCTTGATAGCAGGGACAATCTTTTTCTTTCTACATATGCCCAGTTCTTAGTAGAATATCTAGAAAATAATAAAAACTTAAAAAACAAATATGACCTTAATGAATAAGAAAAAAAGTGAGAATTTTGCCTAATTCCAAAACTGCCCAAAATGAATAACTTAATAGAAATGGCTATAAAATTAAGTTGCCCTGATTAAGGTAGAAAACATAAAAATTTGATCTCAGAGAAAAAAATTGATGAAATTATAAATGAGCTCATGTGATGGGGAGAGGGACAGCAAAACAAGCAATACAACTAGAATAAGAATGACAAAACAATAACAACAAAAATAGAACCAGGAGAATTTAAAAGTGAATTCTATAAACATTAGAAGAACACAACTTGGGTGGAGTGATAACAGGACTTCCCCACTATTCCTGCTTCCACCTCCTCCAATACATGTAAAAAATAAGTCTAAACAAATGTTACAGCTACAGAACCCACAAAGTGACAGAGAAAAACAAATCTCCCACTGAAGACAGCCTGGCAAGCCAGCAGGAAGGGGCTATCACACCAAGCTGGGAGCTGAGCACAGCCCTGTGTGAGCCCTGGGGTTTTGGCCCAAGGGCAGCCCTGACCAGCAGCATTGGAGCTAACTTCAGGAGAGTGAAGCACCAGCAGTTGTAGTGGTTTCCAGACATCTCAACCCATAAACACCAAAGACAAGTAAAAGGGCAGTGTGGAAATATGTTGGAACAAAGATGGGTGGAAGAGCATGGTCTGGCCCCTGCCCCTAGGGCAAGAAGCTGAGGAGGCACGATGGCAGCTGCACTACTTGCCTGCACCTCTTGGCTGCCTCGGGAGCTCCAGGCTTGCAGATTGTAGCTTGACCAAGCAACCATTCAGAGAATAATCACTCTTGCTTTGACCTAGTTGGATCTGGATCATGGTAGTGGGTGGAGATCCTGAGGTATGTGGCCAGGTACCACAGCCTGTCGGGGCTTCAGTGAGGGCACCCTGCTAATTGTTCTGGCAGCTGTAAAAATTCCAGCAATTTGAGACAAAGCCCAATCCATTTTGAAAGCAGAGTTCTACCATGGCAAAGGAGTCCAATAGTCAAGTAATTGACTGGAAACATGAAAAAATGCAATCCTACCATAGATTCCTTTTTTGGGGACAAAAAGTATCAAAACATGGAATGGGAGGAAGACAACGAAGTCAGAACTTCTGCATCAAAAGCTCACTAGAAAAATATGAATTGGTTACAGGCCATGGAGGAGCTCAAGAAGGATTTAGAAAACCAAGTAAGAGAAGTAGAAGAAAAGTTGGGAAGAGAAATGAGAATGATGCAAGAAAATCAAGAAAAGTGAGTCAACAGCCTGACTGAAGAAAATGACACCTTAAAAAATAGACTAACTCAAATGGCAAAAGAGGCCAAAAAAGTCAATGAGAAGAATGCCTTGCAAATAAGAATTGGCCAGATGGAAAGGGAATTTCAAAGACTCACTGAAGAGAATAATTCCTTCAAAATTAGATTGGACAAATGGAGGCTAATGACTTTATGAGAAATCAAGATAATATAAAACAGTTGAAAACAAATGAAAAAAATAAATAGAAGGCAATGTGAAATATCTCATTGGGAAAAAAAAAAAACACTAACCTAGAAAACAGATCTAGGAGAAATAATTTAAAAATTATTGGATTACCTGAAAGCTATGATGAAAAAGGAGTCTAGACAAAATCTTCCAAGGAATTATCAAGCAAAATTTCCCTGGTATTCTAGTACCAGAGGGCAAAATAGAAATGAAAGAATTCACTGATTGCCTCTTGAAATACATCCTAAGAAGAAAACTCCTAGGAATATTATAGCCAAATTCCACAATTCCCAGGTCAAGGAGAAAATACTGCAAACAGTCAGGAAGAAACAATTTGAGTACTGTGGAAACACAATCAGGATAACACAAGACCTAGCAGCTTCTACACTAAGGGATTAAAGGGTTTGGAATATAATATTCTGGAGGTCAAAGGAGCTAGGATTAAAAGCAAGAATCAACTACCCAGCAAAGCTGAGTATAATGCTGTAATGGGAATGCAAATTTGGAAGATCTTCCCTGCCCCTAGGCTAAAGTGCACCTGAAGCCTGGGATGGGAGGCTTGTTTTTCAGTAGATACTTTTTGATTGGCCAGTGGGTCAATAAGGTTGTTACATTCTCCGAGCCAGGAGAAGGCTATATAAGCCCTGATGTGTAGCTTTGTTTTGGGACTCACTTCTGAGAAGTGTTCTGTGATTTGATCTGAATTCTGGGAAGCTGTTGTTGAGAGTCCCCTGGCTTTGAAAAACCCAGATGCTGATTTGGTATGGATGTAATGGTTGGACAGTTTGGAAAGCTGTCTACTTGATCTGTTTCTGTCTTGATAATTCTGTCTGCATATTTTGAAGTTTGGGGTGCTGACCTTTCTCCCTAGAACAAGGTAAACGATATATGTCTGACTGATTAAAGTAAGCTTGTTAACCCATTTTGAGTTGCTTTCCTTTAACAAAGCAGATCCAAGAACCTGTGGTAGCAGCAAACCCTGAGGACGCGCTTGGGGTGCTTGCTGCTACAGATGCTTCAGGGGAAAATATTGTCATTCAATGAAATAAAGGACTTTCAAGAATTCTTGATTAAAAAAAAAAAGAGCTGAACTGAAAATATGACCTTCCAATACAAGAAGCAAGAGAAGTATGAGAAGGTAAACAGGGAAAAACATCATAATAAACTTATTAAAGTTGAACTATTTACATTCGTACATGGAAACATGACGATTGTAACTCATAAGACTTTTCTCAGTATGAGGACAGTTGAAGGGATTATATGTGTGTATATGTATACATATATGTATATGTATGTATAGGAGGGTGTAGGTTTGTATAAATATGTATGCGAGGATGTACATATCTATGTACATGTATGCATAGAAAGAGGGCACAGGAAGAGTTGAATATGAAAAGATGATATCTAAAAAATAAAATGAATATGTGAGAGAGGAATATATTTGGAGAATGATAAAAGGAGAGCCATTAGAGTAAATTATCTCACATAAAAGAGTCAAGAGAACACAGTTACAATAGAGGGGAAGAGCAGGAAGGTAAAAGGGAATGGGACAAAGTTATTTCATTGAATTTGACTTAAGGAGGAAATAACATACATACTCAATTAGCTATCTTACCCTACAGGAAAATAGGACGGGAAGAGGATAAAAGGGGATAGAAGGCAGGGAAGATTGGAGGAGAGGGTAGTTAGAAGCAAACACTTTTGAAAAGGGACAGAGTTAAAGGAGAAAATAGAATAAGTGGGGGTGGGATATGATGGAGGGAAATATAGTTAAGTCTTTTCACAATATACCTACTATGGAAATGTTTTGCATAACTACACATGTACAACCTGTGTGGAATGACTTACAGTGACATTTCCCCATTCTGAATATCATATATACATTCTTATTACTTCCTTGTATTTTGTAACTAAATTCAGTATTGTTTCCCAATATATATGTAAGTCATTGTATATTTCAAGGTAATGTAATAGCTATTGAGTGTTAATACAATTGATTGGATTAACTATTGAGATCAAATTAGACATGTTTCTAGATTAGTGAGTTTGGGGAAAGGAATGGTAGTGTGAAAGGTAAAAAAGGGTTAAGTTTCGACAGAACTGCAAGAATTGCTGAACAAGACTACTGATAAAAAGTTGAAGCAGTAGCCTTGGAAGGGAGTTGAGTTCCCAGAGAACTCCTAGATAATACTAAAATGAAACAATGTAGAATGGAAGGAGCTGACAGCAGCAGGTGTATTTGACAATCAGAGAATAGGCAGTGGCCTTGGGGCACCCATACCCAGAAAAGATGTATCTATGTTAGACAGAAGGGAGTACAGTATTCTGAGGTTGTTACTGCACTTGCATAGTGGACCTCATGTATTATTATTATTTTTTTAAGCAATCGGGGTTAAGTAACTTGCTCAAGGTTACACAGCCAGTTATTATTTCTGGCTGTGGTGCTGAGCATCTGAGCCCAGATTTGATCCAGGTCATCCCGACACTGGAGTCAGTGCTCTTACTCGCTAAGCCACCTGGCCGCCCCTAAGCAATTGGGGTTAAGTAACTTGCTCAAGGTTACGCAGCCAGGTGTTTCTGGGTGGGTGCTAAGTGTCTGAGCCCGGGATTCGATCTCCAGGTCTTCTCAACACTGGAGCCGGTGTTCTTACTCGCTGTGCTACCTGGCCGCCCCAGACCTCATGTATTATTTATGTTATCTAACAAGATTAGAGCCTCATTAGTAATAATTAGGTTAATTTTTGGGAGGGGAGTGTAACCCTTGCTTATTTAACTCAGCTTTGGCTTCTGTACCTTGGCCTCCTCTCCCTGGGTGCTGTCCCAGCAACTGGACCGCCTGCTTCTCCCGAGATTCTAATAAATCTTTCTACCTTCACTTTGAGAGTTCTCTGAGTAGTCACTTTGGTTTAGGGTCTCTGTATCCTACACAGTTGGAGGCTCTTGTACCAGGAGCATGTGACTTGGTGGAGAATGACCACCACCCCATTTGGAGGCAGGCACCGGTGGGTCATTTCATTCTGTGGTCTCCAGTGCAGGGTGGTGTTTCTCCTCCTCACTGAGCAAAGTGCCCAAAACGGAGAAACTCAGTTTAGGAGAAAGTGAATTGGTCCACTGCTCCATGGATGGTAAATGCACTCTCACAGCCAGTGAACTGCACCAGTGTGGCCCAAAGGTAAGAGACTACCAAGCAGTCCTCAAGAGTCTGGGAGCCAATTGGCTGGGTCGAGGGAGACCCAAGAGGAAGAGCCTCTCACATGAAATTGTGTGGTGAAATGGACTGCAGGCTCCATGGTAAAGGACTCTTTGAGAAAGCTATCAGGTGACTACTGGCAGGTGGGTGACCCCTCTCGGAGAGGAAGAGCCTCTCACATAAAATGAGGAAAGTGTAGCCCAAACCCCAAAGAAAATCGGAGCAGATTCAGGAAGTGCTAGATGATAGTCCCTTGGGAAGTAGATTACAAAATTAGAATGAATTACCAAAATATAAAGGGAAGGAAAAAAAAATGATCAAGTGAAGCTGGCTTGTATATTCATTCCTTGTGTGTTTCTGTGTAAAGTGCCTGTCTCTGACAGCTTGTAACAGCCTCTGTGTTTTCAAGGGCAGGGAGAAAGGATGGGACAGTTTCCCCCTACACCTGGGGATCTGTGCCTAGGTTATTAAAGCAAGTCTTACCTTGCCTCCATTAGCATCTATCTGGAGGCCATGCAAATATGTGATTTGTGCCGAGGATTTCTGACCATCCTCTGTGAGCTTTTGGAACTTTCCTGTCTGATAGAACAGATAAAGAATCTGTTCTGTTTTTGTATTGTTGTGTGAATGAGTGTGAGTCTGTAAGGTTTAAACTGTAGCTGGACTGCTGGGCATTTCTTTGGAATGCTGTTATCTCTTTCCCTCCTCCTCCCTTCTTCTGCTGCTGAATGCAGGCTGGAGAGGGAGAGAAAGAGAGGCAAATATTGTCTTGTTTAGGTTATATGATAGTAAATGCAAGTCAAAGATTGTAGGAGAAGTGTCAGGTCAAAATTAGGAAGAAATAAGGTATGTGTGGTTTTAAAGGGGCTTTAAACAAAATCCAACAGAAGGATGATTAGACATTAGGAAAAGCAAGAAAGTTTAATCACGTAGCAAAGGAAGGAGCATGGGTAAGAAGTTTAAATAGGTATAAGTTATTTGCTATTGGAAAGTGTGAACAGAAGTTTTAATATTAAAAAAAAAAGTTTTAAAATCACCTCTTCATTCTACTCTGGCCAAGTGGAGAGAGGAGAAGGCAATAAGAAAGGGAGGGAATCTTCTCCCCTCAGATCAAAGAGGCAGGCAGATGAACATTTAACTATTTCCTGCCTCATCTAAAAGAGGAAAGTTTTGTGTATCATAATGCAACTGAAAGGCAATTGAATGCATTCTGGTCATTTTTGAAGAGTGTCACCCCTGATTTAATGCTAAAGATAAATAGTATTTGGCACCAAGGGCAAATTAGGAAAATACATAGATTTGTAAAAGAGACACTTCAGAGGCAAAGCTTTGAGCTCTCTAGTACAACAGGGGATACCAGGGTCCCACTCACTCGACTGGAGGATTCAAAGCTATCCTTTTCAAAGAAGATTCTAAGGAGTGAACACATAAGTGAAATTTATGGGAGTGAAAGTTAGAATAGCCAAAACACATTTGAGCAGATTTTGTTAAAGCCTCTCCCACCAGATCAGATTTAGGAAAGAGAGTGCTGAAGAATAGTAGGGAATTTGAGTTACGCTCCCCCCACTTGAAAGCTATATTGAGTGGCCCTACTGGCAACAGCCCTGGGCCCCTGAGTACCCTGAAGCCCCCACCTCTAGGCATGCAGATGACCCCCTCCCCTATCCTTTCAAACCCATGGGTCCACAACCAGACTCTGCTACTGAGGGGAGAGGAGAAAAGCCTCTGCACTGGGTAAGCCCAATTTTCTATCAATAATTTTTGTATGTGATGATTTGGAAATGCAATTAATGTCATTGTGTTATTATGGTATCTCTAAAGTGTAAAATCCTCTTATAGAATAAAATTGAATAACCATTGTGAGCCACAAATAGTATTAGATAAAGCAGTTTTCAACCTGAATTTTGTTGAAACTAAAAGATAGAAAAAAAAGTTGTGTAGAACCAGCTATGTTACTTTATCAATTCTGTTAACCCTATTTTATAATGTTTATTTTATGTTAATTGGATTTTTTATGCCATAAAATTTGATGATTTAAAATTGTTACATGTGGGAACAGGTAATAATAAAAATAAACTTTTTGGAAGATATGAATGTGAATGGGTAATTGGAATAGTAAGGAAAGAAATAAATTTGTGAATATATTTCCTTTCTGAGGACCAAATGTATTAGAACTTAGAAATATATGGTTACATGATCAAAATTGTTATTTGGCATTAAGAAAGTGATTCACTGGGGTGGCCAGGTAGCACAGTGAGTAAGAGCACCGGCTCCAGTGTTGAGAAGACCTGGAGATCGAATCCCAGGCTCAGACACTTAGCACCCACCCAGAAACACATGGTTGTGTAAGCTTGAGCAAGTTACTTAACCCCAATTGCTTAGGGGAGGCCAGGTGGCTCAGCGAGTAGGAGCACCGGCTCCAGTGTCGGGATGACCTGGATCAAATCTGGGCTCAGATACTCAGCACCACACACAGAAATAACTGGCCATGTAACCTTGAGCAAGTTACTTAACCCCGATTCCTTTATTAAAAAAAAACAATTAAAAAAAAAAGAAAATGATTCAGAGTATGTCCCTCTACCCTATCCCTGAAAATTTTATTTACCTTAGTTTACTGTTCAGTAAGGGGATGGTGGTGAAATCCACATCCTAGGGATTTTTATGGACTGATATAATTGTAGAGGTGCTTGGTACAATGCTAGTACAAAACAACAGTGCTATTTGAGTGTAAACTGTGTAAGATAAAAATTAATTGTTTCATGTTTGTTAATCTTATGTGGAATTTTCTTTAAGTGTGAATTTTATGCCAATGGTAATGGGATGAATGGTTCTCTGTGCAAAGCAAATTGGAAATGACTAATTTAAGATCACCAGATTGGTAATTACTTCATTTTGATTTCAAAGTCTAAATTTAGGTACATGATACATATTTATGATATTGTTACTGGTAGTTGTATTAAAAGAAAGTTTCAGTTAAGATTGTTTAAATTTGTAAGATTGTTAACCAAGCTATTTGGAGTTATTGCATAAATCAAATATTTACAAAAATATGCTTGTGAAAGGTAATTATTGGTAATTATGTGAAGAAAAGACCTGTTAAACTTCCTTGTATAAATTTTGTTAATTATTTGGGAAAGATTTTATGACCAGAGAATTTAGGAATTATATAGTAGTTAATGATATCAGGATAAACTGTTTTTGAAAAAGGGAAATATTCTTATGAAGAAATGTTTTATAAGATCTTTGGTATGAGATGATGGGCAACAGACTAACAGACAAGAACTTTGAGGAGGCTGCCCTGTCCATAGAATCTATAAAGATGTATGTGTTGAATCCCCAAGTCCCTAAGACAAAAGTAATCATAGAAAATGAAAAGGAAATTTTAATTAAATTTCAGAAGATTGAAACTGTGCAAGGGAGAGAAATGGTTAATTAACAAATCATGAAGGAAATTCTGTTGATTTTTACATCGAGTCCATTCGGTAGTATGAGTAATATGTGTCCGACCTTTAAAGAAATATAGATGTATAAGTATATGTATATAGTTGCTAAACAAATCTGTGAAGTGTCTTATATGCAAGGAAGTAAACAAAAGGGTATGGAAAAAGCAGTGTGAGTCTCTTGGCAGAAGGCTAGGAAAAACAGATCCCAAGATTTGGAGAGTGGTGTTTATGGGTTCCAGAATAGTGAAGTAGTTTCAGAAGTTTTATGAGAAAGACTGAGAACAAGATGAGAGAGACAAGGAAAATTTTATAATCCATGAAGGGGAGGCAAATTCATTAGTCCTGGGAAAGGAAGCAGGGAGTGAGGGACCGCAGGTAGAGAAGTTTGCCCATTAGTGTATTGAATATTATCTGTAGTGAATTTTTTATAATCAGAATGATTTGATGATAACGTGGGAATTTGTTTAATGCTAAAAACTAAAATTGTTAATTGATTACTGTATGTGGAAAGGAAGAGACTGGATCAAAACTTTATTTTGACTAGTTCTGCTCATGCAGAACAGTCCTCCTGCTACTGTATGACATTGTAAAACTGCCAACGTCCCTAGAAATTATCTCTATTAGGCAAGGTCATTCATCCTCAGAAGGGAGCTTGTTTTAGTGGTGAAGCTCCTAAACAATACATTTGACTTGCTGAGAACTAGCAAGTCTATGTACAAAAAAGATTTAAAAGGATCTCTAACAATTGACTTTACTAGGATGAGTTCAAAAAAATTATGAAGGGAAAGGTGTTAAAGGGAATCCCTTATGTATGTGAGTACTGGTAAATCTTTGTGGTATATTGCAACTTAATAAGAGCAATTTGATGTTAAGGTAAAATGGTTTGGGGATTACACTGCATGCTTTGATGCTTTGTCCAATCAGGTCCCTGCTTTTTATCTTCATGGCAGAGCTTGGTAATCAATGGAAAGTTAGGCATAATGCAAGTCTTTATTACCCTTAACAGGAGGATAAATTCAAACTGTTATTAAAGGAAATACTTTTAGAAAATATGTTTTGAAGAAGAGATTTTGCGGTTGTAATCTGAATTTATGGTTATTGCATGGCATAAGCAAAGCTAACATTTTAATTAAATGAATAAGTAAAAGATTTAGATTCCTGAAGTATCTTACTGTTCCAAACTGAATATAATTAGGGAAGAGTTGTGGAGATTAGCCATTAACCTCTTTGCTTTCTTTAAGCAGAACAGTTATGTTAGCAAAAGGATAATAACTTATGAGCTATCCTGTTTTGTGGTTAAAAATGTAAAGGAAAGCTGAAAAATCTGGATAATGAATTTGAATGATTTGGAAGGATGAATAAAGGCTTGATTAGAAATATGAAAGACAGATAAGAAGTTTTGGGGACAAATGGGGATTCCCAAGCCACTCCTGTCTCTAAATAGTGATATGGATACCTTTGTATCAGATGGTTTAAGTATGTTGAGAAGGGTGTGAGGAAGTATTTAGGAAGACAGAAAGATTTGTAAATAGATTTTATAATTAATAGCTCAATCATATTTGAGAAGAAAAAGGAAATAAGGATACAAATGCAATATTGAATCATTATCCCATGGACTGAGATTAGGATTATAAAGTTACTGTAGAAAATAGAGACAGACTCAGAGAGACAGACAGACAGAAAGTGGTTGGAGGAGCTATCTGCTGGGGGGAAAACGTTGGGAGAAAATGTGATCAACAACATATGGAAAAGAGTAGAACATCTAACTTGGAGACATCTTGTTCTTGAAGTTCCCATACTTCCTGGATCTGAGTATACTACTTTGATTTACTATCTATGTGAAAGAGGATGGATCTTTAAAACTAACCAGATTAGAATACTCTTTCTCTTTACCAAGAGCTCTTTCTGGTAGAGGGTAAAGAACTTTCCCTATTGATGTGGACGCCAAGAGAAATCAGAGACCACGACCAATAGTCAACTCAGGAAGCATCTATTTATTAGCTGGCCGGCAGCAGTCCAGGAGCAAGTAACTGAGAGCTGTGCTGAACCTTAGTAATGGCAGAGCTTATATACCCCAAAACTACAAGCATATTGAGAAAAAACAGGTTAAAATAAGTTGGATGTGTAGCAGTCTTGAGGTGCTTATCTGGCAAATACAGGGTTTGGTTACAGAGCAAGATGTCCTTTCTAGAGTACATTCTGCTCTGAACTTAGCCTTACTTTCTTATCGGGAACAGGAACAGTGTGGGTCGTAATGGTTGAGGGGCCCCTGACAGAACAGGTAAGGAAAGAAGCTGGGGAGAAAATTATAATCACCAAGTTTGTTTCTGAAACAGGTCAGCACACTATAGAGTGAATATCACAGGTCACTCACACCTCAAGAAATCATGAATTAAAGTGGTGAGGGGAAGGCAAGACTTCCATTTTATTTTATTCTCTGCTCTCCCATGGGTTGACAGTTTTTCGCCATAGGAATATGTAATGGTGAGCAAAGAAGCACTTAGCTCCTTGTTTTAGTTCTTCATGTGCCTTTGAGCCTCACCTGTGATTATATCAAATCTTTGTTAGAAACAGAACCTGTGAAGCCCAAAGTGGGAGGAAACTGCCAAAGATTGGAACAGGAAGGACATGAGAGGAGGGTGAAACAGGAAGAAGCTGATGATATAAAAGCTCCAGTGGGACTGAGCAGAACTGGGAAGAATGGCTATGGTGCTGGTACTTTGTCTGTATTGATGTTACTTTGTCAGACCTGACTGCTGATAGAGAACTTTGGTGTTGTTACAGAAGCCTTGGGACCTTACTGCTGGTTCAGAAGCCCTGTAAGATGACTTTTTAATTGTTTAATTAGGAAAGTCCTAAAGGAGGGTTTTACTGATGTTTTCAGATGTCCTGGGACTTTACTGATCATTTGTGTTGATTTCTCAGAGAGACCCTGTCTGCTCATCTATGTTGATTTCACAGGCAGAAAATGAATGGATGATAGTACCAGGAAGCTGTGTGAACATTGTTGTAACTCTGCTAAGCTTAATGTATGCAGACATTATTTTGACTCTGCTATGTCTTCCCAGAAACAGAAATTGTAAAGGGCTTGAAGTGGACTAGTCATGACCTTGAGCTTTGAGCAAGAGTCAGAGCAGGAGGCAGAGGAGGAGCAAGAGAAGAAGGTGGGAGCTGCCTACTGGTCAATCCAGGTATTGGATGAATTGAGCTCAGAGGTGGAACAAGAGCCAAGGAGTTTAGAGTCAAACTGAAAGGATCTTTACTCGACTACTTAGTGCTTGTTGAAGAGATCAAGACAATGTGACCTAGGAGTGGGAGACCTTTGTGCTTTATACAAAGGATAATTGCTTAAGGATGATTAAGTTAAGGACTTACTGAAAGATATCTTTTGTTTAAGACTAAGTGGCCACTTTTTGTTTAAGACTAAGTGGCCACTTTAGTAATAAGTTGTTATGTGACATTTTCTTTGGTTTCTGTGAATATTTTGCTTTAATTTATTGCTGAATAAATAGAGTTAACTATACTATGTGATCAGAATCTTAAAGCTATTCACAGCAGCAATCCTCTGGAGAGCTGCTTGTGTTGGGCTTTACAGAATAGTTGTGAATTTAGGTGGTGTTGATGATAGAGTTTTCAACTTGGAATCATAAGAATTGAGTTCAAATTCTGCCTCAAACACTGTGGGCAAGTCTTTTAATTTTTTCTCAGCCTCACATTGCACATATTTAAAATGGGGATAATAGGAGTTCCTAATTCAAAGAATTGTTTGGAGGATGTAATGAGAGAATATATATAAGTAGTTTTGTGAACCTTAAAATTCCATACAAATGCTAGCTATTACTTTTGTCCTATGTTGTCTTTGTTTTTAGTGTGTAGTAAATGAATAGTAATGCTCACAGTTGCAATGGGAATGTAAATTTTTAAGATCTTCCCTGCCCCTAGGCTAAAGTGCACCTGGAGCCTGGGGTGTGAGGCTTGCTTTTCAATAGATACTTCTTGGCCAGTGAGTCAATAAGGTTGTTACATTCTCTGAGCCAGGAGAAGGCTATATAAGGCCTGATGTGTAGCTTTGTTTTGGGGCTCACTTTGAGAAGTGTTCTGTGATTTGATCTGGATTCTGGGAAGCCGTTGTTGAGAGCCCCGCCTCAGCTTTGAAAAACCCAGATGTTGAAACCCAGATGTTGATTGGGTATGGATGTAATGGTTGGACAGTTTGGAAACTGTCTATTTGATCTGTTTCTCTGTCTTGACAATTCTGTCTGTATACCCTGAAGTTCGGGATGCTGACCTTTTCCCCCTGAACTAGGTGAACGATACATATCTGACTGATTAAAGTAAGCTTGTTAACCCATTTTGAGTTGCTTTCCTTTATCAAAGCAGATCCAAGAACCTGTGCTGGCAGACACCCTGGGGATGCAGGGGTGCTTGCTGCTACAACAGTCCAAAACAGAAGGTTTTTCTGGTAGTGCCAAGTGTATGAGGCCTAAAGTCATTGTCTGTTCCTCCACTGTGGGTGCGGAAATTAAGATATATTAAGATAAACAAACATGCAAACTCATAGAGACAAGTCTTTATTCATAAAACCCTCAGTCCACATCAGATCAACAGTGAGATTCTAATTTGGATGATCTAGGAAAAACGTGTCATTACATCTCTGTTAAACCAATGCAGATTCTAGCCATTTTAATATTTAGACATTTGCTAAACAAGATAATTTAGATAATTTATATGCATGAATGAATAAATTCTAATAACTAAACAATAACAAACTGTATTTCTCCAAAAAATAAAAAAATGAAATATGCTTTGTTATCTAATCATTTAAGGTTATTTTTATTTCAATTGAACATGATATTAGCAGCTGACAGAAATCAGATGTTTTTAAGGATTTAAATCCTTAACAATTCAACTAATTCAGTTAAGAGAAATAATAAATATAGAATGTGGCTAATGTTCACTTAGTGATTCCCAGCTGTTCTGAACAGTTTTTAATTAGTTGGATATATGAACTTGTCTGTGTCTCTATACTAATATTAATTGCTTTATCAAGTACCTTAAATTTAGAAATAGAAAGGACCAGCATGAAGTGGGATAACACATTTATTATGGACTTAATTTTCGTAAAGATACTCAAGAATTTTGTATTAAAAAAAAAACTGGAAAAATACCATTAAAAAAACTCCACCCAAATGGAAGATAGGTATGATTTGATTGAGCAAAATATTGTCTGTTATTACTTTGTAGTAATTCTACTTCTACTTTAATCTCATGATTAATTTTAATTTTTTCAGAATCTATCTTTTTGAAACAATTGAATGTATACTTGTATACTGCTTGATTGGCCTCAAAGATAATACTGGTATTTATTAAACACTATAAGCCAAGGAAAAATGAATTAATGTTGAATTACAGAATCCTTCGGACTCCCAAAAAAGTATTTAAGAAAAAAATACTTTCAAAAATTTCAAAGGAAGACAAAAAACATAAAATAATAGTGGAATACATACAGAAGAGAATTTAGAGCACTTGATGTCTGGGGGGGTGGGAGGATGGGGGAGAGAACTCAATTAGCAGGCTAAAAAATTGAATTAATAATGGAGTATCTTCACAAATAAGAGAAAGAAATAATCATTTGGGAACACAAAAATACTAAAGTAGAGAAAAATCTGACAGAATGAAGCAAATAGCATTGAAGATTACATAAGTCAAAAGCAGTATTCTGAAAGAAACATTTTCAGAAGAAACAAAACAAAACAAAAACAATAACAAAAAACCCAAGGGATTATAATTCCCAGAAAATTATCAATGAAGATGACAAATCAAAATCAATTGATAAAAATTTAAACCCCCATAATTCAGCATATAATACAAAAGAAAAAAATATATAGCCAAAACTTCTGTATGGAGGAAACAAATTCCCAAATGAGACCCTATTCATATTGCAGGAGTTCCGTTTCGGAGAGGGAAAAGGAAATTTGCTTCAAATTAAAGAAAATGAAAGTGGCTAAATTTAACAGTTTCAATAACAAATAAATTTTGCAAGTGAACAGAAGAAAGACCTTCAATTAGAAAGAAAAAGAAATTGTATTAATTTAAAATTATTCTGTAGCCACAGCAAATCACAGAAAGGAATGAAATAATATATTACAACATGACAACTCCATAAACTAGATCTGCAAATGGAATACATACCTTGTAAAACAGAGCTTTATTGTCATGGGGAAAAAAAACAGCCATACAAAGGGAGTCGAGGTATTCTTATGTGAATATAATCTTCAACTTTCAAAGAAATCTGGAAATATATTAAAAACCTTTTTTAAATTCAACTGAAAATAGTAGTAAATAATATTTACCTGCTCTAAAAACCCATTTCAGCTCCCGCTCCTGCTATTCAGGGCCTGAGCTGTTGCCAGGAGGGCCAGGACCATCCTGCCCAAGAAGAAGCCATCCCTGCCTCCTGGGCCGCCACCTGCTAGCTCTGGCCCAGACAGCAGCTGCGAGGGTGGCAGGGGGGCCGGTCCTTTGTTGGGCGGCCGCCCTTGGGTCTCGCTGCCTCCCCCAGGCCCTGGGGGTCTGGCCTCCACCAGGGACAGTTACAAGTTCAGCCTGGGCAAGGGTCTGGGCCAGGGTCTGGGCGCAGTGGGTGTCTCCAGCGGAGGCACGAGAGGTGGCTGCTGCTTGGAATGGAATACAGGAAGAGGTGGCAGCAGCAGGCGGGCCCCAGTGTCAGTCTCAGTGTGCCTCCCGGAGGCGGTGTGGGTATCTTGGGCCTGGGCAGCTCAGGCTACAACAGCAAGGACTAGTAGGACAAGGCAGCTGTCTGAGTGGAGGACACGGCCAACTTGGAGCAGCAGAAGCACTGGTTTGAGAAGGCCCTTCAGGATAAGACAGGGTTTATCATCAAACAGATGAAAGAGGATGGTGCCTGTTCAGGCCAGTGGGCATGATAGACAAGACAGATTTTAGTAGAAGCCTTAAGGTTCGGGCTAGGAGAACCAGCCTCAACCCTTCTGCTCCTAAGTCCCCTTTGGAAGTGGCCCGGCATAAAAGAGGAGTGGACCAGGTGTGTGGTGAGCAGGACATGCATGAGGCTGTCCAGAAACATTTCGTGGATTATCTGATGAAGAATGCCGGCTATTCCAATTATGTCACAGAAGACTTCACCACCTACATCAGCCTTGTATGGGATAAAGATCCTACAGATCCTTACCCAAATAAAACTCAGAGGTTTCTCTAGCTAGAAACAGAAGCTCTTTATTCTAAAGACAAGCCTCAGAAGAGTTGGGCATGACCTATTCCAGACAAGCTGGGTATAGAGAGGCACCCAACAAGAGTCTAACAAGAAGTTATATACCCTAACACAAACAATTCTAGGAAAAAAAAACAAAACCCGGAAACACCCTCCCACCACCCCTTCCCTAAATCTGGACCATCAACCCACTGGTGGGATTGAAAGGTCTCACAGTCTACGTAAGAACCTGGAAAGTCCCTCTTACCCAATACAAAGACACATAGCTATGATTATCCATATTCAGCAGAAAGGGGTGGTCACAAAAAGCACCAGGCAGGAAAAGGGAGGGGCTGAAGGGGCATACCACCAGGTGATTTACAAGAAAATGAAACTTAAGCCTAGGGAGGTTGGGGAACTAGCTCGAGTCTGGTGACTGTCTCCCTCATTTTATGAGAATACTTTCACTCATCTCACCCAATCTGAAAAGGAAAAATAACTACCATGGGAGCCACATCTAGATGCAGGCCATGGAGGAGCCAGCCTGTCGAGGTGTCCCAGTACAGCACAGAGCCCATCAACACTTTCATGGCATTCAGCAGAATGAGGACAAGCCCATCCAGGTCAGCTATCATAGCAATGTCCACTACAACTCAGTGGTGAACCCCAAAAAA
Organism: Petaurus breviceps papuanus; assembly: GCF_028583685.1. NCBI lineage: Eukaryota > Metazoa > Chordata > Mammalia > Diprotodontia > Petauridae > Petaurus > Petaurus breviceps. The sequence continues at coordinate 44,101,937 of NW_027185809.1, forward strand.
GCCATCTTTGGTATGGGGCTGGGGCTCCCCTCCTTCAAGCCAGGGTTTGCTGACCAGTCCCTGAGGAAGAATGTCATTAAAACATCAGAGGAGTCCTGGATTGAGCAGCAGATGCTGTAGGATAAGAAGCAAGCTACAGACTGGGAAGCCACCAATGAGGCCATTGAGGCGCAGGTGGCCAGAGTCTTACCTGCAGTGGCTTCCAGACCAAGAGAAGCAAGCTCAGCAGGCCAGGGGGCAAGCACAGCCCTGGAAAGCCAGAGCCACTTGCAGCTTTGCCACAGCAGCAGCCTCTAGTGGTCTGGAGGAGTGGAGTGGCAGGTCCCCCAGGCAGTGGAGCACCCCTCCCTTCCCTGAGCAGCAGGACCTTAGCCCAGAGCTGGGCCCCAACCCACGCTCACCAGGCCATGCCCTCACTCTTGCCAAAACCCCCTCATCATGTGCACCAGGTCCAAGCAGCCAGTAGGTGATAGGAGGAGACCAAGCCACCTTCCCCTTTGTGTCCCTGCACTAGAATGCCTGGCCCTGATCCAGCTAGCGCCTTTGGTCTAAATGGCTGGGATGATAATGAAATCCTTGCTTCCGTCCTTGCCATCTCCCAAAAGAAATATTTGGACAGTATGAAGAAAAACACAGGACACAGAGATCCCCCACCAGACAAGAGTTGATAACCAGGGACTAGAGCCTCCTGCCCACCCTCTCCCCTCCTTCTGCTCTTCCCTCCCCTGGCCTGGCCAGACCTCGGGGGATTCTCGCACTCTTGTCCAGCCTTGGCCACCCATGGGATCACATGCCTCCCTCTACCTTACTCCTCCTCACCCCACCCCCACCCCCAGCTCCCTCAAATAATGCCCACCTTCTTCCTTGATCTCTGCACCTAAATTCCAACATGGCTTCAGTGGCAGAATGAATGTGGGCAGGCCCTGAGAAACACTAGAGAACCACAGTGGCCCCTTAGACCACCATTGTCCCCACCACCTTTCAGATATGCCTGTCAAAGGAGGGAAATTGGGGCCCCCATCTCTGTTGCCCCCTCTTGAGGGGGTGAGTGGTGGGGTGGGGCAATCCATAGGCCACCCCCCCTCAGCCTGGAGGAAGTCTGAGTCATCAGTGTTTGGGTGTCTTCCCCCTTCTTCCTTTATTGAAATGTAATTTTATCTTCTAAAAAAACAAAACAAAACAAAAAAACATTCCAGGTTTTTCTGTGTTTGAATATATGTGAAAGCTAAAACAACAACAGCAACCAAAACCCAGAGGAAGGAAGTAGGTCAATGGTAAAGATCAGCTGTTATGCAGTGAATATCTTTGTCTCCCCACTCTTCTTGAAATGATTTGTGCCTTGATGCACTTAAGGGCATTGAATTCTATTCCATTCAAGTATATTGATCCCAGGAATTTTGAGGTTCCTTGAAGGGAATAGGTCAGGATATTATAGTAGTTGCAGTTTTTTTCATGTCTCAATGAATAATGATTGTTTTTAAGATGTTAATCTCAAGCCATATTTTAACATTATAACTTTTCCCTTGTTCAATGTTCCTGTGAATGAAACCTCACATAGTATTGGAGTAGAGAAATATAAAAAGGCATTGGAGAGCTATGCCAATTTGGACATTTCCCTCTATAGTCTAGAATGTCTGGATTTAGAATAAAGGTAAATTAAATATTTTTGGAGTATCTGTTCCTAAAATAGAGATATTATTAATTTTGTTATTATTGTTATAATCATTATCATCATATTAGACACATTTCAAACAGAAACACAAGATGATAAGTTTTATGCAACTAACATAGAAAGACTGAGTATGATAGAAACATAGAAATAACATAGAAAAACTGATATGCTCATGTGTTCCACATTTTAAGTTTATGAGAGAGAGAAAGAGAATGAGAACTGCGAACTATGGGGTTAAAAAGAAGAAATTAGTAGCTTATTTACTCAATACTTGGAATTTATAAACATTTCATGATATTGTTTTTTTAAAGATTCATGTAAAACTAGATCAATCGTCATAAGTTCAGAAATTTAAAGTACTTGATGTCTTTAAGAAGGCAGGAACAATTGAAATAAGAGCATATGAAAGCTTATTTATGGAAATTCCTTAGGAAATCCAAGATCAGCCTTTAGTATACTGGTGAATTCATTTGTCTTTGATTTATTTGTTTCTTACCCAATATTATTTTTTGTTGTTGTTGTTTTGCTTTTTGGAGGATAGTTGGGATTAATTGACTTGCCAAAGTCACACAGCTAGTTTTGTGTTAAGTGTCTGAGGCTGGATTTGAACCTAGGTCCTCCTGACTCCAGGGCTGGTGCTCTATTCACTGTGCCACTTAGCCATCCCAAACAGACATTTTTTTCTTTTGCTTTTTGGAGGGCAATGGGGGTTAAGCAACTTGCCCAAGGTCACCTGGCTAGTAAGTGTTAAGTGTCTGAGGTAGGATTGGAATTCAGGTTCTACTGACTCCAGGGCCAGTGCTCTATTCACTGAGCCACCTAGCCACCCCTCCCAATGTTAAATTATTCGGTTAATCTCAGCAGAATATACCTGTGAACAGGTAGAGTAGAGAAATGAAGAATTAAGGTAGGTAAAGCTGGAAAAGGGGGGAAAAAGAACAGAGTAAACATGGAAACACAAAACACATACACATACACACACAAGAGGCCCAAAGTCAAGTAGAAGAAATGATATTCCGTAAATAAGGGGGAACTAGTTAGACAAAACTGGCCATTAGAACTATAAAATAGAGGATTATTTTTGCTTGAGAAGGCAATCTGTCCCAGGGAGACACGTGAAATGAATCTAGATTTTGTTCTTTAGAAGGTGACATGTAATTCTTTAAATTAATTGGAAAACAGACTGTTCTGTCCACCAGTAATACTCTCTCTTACTCCCATTTAATAGGTGAGTGATGAAGGTTAGAATTGGTGTGTCACTAACATCTTTTAAGACTAACCTTGTTTTGTTTTACTTAATTAAAAGTTTGAAGTAAAATATCCTCCCCACAAGCCTATCCCACAAACCCAATGGCCATCAGTGTATATGTAATGGGCAGTAAAAATCATGCTTTCCTGGGTCTGTGCTAACTACAGTGAATCTCACGGAGAGATAAGACTATGCCCTGTCTACATATAAGGAGATATGTTGCTCATTGCTTGCTACTTTGGTATGATACAAAATTCATGATGATTGAAGGAAAAGAGGAAGATATATCAGAGCTACTGTCAGAGAGAATTAACCACTGATCCCAGATTTACCCACTCCATGGGCCTTGAAGAAAGTGACTCCACTCTCTTGATCTCTCCTTTTCCCTTTATCAGTCCTTTAAGAACTCTTCACAACTGTCTTATGATGGGGTGAGGAAAAGCTAGATTACTTCTTTCCATTAATAATACATGGCTCTCATAGAGAAGCCACATCATGTTCTGATATGGATGAGCTTGAGGTCATATCTCAAAGTGCTATACTCTTCTGCTTTTATTTCTTTTTTCCTGAGCATAGATGATTAAGCAATGATCCTGAGATGTATATTTTCAGTCTTAGAAGCAATCTTGTAAAATCAAGAGGCTGGGATATTCTAATTTACAAATGGTGATGCTACACTGGTACAGAGTCATGGTAATATTCCAATAATTCTGGGGAAAGGCAATTACCAGGTGGGGAATGATTCGAAACTTATTTTATATATTATTTCAGTCTTTGTTAATGTATGCTTAGTAGTCTCTAGTTTTAGATGCCCTATGTTTAGGGCAGGGGGCAGGCAGGAGGGACTGGCAGTGTTTGTGTATGTAGGAAATGAATAGCATTCCTACACTAGATTTACAAAGTTCATTGGGTATTTTTTTACTTCCTCTCCTCTCCACCCCTCCCTTTATTCATTGAACAAATCTAGGCATCAAGTAATTTGCCTCAGCACTCCAGGATAAGGGCATAAAGAGCCATAGAATCCAAGAGACAGTTCAGATGTTCTTAGAGGCCAGACTGGTCCCTAAGACTGAGTATAGAGTGTAGAAGGGTCTCTTAATAAATGAAGATGTAACCCAGTCTCTCTGGGTCTGATAGTATCTCTTTTTTGTTATCCTTTGAGACAAGTATAAAAAACAAGAAACTGAATTGTCATTTCACCTGTAACTCATAAGATAACGAAGATATTCATTATCCAAATAACTTCAACCACATCAATATCTCCTGACAACCGAAGCCAAAGGTGAGATCATCCTCTTGCTTTGAGTCATTTCCAATAAATGCAAGACTGATTTCCAGATGATCCTCCCCAACCGTAGTCAGCCTGGAACCATCTATAGTCAGGAAAGAAACAAAAGCAGGGGAGCAAACTAAAGCTTTGGGGTCCAGTTTCATGCTGGCCTAAGCCAGCATGTGTATGTGTTGGCTATCACTGGGTTAGGATATGTAGTCTCTTTTCCACATTTCCCTGGAGAGATTGGAAAAATTATTATATATTCTCAAGAAATGGGAATATAAGGGTGGTGGGAGAGAGGGAGACAGAGAAACAGAAATACAGATAGAGACAGAGAGATAGAGATAGAGGGACAGAGAAAGAGACACAGAGAGACAAAGAGAGACACACACACACACACACACACACACAGAAACATCCTTTGAAGTCCACTGATTGGGCCACACCTCCTGACTTGGCCAGTCTTCTCTATACAGTTTTGATGGTGCAACTCTTCCCAATTTCAGTCGTGATACAGAGGGGGACAATATACTACATAGGGTTTGCTGCATCATCCCAAAGCAAGAAACCCTTGACATTCGAACCATGAATTGTCCAGGAAGTAGCCTGAATGCCAGCTTGGCACTCCATGGGGTGTGCTCTAGTCAAAGCAAATTAGGATTGTCTGCTATTTACCCTCATTACATAAAGCAGGTTGCAATCTTTAGGGTACAGGAAATCTGGAATATCATCATGGACTTATCTTCAAAGGTCTAGTCACTTGGGCAGTAACTCAAAGTGGCAACCTGTGAGGAAGGAATTGATTCCCGCTACTTGTGATAAAAATCATCTGATATTCGTTTTTCTTACTATTACCATAAGAAAGAGGGCAGGACTTTATTCTTTTCCTCATTCATATCTGTTCTATATATTCATTCTCCTCTTAATTCACCTATATAAAAAGGCTAAGAGGCTTCAGTTAGTTAATAGGGATTCATATAATATAATCTATGGTAAATCCAAAATAGCATTAAGGGTAGTCCTAGGCCCTTGACCTCAGGCAGGATCAATCATTGATTCTGATTCCTAATTCTACCTTTCCTCATTAGGCAATCTTCAAATCCCCAAAAACTGTTGACAGCAGAGATGCTCATACCTAAGGGGTACCTCTATCATCTTGATAAATCACTCAACTTCTCTTAAACATATAACCAAAATAGGAGAAATATCCTGTAAAACCCTGTAGAGCCCTTTATTCACAGAACAAAATGCTAGGAGTTTACAAGTTGTCTTTAGCATCTCCAAAGGTAGTATAGCTGATGTTTGATTCTCTAATCAGGATCCTCTGCAGCTCTTACAAAACCATTGGGGCAGGCAAAACAATGCCCCATGGACAACACATTTAAAATGTTTTATTATAAGTCACTTTGCAAAGAGCCCCCACCACAGTTTGCTGCAAAGGCTTGGACAATAAATCTATATGGAAACACATCAGTGCTCCAGAATATACGGTGATCCTGCCTAACACTGAGCACTAACTCATAAATAGACTAAATACACCAAAGTCCATCTGGAGACCCCTGAAATAACAACAAACTGGCTAAAAAGTTGGAACGCAAAATTGCAAATTTACTGTTGGCTTCCACCAGACTTGGGGACAGGGTGCTAAAATTCTGGCAAGTTGGCCACATCACATTTGATTTTGGCTCTGGGAAATGGTGACCCTCTGCAGTGCAGCAGCTGCAAACAGACTTCCTTCTGAACTCTTGCAAGCAGGTTGCTTTTGTCTTATTAGTTGCCGGAATTTGATTCCATCTTTTCTTAATAATTGCTGCAATGTATGATACATTGTGGAAAAGGAAGATAAATTTCCTTTGTGGTACTGTGGGAAAGTTCCAGCTCACTAAATTATGGTACTTGGCTAAAAGACCTTTTTAAAATGCACAGAAGCACATCATAGATTTGCTTCTAGGACTGGACTTAATTTAATAATAAGCAGTTCTGTATAATTGTATTCTTAGTACATGTAGTGATAGAGCTGGTGCTGGGATTGCCTGTCTCCTGAAATTTTTCCTTCATAATACTACTAATGATTTATTTTGGAAAATTTTATCCTTCACAATATCATGACAATTGTATACATTTTCCTGGTAATTGATGAACAATGACATCTATGTCTAGGAATAAGCAAACGTGCCTGGGCACAGTCTATAAACTAGCATTCATAAAGATGTGGTGGGGGCAGCAGCACTCTACCTGGAATACTGATGCTAACTTTCCCAGGTTATTTTCACATGTTGCCTAGGTAGTGGCCCCTTGGGTTTCAAATATAAGTCAGTTTTCCATCAGTTCAGACTTAAGTATAAAAATTGAGAATGAATGACTGATTTAGATGATGTAAAAAATAGAATGGCAAACTTCCTCTGAACTAGAGGCTGCATTAGGGACAAGTCATTGAAGTTACTTTTATTTTTATTCAAATGTCTTATTGTTGTGTTTTTTTGCAGAGTACATGGCATTAGAATCTTCCCCCTTTCCTGATCTTTCCTAATCAGCAAAAGTAGTGGAAGATACAAGACCAAAATCTGAATCTCCTACTTCTCCCCCAGGCTCTTTCCTTTGGACCAGTAAGGAAGAACACTAAGGTTTAGCACTAAGAGCTTTAGAGTTGGGTTGAATGTGGCATTCAAGAAGCATAAGATGATGGCCTCAAGCATTTTACAATCTAGTTACATAAGATATACCCACAAAGCAATGGGCTCAATTCAATCCACAGGAAAATTTCTGCTCAGTTTGCCCTGGCCACAAATATTATAAAGGTAAAAAATATTTCTATTAACTTTTCCTAGTCAGTCACTCATTTTATAACATTTATCTTTCTTTTTATGAAGGGCATTTGGGTTTAAGTGACTTTCCCAAAGTCACACAGCTAGTAAGTGTTAAGTGTCTGAGGCCAGAATTAAACTCTGGTCCTCCTGACTCCAGGGCCGGTGCTCTATTCACTGTGCCATCTAGTCACCCTTGTAACATTTTTCTTATGATGCTAACAGATCCCTGGTATGACATTGTTTTAGCAATAACATGATTATCCTATACTATTAAAATGTGTATATCTAGCTATCTTTTTAGTGACTATTGTGTAATACAAACTATATTGGTAAGATAATTTTAGAAGAAATGAGTGGGAGAAGAGCCAACAAGGAGGTTTTACAAAAGGTATAATTAAGTTAGCCCTTGGATTCCATAAATGTGCTAAAATCAAAATTTTAAGTCACACATAGAGTAGGGGATAAATAATTATTTTCTGAATGTATGAATTTCTGTATATCTAATCTAGCATAACTGATTTGTGAATATCTAATGAATACAATGCTTGCACAAAGTAGAAATTTAATAAATGTTAATTGATGAATTATCTCCTAATAGACAAACCTCATTCAAACAAATAAGGAAGATTCTAAAAATCTTATACATATTTTTATTCTCACAGAACTTTATATATAGTGAAAATGCTTAATGTATCTTTGTTAAATTGAGTAAGAAGAATATCACTAAATTGATTTTTAAAATCTACCTTTATATCGAAATAAATTTTATTTTTCTACAACATTGTAACTTTCTCTATTTAACAACATTTACTATGTAGTCTGTGTATATTTATTCAAATTCACTTTGTCGATATAGTCTTCCCTGACTGAGCAAATCCTACATTCTTTCAGCTTAACCCCTCAAGGCTAGGACAAGTATGACAGTATTGGGAGACATTGGATTTAACAGAGATCAGCTTAGAGGTCTTCGAAAGCAGTACCATGAATATAACACCAGTGACTGAGGACTCTTACAATCTAGGAAATGTTTGTAGCCAAACTAAAACAGTCAAAGTTTAAAGGTGTGTCCATTTAATGTAGCAAAGCAGTCAGAAAGAAGGATAGAAATAGAATTCAAGTATCACAGTCAAGGTAGCAACAGTAAGCTAAGTTATATAAGCAGAGCTTCAGTGTTTTACACTAGTGTCTCACAGATAACACTCATAGAAGAGAGAAAAGGGGGGAAGGAAGGAAGGAAGGAAGGAAGGAAGGAAGGAA
>NW_027185809.1:44110594-44111024 GCF_028583685.1 Petaurus breviceps papuanus
GATATAGTCTTCCCTGACTGAGCAAATCCTACATTCTTTCAGCTTAACCCCTCAAGGCTAGGACAAGTATGACAGTATTGGGAGACATTGGATTTAACAGAGATCAGCTTAGAGGTCTTCGAAAGCAGTACCATGAATATAACACCAGTGACTGAGGACTCTTACAATCTAGGAAATGTTTGTAGCCAAACTAAAACAGTCAAAGTTTAAAGGTGTGTCCATTTAATGTAGCAAAGCAGTCAGAAAGAAGGATAGAAATAGAATTCAAGTATCACAGTCAAGGTAGCAACAGTAAGCTAAGTTATATAAGCAGAGCTTCAGTGTTTTACACTAGTGTCTCACAGATAACACTCATAGAAGAGAGAAAAGGGGGGAAGGAAGGAAGGAAGGAAGGAAGGAAGGAAGGAAGGAAGGAAGGAAGGAAGGAAGG
>NW_027185809.1:44111034-44150148 GCF_028583685.1 Petaurus breviceps papuanus
AGGAAGGAAGGAAGGAAGGAAGGAAGGAAGGAAGGAAGGAAGGAAGGGAGGAAGGAAGAAAAAAGAAGGAAAGGAAGAAAGAAAGAAATGAAGAGAGGAAGGAAGGAAAGAAGAAAGAAAGAAAGAAAAAAAGAAAGAAAGAAAAAGAAAGACAGGAAAAAAGAAAGAAAGGAAGGAAGGCAGAAAAAAAGGACAGAAGAAAGGAAGGAAAGAAGAAATAGAGAAAGACATTGTTTTTACTATATGCCAGGCATTGTGCTAAGCACTAACAAATATCATCTTATATGATACTTAAAAACAACCTTGGGAGGTAGGTGCTATTATTGTTCCCATTTTATAGTGGAGGTAACTGAGATAAACAGAGATTTAAGTGAGTTTCCAAGAGTTACTATGTGTCTGAAGTTGGATTTTGATTCACTTCTGGTCCTTCTCTCTATAAACTGTTCTACCTAGTTGCCAAATTAATCAAGTTGGGTAGCCCTCTGCAATGACTACATCTCAAATTGACCGTGCAGTTCTTGTTCCGTTTGGCTCTGGAATAAAAAAAAAATACTTCCTAACAAAGTGATTCTATCTAAAAATAGAATGGACTGCATTGAGAGGTGGTGGATTCCTCCTCATTTGAGGACTTTAAGCAGAGGCTGGATGCATCTATTATCACATTTTTATATTTGTAATACTATTGGGAGATAGTACTATTTTTAATATCTATTTTATGGATAAGAAAACTGAGACAGAGAATAAGTGAATTGTGTAGAGTCACAAAAATACTGTCTGAGGTTGGATTTTAACTCACTTCCTCTTGACCTCAAGTCCTGCAATCTATCTTAATAATCTATATTACCCAACTTTATTGTATAGAGTGTCCTGGTAGTTTAGTATTAAATTATTAAAACTTAAAAACCTAATAAAACTTTTGGAATACTCTTTTAATAAACAGCTGAAGGATAAGGACACTAATACAAAATGTAAACCTTAGAAAGCCTCACATACACACACACATATACATATATATGTATCACTCAATAAATATATTGATCATGATGAAAATTATTTTAGGACAATCAATAAGTAGTTTAGGACAATACCTTAAAACTGACAACAGGAATGGTTAGTTTATAGAAAAGGGTAATCATTCATATATTACTTGAGTAGAAAGGTCTTATCAGTGGGTCAGAATTATATCATTAATAGCAAGCTAGAAAAAAATTTGGGAAGTTCCTTCATGATTCACTAAATATGGATTTAAAAAAATCATGATTTTAATGTTTCCAATATATAAGATACATAGGCAATTATAATTTTCCCAATATCTCTGGGTTTGTGAAACTATCACCTTGATATTTCAATGGTTTCTATATTTTTCCACTATGAGTTAGTTTCTTAGTTAAATGAGTTCCCTCAAGTCAATATAAATCTAACCAACATGATACCTGTGCTTTATTTTAAAATGTCAAGCAATACTTTGGAGTTTTGCTCTGACCCTGAGTGGATTTTTTTTCCAAAAAAGGAAAATACTGTAGTAATATGTTACCAAATTGTCCAGTCATGATTAAATGTTTGCTGGTTAGATTATCAGTGTCTTCAACCTAGTACAAGATTAGTATGACAATATATAAAACAAATAATAAGCCAAAATAATTTCTCAGAGCAACTCATCCATGGCAAAATCCATTTATCTATAGACATGAATTAATTTGATTTCATATTTCTTAATGCATTTTGTTATTACTTTCACCTAAATATATATGATATGGTATTGGCTACAATTTTGGGACTCATAGAAACTGGTTTCTGAAAGGAGGCAATAGCCTATGTACTCAAAGAAAATTTAGATTTTAAAGAAAAAAAATGCTCCAGTCATATTAATGAATAAAAGCAGATTTATTGGGGTGTAGGATGTCCTGATCATACACAAAGGGCTTTGCCATGCTTTTTCTGTCTCTCTCTTCATCTCTCCATCTCTGTCTCTGTCTCTCTCTTTTTGTCTCTCACACCATGTCTATCTGTCTTGATAGCATTGGATCACAGATTAAGAATTTCAAGGGATGTTATTTGTCCTAATGACTTCATGTTGTAGGTGAGGGACTGGGACCCAAGAAGGTTAAATGCCCTGCCTAAAGTCATGTAGCTGGATATTAATAATCAGAGGCAAGATCAGAACCCAAATCTTTTCATTATGGAAATCTTTTTCTGTGTACCATGCAGACTCCTGCAAGCCTTTTCAAAATAAGAGAGAACTAACAACATAGTCTTTATATTTTTTTTACATCTTAAAAATTCCAATTAATTTATTTTTTGCTAAAATTATTTAATTTACTTGATTTGTTATTGAGTTCACAAAACTTTAATATGTATTTTTTTTTGTTCTTCATGAAACTATACTTTTACTATGCAGGACATTAAGTATAACTTTGTGTAATAGTTCATTTCTTCCAAGTTTAGACTTTATTAGACTCCATAGGTTTTCAATGAGGTTGAAATCTGGTGAGTTCTAAGGCCACTGAGGAATGTTTATCTTCAGCCCTTGTATTAATTTCTTAACCTTTCATGATGTGTTTATTGGTGCAATGATATATTTAAGTATTGTGCCTTCAATTGATAATATACATAACTTTAGAACAATTGTGCTTCTTTTTAAATATTTTTCAGAATTTGCCATTCCTCTAATTGGCATAAAGCTTCCAGATCCATTAGAAGTATGGAAAAACAAACAATTAAACATTTTTGGATGCATATGTTAAAGTTTAGTTAAAAAAATCCATTCTCTTACCTCCTCCAGTGGATTGCTTCTCACAAGGGTTTTGTTATAACCCGGAATTTTAAAGTAATTTTCAGTAATAAAACTTTTGTTTTTCCAAACTTAAAAAATTTAGTCTTTACATTTCTTTGGATAGTCTTGCCTATTGCAAGCATTTTTCTTCAAATAATTGATTTATCAGATAGTTTATTTGTCTGTTTATCTACCTATCATCTTTCTATTCAATATTTTTCACTTATCCATCTAATGTATCTATTATCTATCTATCTCATTGGTCCTCCCACTCTCTGCAAGCTTCAAGAAGCCTGTGCTACATATAGAGATGAAAAGTTATCTTTCCAGATAAAAGTCTGTGCTTGGTTGTAAAAGATTAATTCAGAATCTTTGCTGTAATTGTTGGCGAGTAATTGACATTTCATTTGCTGTGTTTTTAACTACAATCTCCTTTGGTCTTAAATGCAACTGATCCTGTTTATTCTGGGCTTGAATTAACCTAAATTCTTGACTTACTCACACCCGGAATATCTCTCATGCTTGTTTAAGTGTCCTTTATAAGAGCAAGGACTTTCATATGTTTCTTTGGAGGCAAAACCCATTTTTTAAAATTAACCAAATTAAAAACACAGCAAAAGAGCAACAACAAAAAAATAAGGCATGAAATCCAATGCTCAACTGTCAGAGGATTCTTTAAATTCATCTGTCAGATGATTATTTAAAGGTGAGGTAAACAGCTTGATCTGGCTTTATCCAATTAAGATCAAACTTCAGATGCAGTCTAGCATCAGTAGAAGCAGAATCCTGGCCACTAATGTCACAAAATAAAAGATTATTGAGATTATTAGTTGTTCTGAGTAATTTGCACACCACTGTACCTTGTATAAACTCCTCTGCTTCTTTTATGAATAAAGAAAATGAGTCCCAAAGAGGTGAAATTATTTTAATGACCTTACAAATATTGTACACTAAGATATCTTATTGCAATCATGAAAAAAAACACATTATTGGGTGCTTTATCAAGCATTGTCTTTTTATATAAGGTTATATCAATTTCCATGAATAAACTATTTGAGTGTACCAATACATCAACTGCAATGTGTAGCCTTGATTCTGAGATTACTTATGCCCTCTTTAGAGCAGACATTTTGAATAGGGCTATTTTAAATAAAAAAATCAAACATTTGTAATTAAAAATATCACAATTTTATGGTCTTGATTTCAAACATTTTGTGCCCTTCCTTCCATCCCATGTTTTTACTGCTTTTGATATGTATTGCAGCCTCTTTTAATGGATATTTATTAAAATGCATTTTATATTATAGTTTACATATATAAAAAGAAATGTCAGTAGCCTGTTGTCATAAGTATTTTTTTCCTAGACTTTTAAGGAACGATTTGCAGTAGGCAAAAATAAGGTCGAATAGCACCTATGAAAATCAATTATGACATTGTATATTCAATAATGGACAAAATGGTTTCAAATGCTTCTTAATAATGCATTGATTTTTTTTTGAGGATATTCATATTCTTTGACTAATTGCCCATTGGGCAATGGTTCCATATCTCATATCTTGTATTTAATATTTGTATATCCTGAATACCAGACCCTTATTAAATTAAAAAAAACCCAAATCATCCAAAATTATTTGCTCATTTTGTAATTTGCATTGATTTTGTTCCTGCCAATACATTTCAGTTTCATGTAATGGAAATTATCTATCTGTCATAAGCTCCTTTCTGGGCTCTTTGGTTTGGAATTCCCTATTTACTTGGCTACTCCCACACACACCTCTGTCTAAAGTTATATGATCTTATTTTCATTTATTTATTTATTTTTCATATTTAGATTCTGCAACTATTTAAAACTGATTTAGCATATGTTATAAAATGCTACTCTATGTAATTTCTGCCAAATAATTTTCCAGTTTTCATAACAGTTCTTGTCAAATTGGGAGTAATTTTTTCAAATAGCTTGTGTATGTTATTAAAATTTCACTAGAAATCTCAACTGTTCTGAATTCTGATTATCGAGTTTGGTCCAGTGGTATATTTTTCTGTTTTTTTTTTCCATTTGTGATGCTATATATCAATTCAATACTGCCCCCCATAATTTCCCTTTTTTTCTACTTTGTTCTTCCAGATATCTATTTTATTATAGTCTAGTTCTTAAAATTACCCTTCAGAAATTAAAAATATGTAACACAATATATTATTTTAATTAACATTTTTATTTCATTGAAGTATTCCAAATATTTCTAATGGTTGGGGAGTTTCCCTTCCCTTTATTACTTCTATGACTTGGGATTAATTATTTTATGTCTCTGGATTTCAGTTAGCTCGCTTGTGAAAGGAGGGGCTTATATGAGATTGGATTTTGAATATCTGACAGGGATAAAACTGTGATCTTATTATGCTGACATTTTGGAAAATATATAAAGTAATAATGGGGAGTAATATTCTATTTTTATCCCAATTGTAATGAGAAAATTTTCAGATTTTCTTCTATTTCTCCTAAAATAAAAAAAAAATCCTTCTTTTGGACTTGATTTGCAGTTAAACATTTACCTTCCTTTTTTTTTTTTTTTTGCAAATTACTTGAATTAAGTGTTCATTTCATTCATTAACTCTTCTTTCCTTGTGTAATTACACATATTTTAGTAATATGAATTTTATTCTGAGGAATATGATAATTGTGCTCCTAAAGTGTTTTTGTTTAGTTCATTATTTTTAAATTATTGTTTCTATAGTTTGTTCTTTGGCCAGTTATTTTCAGCATGATATTACTTATTCCCTATATCTATGTACAACTTTTGTTTGTAAATGTTTCAGTCATCATTATGTGATTATATTATGGTAAAAATGGTAAATATTATTTTGGCTTTTTATATTTGTTTAAACATGCCAATACATGATTAGCTTCTGTACAAGTTCTAAGAGATCCTGATCTGCACATTTTTAATATTTTCATTCAAAAGTTGTGATAGGCCAATCAAATAGAATTCACCTGATAATTCATTCAAACCCTTTTTATCTTTCTTTTGGTTTTACTCAAGGCAAAAAAAGACTTACCACATTTCTATTAGTTCCTTTCTTTTTTATGATTTGTGTAGTCTTTGAAGTTTTAATCATGTAAGTGTGCATGCATATATGTATAAACATGTATGTAAGTGTGTGTGAATGCATAATGATCCATGGTTCCTTTAAGCATAATGTAGATTCTCTGCTTTTTAAAACATTTCTTATCTATTTTTATTGCTATTTTAATTCAGCTCAAAATTGAAACTTTTTTTTAATGTTGTTGGCATCATAAAAGATTATGCTCAGTCCACTCCTTTTTCACTCTGCATGTGGCTATGTTGTTTTGTTCTTTTTTTTTTTTTTTTTGCAGGGCAGTTGGGGTTAAGTTACTTGCCCAATGTCACATGGCTAGTAAGTGTTAAGTGTCTGAGGTCATATTTGAACTCAAGTCCTCCTGCGGTGCTCTATTCACTGTGCCACCTACCTGTCCCCGTGTGGCTATGTTTTGAATTAACTTGTTTTATCTGAGAAACTGTTGGGAAAATGGTACAGGGAATAATGTTTCAGACTCTGTCATTTGCCTCCAACCCTCCACCTCCAACTCCAACCCTAAATTCATTTCTAACCCTAACCCTAAATGCCTCTGACTCCAACTCTGACTCCACTTCTGACTGACTTCAGTTGGGCCTATTTTGCTTCTTTTCCAGTCCCATTCTTCCTGGCTCTATTGTGTTCTCCATAAATGACTTTCTTCAGTCATTATTTTCCATAAGAAATATATTATATGGCAGATTCCCTTATTTTCTTGCCATTGCTGAATTGTTTCATTTTTTTTTAAATTTGGATAATTTTTACTTATTTATTTATTGTGCTGGGGGACAGCTGCCCCTAGGAAAATGGAAACATCTTACTCCAGTGATATTTCAGGATTTCCCTGGTTGAGTAGTTTTGATAAACAGGTTATAATAGTTTCTTTCTTGCACTACAAATATGACAATCCATATGGAGACTTTATGGTGTGGAAAGTTCATTTGCCTGATTCTAATAACCAATGTTTCTGTAAGTCTAGTCTTACAGAATTGCCAAAAGCACTGAGAAATTAAGTAATTTTTCCATATTTAGCATGAGTCAAAGGCAAAATTTTATTCAAATTTTCCTGATTGTAAGGCCAAGCTCCTATGCATTACAACATATCCCTTCTCAAAATATTAAAAGTTTAATTTAAATGTTTGCTAAGATATAGAAAGAGTTAAAAATTATAGACCAAAAGGGAATATGAATGAATAGGAGGAGACCTAACTTATCAAGGCACTGAAGGTACTTTGGACTAAAAGTCTCAGTAAATGTAGTGCTTTTATTATTGTAATAAATCTGAAAAAAAGAATCACAATTCATTGTAACCATGACCTTTTTTAAGGGTTTGTAAATATCACTCTATTTGTCTCTGTCACCCTTTTTCAATTCAAAAAGAGAAATTGAATATAAATATTGTACAGAGTAGAACTAACAAGTCATTAAGCTTTGTACTCCTCTCCCCCCTTTTTTGAAACTTTCATTCAAACAAGTTTGTATATACATCACCTTCCAAATATTCTGGGAGAACTTTGATCCCATCGGTTTAGGAGTTTTCTACAGCATTGCATATCACAGGCTATCCATGTCTGTGTGACGCTTGCCTCTTCCCAAAATTTCACTAGAGTGAATCTATCCAATGTGAAAGGGGCCCTTATTCATTTGTTCTAACATCACATGTGTAAGAGAAGAACATCCTGGCTATCCCTGCCTTTCCTTTTTCTTGACACATTACTGGTTCATCCTTTCTTTCTGTCATACAATACTCTGAAAATATCTTTATTTCCTTTGACCACATGTTCTAAGCTGCTCACAGACATTATGTAACTTTTCATTATCCTGTTTGTGATGTTCATCTTAAGTCCTTACATTAGCCTACAACTTCAGATTTTTTAAAATATCCTTTGAAAAATAGCTTTTAATTTGTTTTACCCCAAAAGACTTATTAATTTTGTTTTTTAATCATAAACAATTATAGCTGAAACTTCTCTTTATTTAAACATTAAAAAAGAAATAGAAAGAAAAAATCCTCATAGCAAGTATGTATTATGCATTAAAACAAATTTCTATATTGACCATGATAAAAAAATATATACCTTCAATCTGCATTTTCATTTTGTCAGCTCTTTGACAAGAGGTGAATATCTTGCTCCATATTTAGCCCCCTAAAATTTTGGTTAATTTACAACTACCAAATTATGACCAACTTATTTTTAATTGAAATTTTTTTGAGGTTCTAGAAAAACACACACAGACATTTCATGCATGAAATTAAGTGGACAAGACAATAAATCTTTTTTGTTTAAATTGATCAAGTGATCGATAAAGAAGTGCTTTGCACTTCATTTATCTGGCTAATCAGCATCAGGAAAAATGATTACTTTTGGGTGAAAGATGATGGATTACACTTTTGGATGAAGGCTTTTGAGATATCAGTGAAGTATCCAGTTTTTCTGAATATGTCTGGAGGGTAGTTGGAAATTCAGGACTGATTCTCAGAGAGATAAAGTCAAAATATACAGATTTTGGAGTCTTTTGTGAAAATATTGGAAATGAATTTGTTACTGACTGAGCAAATTCAGAATTATGAGAGAAGATTTCCTACAACAAAGTTTTGGCATATGTCTACATTGATGTCTGTGAGATGGTTGAACAACCTGCAAAGAGTATAGAAAAGGAGGATTTAAAAAGATAGAAGGTGAGTTAGAGAAAAGATATCATCAAAACCAAAGGAAATATGTATTTAAGAGCATAATAGAATTAAAAAATTAAAAGCTTAAAACAAATGAATGAAGATGAAGACTGAGAACTGAAAAATTAAATTTAGTAATTAAGAGACCACATGTAATCTTTGAGAGATAATTTCAACAGAGTTTTTGTGTAGGAATCCAGGTTATAAGGGATTAAAAATTAAATGAGAATTAAAGAAGACAAAGCAACAAATGTAGGTGATTTTTTCTATTAGTTAGCAAAAAAAAAGAAAATTTAACTTCAGAGAGAACTAAACATTTAATGTAGCAGAGAGGGTCTCTGGAAACTAATTTCTTGTTGTTTTTCCTATAAAAATTTTCAGATGTTTTTCTGTTTATATACTTTGAAAATTCTGAACAACTTTCTTTTAATATTTCCTACATGGTAATATTGTGGAGGATAAAACATGAAATGGCTGAGAAAACAAAAGCTTAAGCTTCTGAACCTATCGATTTATTAAGCAATGCATGCCAATTGTCAAAAATAATTGGGACCAGTCACCTTCCTCATTATTGCTGCCCCCCAAATATGGCTGGAGACAGATTTTTATATGTTATAAACAGTTAATCAAATAAGACCAAATAATTAAAAGGAAACAATAAACTAAGATACAGTATTAGATTATATGATTTTGAATTGGAAGAAAGGTTAGGTAATTTCCAGTTTGGGAGGGAGTGAACAGGCACAATTCCCTGAAATTGGGGAGGAGGGAGTGTCCCACTAACTCCAAGTGAATGTATACAATCAAAGAAACGTGGAAACAATAACTAATTGATCAGTATGGGAAAAGTTTTCAGATAAGATACATGAGATGCTTGAGATATACAATTGTGAGAAAACTCCTTGTGTAAATTTTTGGGTCTGATTAGGTTTCTAATCACCATAACTGATGTCCTTAGTTAAGGATCTCTAAATATCAAAAAGAAGTCATCCAGTTTCCCAACGGCACAGGGCTAGATTCAAGTAGTATAATAAGGTTTTCTTCCAAATCCCACAATTGTATAACGTTTTCTCACAAGACAGAAATTGGACTAAAGTAGACCCATAACTGAATATAAACTGATCTGAGCTACCTCCAGAATTGTCACAAGGTGGATGCAGTGTAGTTCATTCAGTTCCCACAATTAACAACTTGCAGCCCTAATCCCCTTAATTTCCTCAATATTGGTTAAAAAAAAAAAAAAAAGCTCAGCACCAGGCCTATGGGTTCAGGTCTGGCCTCAGACACTTAACACAAAAAATAGCTGTGTGACCTTGGGCAAGTCATTTAACCCCAATTGCACTCCAAAAAGAAAAAAAAGCTCCTGTTTTCCTATTCTCTTTAAGTGATCTCTGTACACACAGTCTTCAAGGTCAGTCATTTGTATGGAATGAATTATTTATGTTACTTTGAAACAGTTGCCTCTTGTTTCTCTTTTACAAAATTTTCCTTCACCAGTATTTTGCTATTTCAATTGATTAATTTATCCTTTATTTTTTTATTTTTATTTTGTAGAGGCAATGGGGATTAAGCGACTTGCCAAATGTAACACAGTTAGTAAGTGTATTCGACCAAATTTGAACTCAGGCCCTCCTGACTTCAGGGCTGGTGCACTATTCACTATACACCTAGCTGCCCCCCTTTTCTTTATTTATTTTTTAAAATTAATTTGCTTATTTTTAGTTTTCAACATTCAGTTTTAAATTTTCTCTAGCTGTTTCCTTTCCCCCTTCCCCAAGACAGTGTGCAATTTAACATGTAATCTACATATAAATTTTATTAAACATTTTTTCAATGTTAGTAATATTGTAAAGAATATTTAGAATTAATGGGATAAACCATGAGAAAGAAGAAAAAAAACAAATAAGAGAGACAGCAAGTAGTATGCTTCGATCTGCATTCAGACTCTGCAATTTTTTCTCTGGATGTGTTTAGAATTTTTCATCATGAGCCTTTTGGAATTGTCTTAGAATCTTGCATTGCTGAGATGAGCTATGTCTATCAAACTTAATCATATCACAATGTGGCCATAACTGTCTACAATGTTTTCCTTGTTCTGCTCACCTCACTCAGCATCAGTTCATATAAGTCTTTCCAGGTTTTTCTAAAGTCCACCTGCTCTTCATTTCATATAGCCCATTAGTATTCCATTACATTCATATACCACAACTTGTTTAGCCATTCTGCAACTGATGGACATCTGTTGACTTCCATTTCTTTGCCACCACAAAAAGAGCCACAATAAATATATTTATACATGTGGGTCTTTTCCCCATTTTTTATCATCTCTTTGGGATACAGTCCTAAAAGTGATATTTCTGGGTCACAGAGTATGCACTTTTTTATAGCCCTCTGGGTATACTTCCCAATTGCTCTCCAGAATGGTTGGATAAGTTTACAACTCCACCAACAATGCATTAGTGTTCCAATTTTCCCACATCTCCAGAATTTATAATTTTT
This sequence comes from Petaurus breviceps papuanus, assembly GCF_028583685.1. Taxonomy (NCBI): domain Eukaryota; kingdom Metazoa; phylum Chordata; class Mammalia; order Diprotodontia; family Petauridae; genus Petaurus; species Petaurus breviceps. Next base: position 44,122,074 of record NW_027185809.1, read on the forward strand.
CCTGTTTTGTTGTGTTAGCTAATTTGATAGGTTTTGATATGGTACCTAAGATTTATTTTGATTTGCATTTTTCTAATCAATAGTGATTTACAGTATTTTTTCACGTGACTATAGATAGCTTTAAGTTCTTCATTTGAAAATGGCCTGCTCATTTCCTTTGATGATTTGTTATTTGGGGATTGACTTTTATTCTTATAAATTTGACTCAGTTCTTCCTTGTGTATTTAATGCAAACTGAGAAGATCATGGTTTACTGTGGCCTAGGTGTGGAGAAATCTGTACTCTGTATCCTATGCCTTTTCAGGATGATTGGAAATTAATCTCCAGTTAAGAAGAAAGAAGACTTTTTTGACTGAGAGATTAAGACAATGTGACCTAGGGGTGGAGAACTTTGACCTTTGTACTTTGTGCCCCTTAATGAGTCAAGCCTCTGTAATGCCAAGCAAAGGCAACTTTCCAAGGTTCAAAATACCAGCATAGGTGCTCTCCATTTTATTCAGTGACAAATTAAGAACAGAGAGAATCAAAATATAGCATAATTCAAAATACAGCATTTACCAAGTGTAATTCAGTAAAGGACTACCCCACCCCTGGACATTACATTCATTTAATCAATCACAAAGTCCCTCTTCTAAATACTTCTCCACCCCTAGGCTGTACATTTATTTAGCCAATCACAAAGTCCTTCTTCTCAAATGGAGATTAGTTTCCAATCATAAGTAAAGTACATTAATTTGTTCAATCACAGAGCACAAAATATCAAAAGTTTCCCACCCTTAGATTACAACTGAATAGGCCATCTACCCCAGAGTTACAACAAGATTAAGCACAGCGTTTAATACACAAAGGGAGGTCTTTTATTCATCTTGAGCCAAGGCAAGTTCTCAGCAATCTTTGTTCCTGGGGAGACAAAGTTAGCAAGGCCACAACATACATTGCCAGTGTCTTCATTAATTCATTCTCTGTCAGCAGAACAGTCCTAGGACCCCTGAACCAATAGCAAGGTTCCAGGACCTCTTCAACAACAGAACTGTCCTTCACCAGTGGACAGAATTCACTCTCTGTCTGCAGAACAATCTCAGGAGCTCTAAACCAACAGCAAGGTTCCAGGACCTCTCCAACAACAGGACTGTCTTTCACCAGTGAACAAATCTGGCAAAACAACATCAAAACAGACAGACAAAGTACCAGTATAACAGCCATGTCTCCTCAGTCCTTGGAAGCTCTGTGTGACAGCTCTCAAAAGTCCTGGGCAATTCAAACTGGCCCTCAGCAATCCTCTCTCTTTCTCTCTGCCTCCAAGATGATGCTTCCAAAAAAAAAAAGTTTTTCTGCCTCTCTCTTTGATTGTGTCTCTCTAAATTTACCTCACTAGCTCCTCCCATTTCAGCACTCTCTTTTCACATGAATAAGTCCATTACTCAAGTGGGATTCACAAGCTCTGGGTTTTAACACAATCAATCCAAAAACCAAGCCAATACAGGGGGATCTTGAAATTCCATTACTATTACAGCCTCCTTAAGAATGATTGAATTATGGGCTTACTAAATGATTGAGTTACTAAATTATCTAGTAACTAAATGAATATACTTTTTTTAAAACTATGTGGCCAATTTGCTGAAAATTATGTGCCCATTTTAGTGATAAGTTGTTATCTCCTAACATTGTGAATGCTGTACTTTGATTTCTGTGAATGATTTGCCTTAATTTACTGCTGAATAAATAGAGAATTCACTATACTATGCAATCAGAACCTTGAAGCTGTTCAAAGCAGTAGTCCTCTGGAAAGCTCCATGTGCTTGGATTTACCAAAAAAAAAAAAAAAACCCAGAATCATAGATATAATGAATAATATAATTAAAGGGAATAAGAACAATAAGACAATATGCCAAAATTTTTGAGATGCAAGAAAAGGAATCCTTAAGAAGAAAATATATATTTAATTCATATGTAAATAAAAGGGAGAAATAGTAAATTAATGAATTGAACCTGCCACTTAGAAAACTCAAAAAAGAATTGAATTAAAAATCTATAATTAAATACCAAAATTGAAATCCTGAATATCAAAAAAGAGACTAATAAAATTAAAAGTCAAACACATAAAACTAATAAATAAAGCTAGGAAACTTTTTAGGAGGACAACATGAATAAAATAGATAAAATACTGATTGATCTGATTTTAAAAAAATAAAAGAAAGGAAGAAAAAACAAGTTCCAGTATCAAAAATACAAATGATAAACACAACACCAATTAACACGAATTTAAATCAATTATTAAGTTATTTAGCCCAATTAATTGCCAGTAAAACTAAAAATCTAAGTGAAATGGATATTTGCAATAATATTAACTGCATAAATTAAAAGAAGAGGAAATAGAATACCTAAATAGCCCCCACTTAGAAAAAGAAAGTGAACAAGCCATCAGTAAAATCCCTAAGATTTAAAAAAAATATAAATTTTAATTTTAATTAAATGTAAATTTTTTTTTGGGTACAAAAACCACATTTGTTTCTTTTTTTTTTTTTTTTCACAAAATTGGGTGGCTGTATTGCAGGAATAAAACTGGTCATATTCAGAGGATCAGATGAAAAAAAGTAACCACATGGTTATTTATACAGATACACAGCAGTGTTAAGAATTCAGGTACTTGGTAGAACCATCACCAGTACAGTAAAAAAAAAATAATGACCTGGATCTTTAAAATTTGAAATTGTTTATCCTAACAACCTGAGGTTACATTGGATTATGGGATTACAATCTGAAACAAAATTCCAGGTTCCTTCAAGAGCCCTGGAGGAAAATGTAACCCTTGGAGTGAATTCCCTTTGTTAGGGTAGGGAGTGGGGGGGGGGGCAGGGGGGGAGAAAAACCCCCGCGCTTTTCACAAGGCACTGAGGGCTCTCTGGAGGTAACTGCATTAAAACTAAACTCCAGTAGGGACAGCTCAAATCCAGTGCTCTAAGAAAGGGCTTTGAGATACTAATAGCATCTGTTTAGCTGAAGTCCACACCTGAAGCCTTGAGAAGGCAGATCTTGATGATGGTTTTGTGTGTTATTATTTTTCAGGGAATAAGAAAAAAAAAAGAAATAGAAAGTTTTACTGTGTTCAGAGTTCATGTGTCCTGTCCTTTATAATAAAGTAAAGCTTTACACACAAGATAGGAAACAAAGCAAAAACTTCCAACTTCGCACTTCAACTGGATGGAAATTCAACCGGGAAATTAAGGAAAGGAGGCCACAAGCTCTGGAAAACAAAGCTTTATCAGGATAAAATCCTCTTTCCTAGGGAATAGGAATAGAGGAAAACTGAATGGTCATCAAGAACTATCAAGTAACTAACCATGAATACTAGGAACAGAGTGTGGTGGTCCAAAATGGGCTCATATTAAGGCATTTTTGTGTCTTCCTATATAGAATAGACCCCATCTCTGTACCCTGTCCCTGAAAAACAAAAGAAAACAAAAAAAATCTCCCAAAACACCAACCCATCTTCAAAAAGGAAAACACTAACCCATCTCCTAATAAAAACAGAGAGCTTATTGCTCTAGATGCTGAGCCCTTTCCCTGGCACCCCCTCAGAATTTTTTCTTTTTAACCAGGTGTTTCCTATCAAAATCCTGATGAAGGATGGAATGTTAGAGATCAGAAAGTAAAGGGGAGAGGTATAAGAGTGGACACAGCACTACCTCACCTCTCTAGTAATCTTGCTTTAAATTCAAAGTACCATTTCCACTGAATTCTGCTCACTCTGGCTGTCTGCAAGAGGTAGTTTGGGGCCTCACACACCTAGCCATCCCAACCAAGTTCCATCAAGTAGAACTTCAGAACTGCATTTACTTTTTTTTTCTTTTTTTAAGGGGCAGAGTAAAGAAGGGAAAAATGCATCCAACATCGACTATCAAGCTTGATTCCTCAAGCTGGCTAGTGCTTTAGACTCCTGAAACTTTTCTGGGTGTCCTGGGGACTAAGAAATACATCCCCCAGTTCCAGTCCCACCCCTAGTAGCCCCCAAAGCTCCCTACAACTCAAACCATCCCAACAATAACTATCTGCAGCCAAAGCCAGAACCAGTAAACCTGGAGACTAGAGCAATTTTATTCTAATAGTTGCACTCTCAGCCACTATGGATAAATGAAAAAGGTATTCTTTGTCAGTACACCATGAGAGATGCATCAGGTACTGATTCAAATGATATACAATTCCCTGAAATAATAAAGAGGCACATGTATTCCTCAATGAGGGCAGTATTAATGGCAGGGGTGCCTCCCTCCACTGTTTTCTCTTATCTTCGTGCTTGTATGTGTGTGTGCCTGTGTACTTTCTAAACATTTGCACTCCATCCCATCCCAGCATTAAACTAAAATGAATTCATTTGCTACACCTCAAAATTTAATCACTTCTAGACTGGTGAGTCCATCTTTCTGCTTGCATCTTTTGGTTCCTATTAACTTAGGATTATTTTCATTAAAAAATGCTAACAACAAAAAAGTACCCACAGAAGCACCAAGACAGAGAAAGACTAGAAGAGCAAAGATTGGGATGGGCTTACCTGTTATTTTCCCTATTTCCTCCTTACTCAGCAGAGGGAAGACAGAAGGTGAATTCTTCTTGTCTAATGTACATTGTCACCCCCTGGCAAAGGAGCACCACCAAAAGGAATACACCAGAGCAAGGAGGCACTCAGATGTGGAAGAGGAAAAATCCTGAAAGAAACAGAAGCAAACTGAGGAATAAGAGAGTCTTGTCACCACTACTTGGGATCATGGAATCAGTCTAGAAGTCCCTTGAACTTCTTGTTAGGGACCTGAGGAGGCTGGTGCTGCTGCAGGCGGAGGAGTGATGCCATCAGTAGGAGGAGGTGGTGGGGGCTGTTGCTGCAGAGGAGGGGGATACATGCCATTGGGTGCTGCAAGGGGTACTTGTGGTCCAATGATGTTGCCAGGCATTGGTGGCATGACAGGTGGGGGAGGACCACCCCCAGAAGGATGGATATTGGCTGCAACAGCTGGAATCACATGGCCTGGCATGGGCTGTCCAGGCATCATGGAACCAGGACCTGGCATATGACCTGGTTGAGGGGGATGAGGAGGGGGCATCTGATGGTGCATAATGGGATAAGGAGGGGGCTGCTGATGAGGCAACATTCCTGGATGCCCTGGTGCTCCAATTGGGTTCATACCAGGTCCTCCAGAATGCTGGTGGGACTGCTGAGTGTTCTGCCTGTGCTACTGTTGCTCCGTTTGCTGGCGAGCCCTTAATTCAGCATATTTTAGCTGCTCCATGTGGAAGTTCTAGCGTTCAGTGAGTAACTGCTGTCTCTGCTGTTCTAAAGCCTCCTTCTCCCTGTCCATGATCGTTTCCAGTTCCTCAAAATGACGGAGTTTAATCTCCAATTTCTTCATTTGTGTCTCTACCAGCAGGGCTACCAGAGATTTGATCTTTCTTTCTTCTACAGCAGCAAGGTGCTTTGCTTTGGTGGCAGCTGAGGCAAGAGCAGCTGCTGCAGCTGTGGCTACATTTCCTTCAGAAATCTCATGCTCCACTTTCTTCTTTCCAGTATCATTCTCTCTCTCTTTACAGGTATCATTTTCCTTATTTTCTTCACCATCCTTCTATTCTGATTTGGTATCCTCATTAACTTCACTATCTTGTTCTTTCTCAATACTCTTATCATTTTCTCCATCCTGTATTTTATCATTTTCATTAATTTCATTTTCTCCTTTGTTTTCAACCTTTTCAGCCTGTTGTCCATCTGACTCTGTTTCCATTTTTTCTTCTTCAATACCATCAAGTTTCTGTGGTTCATCAGGACCAGTCCCAGCAATACAGCTACTCACTAGACCATATTTTGGATCTACTTTTCCAGAAGCTCTTGCTGCTTCCTGAACTTTCTTGCCATGAGCTTTAACTAATTCCAAAGGTACTTCTTCCCAGACCCAAGAAAACTCCTCTAATGCAGCTTTAGCTGCTGCAGATGCTACCCGTGGATCTCCAACAGATGCCAAGAATGCAACTGTACTCACCACTGGCTTTCCTGACTGACTGAAAGGGCCAGGTTGATAAGCCAGAGGTCCAAGGGAGGCATCTGCATTCTCAAGATAAGGGTCCTCAATGGGAAGTCTCAGAAAGTGGAGAATGCACTCATCCTGAGTTCGACTCCCAATACGTTCCGATACTTTATTCCAATAATCTTTGTACATCTCCAGGGCCTCTAAAAGCAGGAGTGGTTCCTGTTCAGTCCACTCTCTTCCAGCACTGGCTCCTTTACTTTCTGCTAAGGTTTTCTTGGAGTAAATGTCTGTGCGGAGACCAAAGTTCTGTAAGTCAGTAGGCTTCTCCTTATTTTTCTCAGGAAAATTTAGCATCTGCTGAGCAGCAGGGACCTGAGGTGTTCTGAGATGAAGAGGCACTAGCCCAGAGGGGGTATCAGCAAGGACATTGAAGTGAGGAGTTGGAGGAGGTCCCATTGCCATTGGTCGACTTTCTGGATCAACTTGGTAATTAACGAGCCCCCACTGTTCTAAAAAAGCATGAACCCTCATAATGGTACAGACATCTCCTGTCAAATTCCGCCTGCAAGCAGTGCTGGTCAAATACTCTTGAGGGTTTAAGCGGTATGTGTCAATCATGAAATTACGGTATGCCAAGTATATTTCTGGAGTTTTAGACTTGTTTTTCCCATTGAAAAACTCAGGAAGAGCACGATGTTCTATCACATGAATATGATTATAATCAAACCATGAAGCATAGCTCGGGATAATAATATGATTTGTTTGCTCTGTTACATTATCTTCACCAGGATCAATTGATCGACTCTGATCTCCTTTGCTGGGATCTTCATCTTCCTTTCCTCCTGTTGTCACTGTCTCTTTATCCTGTTCATCTAGATCTGCTACTGTTCCTCCTTTAACTGGTGTGTTTTCACTATCTTTCTTTGGGTTCACATTTTTAGGAAGTACCACTTCTTCTATGTTAGGTACAGTTGTTGGGTCTTCCATTTCCTTAGTAAGATCTTCCAGTTCATCCTCTTCTTTCTGACATTGTCTCTTCCCATAGAGACTAGCTTGTCCTTTCTTTCCAGTCTTTTTTCTTGATTCACCAGGAGTAGGAGGTGGAGGAGAAGGTGAATGTTTTCTCTTCCTTGTACTTGCTGCTGCTTTCCTATCTCTTCTCTCAGAACTATAGACTGGCTCTTCATTCTTTGTTGAGATGCACTGATGAAAACTAACTGGTTTCTTGTTCTCTTCCACCTCATAATCTTCTTCATTCATCCATTCTTTTAAAATATCAGTGTCTAAAATCCATTTTGCATGGACTTTCCATGGTTTTTCTGGAATGGGAGGTTCTTCAATTTCAGCATTGACATCACTAGCATGGACCCAAGTATCGTAGCTGTCTGGGTAAAATCCCCAGTGCACTAGCACCTGCTTGTCTTTTTTCATCACAGGTCTCAACCAATCTTCATCCTCCAGTGAGGTAGGATTAGGATAAATGTGATGAGAAGCTTTTGATTTTTCATCAGTGAATGTTCCCTGATGTCATTTGACAATGTTCTTTAGTTTGTTAGCCGTGTTTTTTCAATGTTCATAAATATCTCTACTTTACAATACATTCGGGAAGGATTCTGCAGGTCAAACCTTCTCCAGCCCTGTTCATTTTTATACTAGTAAGCAGCCCCAAGAATGTAACACAAGGTACCCCCCAGCTTTGAAATCCCTGAAGCACTTTGCCGGAAGCTTAGTGAAGGCAAGATTGGTGACATGTTTCCCAAAGGCATCTTCTTGAAACTGCAGAAGCTGTACTACTAGCCCAGGCAAAGTTTTATTTGTAGGAGCATCTGCTTGAACATACTTCTTGTAGTGCTTACCCAGCCAGACCCACACTGAGTCCAACTGGGAAACCATATCTGGGCTCTCCCAAAGCTTGCCTGCCGGCCGTCCTTCCACCTACACAGAGCCAGGTCCACAGCCGCCGCTGCCGGGCCCCCTTAAATGTAAATTTTAAATTAAAATCCCAGGGATGGGCAGAGAAGAAACAGGATTTCCCCACATCTCCGGCTCCCACCTCCTTCAATTCATTTAAAGGTGACTCCGAATAAACTTTGGAGCTATATAACCCACAAAATGACACAGAGAAGCTAAGCTCCCACTGAGGACAGCCTGGCAGGTCAGCAGGAAGCAGCCAGTGCAGCACTCTGGGAGCCGACCTCAGCCCTGAGCATGCAGGAGGTTTTAGCCTCAGGGAGACAACAGCCAGCCAATGGCTGGAGGGATTTCATATCACCAGCAGATGTGGCTGTTTCCAGAATTTTCAACACATAAATACTAAGGACAAAGTGAGAGGTCAGTATAGTGTGGACTTTGGGATCTAGTAGATTGGAAGTGTGGTCAAGGCTTTATCCCCTCGAGGGAGAAGCCACTGAGGTGCCCATGGCTGTGCAGCCTCCACAACATAGCAGCTTCAGCTCCTGGCCTACAGATTGTAGGGGGACCAAGCAACAATTCTGAGGGGTAATCACTCTTACTTTAACCTGCTTGGATTTGGATTGTGGTGTAGGGTGGAAATCCTTGGGTTTGTGACCAGCTTGCCATAGTGTGTGGAGGCTTCAGAGAGGGCACCAAAATAAAACCTTCAGCAGATGAGAAAACCCCAACAATTGAGACAAAGCTCCCCTGTCTGGTAGCAGAGTCCTACTGTAGCAAAAAATTTCAAAATCAAGTAATTGAGTTGCAACACGAGCAGGCAAATAATGCAAAGCAAGCAGAGCAATCCAATGTTACACTCCTATTTGGGGGACAAAAAAGATTAAAGTACAGAAACAGGAGGAAGACAATGAAGTCAGAACTCCTGCACAAAAAGCTTCCAAGAAAAATACGAGCTGGTTACAGGCCATAAAGAAGCTTAAGAAAGATTTTGAAAACTAAATAAGAGAAGTGGAGGAAAAATTGGAAAGAGAAATGAGAACAATGCAAGAAAATTATGAAATGAGAGTCAAGAACCTGACTGAAGAAAATAACACCTAAACAAATAGACTAACTCAAAAGGCAAAAGACGCTCAAAAAGATAATGAGGAGAAGAATAGCCTTAAAAAGCTAAATTTTCCAGATGGAAAAAAAAGTATCTCAAAAGCTCACTGAAGAGAATCATTTCTCCAGAATTAGATTGGAGCAAATGGAAGCTAGTTAAACAGATCCAAAAAATTGAAAAAAAAATAGAAAGCAATTTGAAATGTCTCATTGAGAAAACCACTAACATGGAACATAGATCCAGGAGACATAATTTTGAAAGTATTGGACTACCTGAAAGTCATGATCAAAAATAAAAGAAACTAGACATCATCCTTCAAGAAATTCTTGAGGAAAATTGCCCTCATGCTTTAGAACCAGAGGGCAAAATCAAGGTTGAAAGAATCCACCAATCACCTCCTGAAAAATACCCCAAAAAGAAAACTCCTAGGAATATTATAGCCAGGTTCCAGAATTACCAGATCAAGGAGAAAATATTACAAGCAATCAGAGAGAAACAATTTGAATATTGTGGAAACACAATCAGGATAACATAGGATCTGGCAGCTTCTACACTGAGATTCAAAGGACTTGGAATATGATATTCCAGAGGTCAAAATAGCTGAGATTAAAACAAAGAATCTACCCAGCCAAATTGAGTATCATGTTTCAGGGGAAAATATGGTCATTAAGTGAAATAGAGTACTTTCAAGCTTTCCTGATGAAAAAATCAGAGTTGAATAGAAAATTTGACATTCGTGTACAAGAAGGAAGAGAAGCATGAGAAGGTAAACAGGGAAAAGAAATCATAAGGAACTTATTGGAGTTGAACTATTTGCATTCCTATGTGGAAAATTATAATTTTAACTTATGAAACTTTTCTCAGTATGAGAATAGTTGAACGGAATAGAAATGTATACACACACACACACACACACACACATATATGAGGGTATATGGGCATATGAATTACATATGTGAGTGTATGTATATATCTATACAGCTACACATAGATAGAGGGCACAGGTTCAATTTAATAGGAAAGGATAATACTTAAAATGTGAAATTAAGAGGTGAGAGAGGCATATATTGAGAGGCGATAGGGAGAGACAGAATAGGGTTAACTGTCTCATACAGAAGAGGAAAGGGAAAGTGGTTACAATGGAGGGAAAAATTGGAAGGCAAAAGGGAATGGTTCAATCTTATTCTCATTGAATTTTGCTTCAGGAGGGAAGGACATACACACTAAATAGGGTATCTCACCCTATAGGAGATTAGGGGAGAAGGGGATGAGAGAGGGGTTGATGGAAGGGAGGGCAGGCTGAGGAGGAGGGAAGTTTGGGGTAACCACTTTTGAAAAGGGACAGGATCAAAGTAGAGAATAGATCAAGTGGGAGGTGGGATAGGAGGGAGGGAAATATAGTCAGTCTTTCTCAATATATCCACTATGGAAATGATTTGCATAGCTACACATGTACAACCTATATTGAATTGCTTATTCAATAATATATATATATATATATTACATTATATACATACATACATATATATGCTTTTATTAATACTATTTTACATGTAACTGGTAAATTAGATATACAGGCTCTAGGGCATAGACATCCACCGCGCCCTAGTGTAAAGTGGGAGGGGATATGGGAGAAGATATGGCAGAGAGCAGACTGGAAGAGGGGATATCCAGTGGGATCACTATTTTGGGGTGGTGGAAAACCTGGGAGAAAAATTGTAACTCAAAATCTTGCAGAAATTAATGATGTAAACTAGAAGTTAATAAAGCATTTGATTAAAAAAAGGTCAAACAAATAAAACCTCCAATGAGGAATAATCTGGCACCACAAACCCCCTCCCCCCCAAAAAAAAAAGAAAGAAAAAGAAAAAAATCCTCAGGACCACATGAACTTACAAGTGAATTCTATTAACCATTTAATGAACAATTGATAGCACTATACAAATTATTTGAAAAATATATAAAGAACGATGTCATGAAATTCTTTTTTGGACACAAATATGGTTTTAAAACTTAAGTCAAGGGAAGCAAAAAAAGGAGAAAGTACAATAAAATAAATTTCTGAATGAATAACATTGAAAAAATTTAATAAAATATTAGTAAATATTACAGCAATACCTCTCAAAAACTGTATGCTCTGACCTTGTGTGGGGCTGATTCAATATTCAGAAAAATATAAGCATAATTGTCCATATCAATAACAAAACTTCAAAATCATATAAATATCAATAGATGAAGAAAAAACTTTTGTAAAATAAAGCATCCATTCCTATTAAAAATAGAAAAAAAGCATAAAGGTAATGGAAGCCTTTCTTAAAATAATAAGCAATATCAGTCTAAAACTAAGAACAAGTATTTTCAATAATGAGGATAAACGGAAGTCTTCCCCAAAAAGATCAGGAGTGAATTCAGAATGTCCATTGTCACTAATATTATTCAACTTTGAGTTAGATATGCTAACTGTTTCAATAAGACTTGAAAAAGTAATTGGAGGAATTAAAATATTCAGTGAGGAAACAAAATGTTTACTTATCGTAAATTATATGAAGGCATACTTAGAGGATCTTAAAACAACTGAGGAATTTAGCAAAGTTTCAGGATATAAAATAGACCCACAGAAATAATCAGCCTTTCTATATCCTGCCAACAGAATCCATCAGTAAGAGACTAGAAGTGAAGTTTTATTTAAAATAACTGCAGACTACATAAAATACTTGCATATCTATCTGCCAAAATGAACCAAGGGACTATGTAAACAAAATTGCAAAACACTTCTCCCACCAAAAAAAAAGAAAAACAGATCTAAGGAACTGTAGAAAATTTAATTACCCAATGGTAGAACCAACCAATATAATAATAATTACCATTCTACTTCAGTTAATTTACTTATTCATTCTCATACCAATCAAAGTGCCAAAGAATTACTTTATAGAGCTAGAAAAGGTAGCAACAAAATTCATCTAAAAGAAAATGTCAAAGATATCAAAGACATCAATTTTAAAAATGTAAAAGGAGGGAGCCTGGTAGTACCAGATTTGAAGCTATATTACAAAGTACTTATCATAAAACGAATCTGGAACTATCTAAGAAATGAGTGGTAGATCCATGGGATCGATTAAGTATATGGTACACAACCATAAATTACCATAGCAATCCATTGTTTGAAAAATCCAAAGATACTTGAATTGGGGCTAGGAACTCACCATCTGACCAAAAATGCTGGGAAAATTGGAAAGCAGTTTGGAAGAAAGTAGGCATATACCAAAATCTCACACAATATATAAAATAAACATAAATACATGATTTATACATAGAGGTGATAGTAAATAAATTAGGGAAACATGAAAAAGTGTACTTGCCATAACTATGAATGAAGAATTTATGTCCAAGCAAGAGACAGAGAGAAACACAGGAAGCAAAATGGATATTTTGATTCCATGAAATTAAAAAAGGTTTCTATAAACAAAAACTAATTATGCCAAAATTAAAAGGAATATAGGAAACTGGGAGAAGATTTTACATCAAATTTATGTGATAAAGGCCTCATTTATCAAATGCATTAAGTGACTAAGTGTAATGGCTAGCAAAGACGTTCTTAGCACCTTCTTTCAGCTATTTAATTATTTAACACCTTGTTTCAGTCCAAGTTTCTTCTGAGGCTTACCCATCATTATATCCAGTCTTTGTTAAGAAACAGAAATTGTGAAACCCACAGTGGGAGGATCCTGCTGACACAACAGGAAGGAGTGGGACAGGGAGGAGCTAATGACCATATATAAGGAGAAGCCCAAGCTGGGAGTAAGCAGAAATGAGAAGGGAACACTTGTGGTGACAGAGTTGAGAAGAAGAAAACTGGTGGTATCCCAGCACTCTTGTTTGTCTGTTTGGTCTGTATTGATTTGTGTTTGTAACACTTTGTCCCAGAAGCCCTGGGACCTTCCTGGAAGCCCTGAAAGAGTATTTTCTTGTTGTCTGTTTACAGAAGTCCTGGAGGAGGGTTTTGGAAGTCCTGGGACTATATGATGATTTCTGTTGAGTTCTCAGACTTTGGAGTCTGTGTTGATTTCACAGATAGAAAGTTAATCAATGATTGTGCCAGCAATGTGCATGAGTGTTGTTTTGGCTCTGTTAAACTTTGTCTTCCCAGAAACAGAATGTATGAAGGACTTGAGGTGGATTGGAAACTGTGAACTTCAGTGTGGAATGCTTACTGGACAAGGAACTTGACTAGGAGCTGAACAAGAGGCCGAGAGGTGCCTACTTTTGAATCCAGGTGACAGTTGGGTAAATTCAGGAAAAAAGTTGGGATCATGGGAGAGATCATGGAATTTGGGAGTCAGTCTTAAGTCAAGATGAAAAGACCTCACCTCGGTTACTTAATACTGACGGAGAAGATCATGATACAATGTGATCTAGGGGTGGGAGAACTTTGAGCTTTGTACTTTGTGTCCCTTAAGGAGGCTTGCTCCATAAGTATGATTGAGTTAAGGACTTACTGAATGATACCTTTTGTTTAAAATTACATGGCCACTTTGGTGAAAACTATGTGGCCATTGTAGTGATAAGTTGTTATGTTATAACTTTATGAATGCTATATTTTGGTTTATGTGAATGTTTTGTCTTAGTTTATTAATAAACGAATAAAGAGTTCACTATAGTATGTGATCAGAACCTTAAAGCTATTCACAGCAGCAGTCCTGGAGAACTGCTCATGCTTGGCTTTACAATAAGCCAAGTTTATAAGAATAAGTGACATTCTCTCGTTTTGAAATGATCAAAGACTATAAACAGGAAGTTTTCACAACAAGAAATCAAAACTATCAAAGTAACATGAAAATACTCCAAGTATTGATTCTAGAAATGCAAATTAAAGCAACTCTGAGATTTTACCTTATACCTCTCAGATTGGTTAATATGACAGGAAAAGAAAGTGATAAAAGTTGGAGGGAATGTAAAAAAATAGTTACACAAATGAGCCATTGGAGAAATTGTAACTGATCCAAAGAACAGTCTGAAATTACATCCATAGGCTATAAAACTATGTACACTCTTTCATGCAGTGATATCATCACTAGATTGTTTTCCTAAAGAGAATTTTACAAAGGTGGGGGGGCATATATAAACAAACATATTTATAGCAGTTCTTTCTGTGTTGGCAGCGAATTGAAAATTGAGAAGATACCTATCAATTGGAGAATTGCTAAACAAATTTTCATGTACTGTGTATTTTCCTCCATCCCATTTTTTCTGCATTTTCTTCTCTTTCTTTTCATCCTCTCCATCCACAAAAATTTATTTTGCTTCTCATCACTTTCTCCTTTAATATGTTCTCTCTTTTATTTCCCCTTCTTTCTTTACTCTTATCTCCTTTGTCTTCTATTTTGATATTGAGTAAAAGTGACATTTCTGTTCATACTGAGTGTGTGTGTGTATGTGTGTGTGTAGGTATGTCCATGTCTATGTATGTGTGTATAGATAGATAGATGTAGGCATAGGTAAACATATTCTTCCTTTTTTGAGTCAGAATGAGGTTCAAGCATTGTTGATACTTCCTTCCACTTTCCCCTCCCCTATAAAAGCTCTTCCTTATATGCCTCTTTTACAATTTTCCTCATTTTGTGTCTTCCTTCCACCTTCTCCCAATTCATCCTCCTATCAGTTCCCATCCTTTTTTTGGAGATAACTCCAACATTGTCAAACCATACACAACTTCTTTCTATGAAATTTCCCATTAACTGCCCAATAATTTTAAAGCTCTCAGGAGTTACAAGTATCATCTTCTCATATATGAATGTAAACAATTTAGCCTTACTGCATCCTTTATGATTACTCTTTCATGCTTTACCTTTATATGCTTCTCTTAAGTCTTTTGTTTGGGGGTCAACAAAGTTTGAATGTCACCTTTTCTATTCAACTATGGTCTTTTAATCAAAAATGCTTGAAAATAGTCTATTTAATTGAATAATCATTTTCCTTTAAAGGATTATATTCGATTTTGCTAAAGAGGAGATTCTGCACTGTAATTCTAGCTCCTTTTTCTTCAATAATATATTCCAAATCCTCTTCCCCTTTAACACAGAAGCTGATAAATCTTGTGTAATTCTAACTGTTGCTCCACAATGTTTTAATTCTTTCTTTCTGGCTCATTAAGAATTTTCTCTTTGACATGAGAACTTTGGAATTTAATTATAATATTGCTGGAAGTTTTCATTTTGGCATCTCTTTTAGTAGGTAATCGGAAGAATCTTTTCAGTTCTATTTTACACTTTGAATCTAAGATTGCAGGGCAGTTTTCCTTGATAACTTCTTGAAATATGATGCCTACACTTTCTCTTTGATCATGATTTTTAGGAAGACAAATAATTCTTAAACTATCTATCCTTGACATATTTTCCAGATTATTTTTTTCAGATGAGATATTTCACATTTTTTTCTATTCATTCTTTTGACTTTGTTTTATTGTTTCTCGATGTTTTGTGGACTCATGAGCTTTCAGTTGTGCAATTCTAATTTTAAGCAATTATTTTGTTCAGTGAGATTTTGTAGACTTTTTCCCCATTTAGTGAATTCAGTTTTTTTATTTTTATTTTTTGCTTTATAGAGGGGGAAAAGGCAGGGCAATTGTCATTAAGTAACTTGCCCAATGTCACAGGGCTAGTAAACGTTAAGTGTCTGAGATTGGATTTGAACTCAAGTCTTCCTGACTCCAGGGCTAGTGTTCTATTCACTGACTCACCAAGCCAACCCCACAATTCTACTTTTTAGGGAGTTCTTGAGTGAATTTTTGGATCTGTTTACTTTTTGAAAAAAAAAAAAGGTTTTCTAAGGAGTTCTCTTCAGTGGATTTTTATATCTCTTTAAAATTTGGCTAATTCTGGTTTCTAAGCTGTTATTTTCTTTGGCATATTTTACCAAGCTGTTGACTTCATAATTTTCCGCATAACTCTCATTGCATTTCCCAACTTTTTTTCACTACTCTTTTCTTTTTCTTTCATTTCGTCACGAAGTTCTTGTTTAATTTCAGGTCAATTAGCATTTTTCTTCAAGGCTTGTTTATAACTGTGTCTCCCCCCTCGTCCCTATTACTGTCTTCTGATTTTATGCATGATTCTTCCCTACTACTGAGGTAGCTTTTTAGGGTCAAATTATTATTATTTTTTTGTCATTGTTGCTTTCTTTTTTGTCTCAGTCTATTCCTTGACTTTCAATTCTTTGTTAAAGCTGGGCTCTGTTCACCTGGGAGTAAGGAGCCATTGTGCCAGGTTTATGCTTTTTTTGTGCTGCTGAGTTATTTCTGGTGGTCTCATAGCTTTTGATTATTCAGAGTTGATGTGATCCTGAGAGAATTGTAGTTACTGCTCTCCTAGTGTTCACTCTGATCTTCACAAGAGCACCTAGTCCCCAACAACCAACAAGTGTTAGTAGTTCTATTGACTTAGAATTAAATTATTAACTTATTAGTTCTATTGTTTTGAAAAGGTAACCAGGGACTCTCCTCCCTTGTGACTTATCATCAGTGAGCATTTTGGCCCTGGAACTGTGACCTAGAACTTTGTTGGGGCAATAAAATTACCAATCAGTGACATCTGTACTCAGTGCCAGGAAAGGGGGCCCAGTAATCTTGGCTGAGAACTTTCCAGCTGTTGGTGCTGTGGCCCCTATTGCTGCTACTGTGTGTATGTTCAAAAGAGGCCTCCATTCAGCTGTCACAAAGTTTTCCTGTTAACCTCTTTTCTTAGGCCAGAAAAAAAAATCTCACCCCAACTGTGTGTTGGCTCTGCCATTCAGAAATTTTATTTGAGACATTATTTTAAGCATTTTTTAAGGGGAATGTTGGTAGAATTTTCTGGGTAGCTACCCCTAATCTTCCATTATGGCTCTGCTCCTTAAAAATGGATTTTATAATTTTTTTACATGTGTTTGAGGAAGAGTTAATGAAATAGATGGAAAAATAAACAAATTAAAAATACTAAGAAGTGGGCAAGGAGGAAACTGAGGAATGAATATAGATAATCAATTCTAATAATAGAAAGGAAATCATATTGTTTTTGTCTTTTTATCCCTAATGCCTAGTGCAGTGGCTTTCACAAAGAAGATGTTTATTAAATGCTTGTTGCCTGACTTAAAATGGAGGGGAGAAAAACAGGGTACACAAGCATCAATTAAGACATTTTCTGATGTAACAAAAAAGTGAAAAGCAGATTTCAGAAGAAAGGATTCCACAGTGGTGGACAAGTCATCTATTATTCATCACCAAAGATGACAATGATATTTCACTCATTGTATCTGTCTCTATGACATTGCTGAATCTCTGAAATGAATTCTTTACTTACTTAAAAAATCATCTTTACTCTTAGGGGAAAAATAAAGAAGGATGATTGGCTAGATTGAGATATACAGTTGAATGAACAATCATTTCAGTTGGTTCATCACTACATCAAATACACACACATTACATAGATACACACACAAATATATATATATATATATATATATATATATATATATATATATATATGTATATAACAACCATCAACTGTGGCTAATTCGGTTAGAAGAGATACAACATGGTTGCAGGGTCAGAGTATTTTGTAATACTAGGGAAGACATGGATAAGCTTGCACATCATGAATACAGTCAGTACATGTGGGGCTAGGTCCTGTGAATAGGAGATATTGAATATGAAGAATAAAGACAGAATGATAGAGTTCAAGCTGTAGTAAGTGATAGAAGGGAACAGGACCAAAGGAGTAAACTGAGGAAGTAGCAAGGAGGATTACCTCTTCACATACATTGGCAAAAGAGATTGTGTTCCATGTTAAAGAGGAATTCTGAGGTCTGCAAAACAGAGGAGATGGAGTTTCTGTATAATTACCGTTTTATTCTCAGTAAAATAAATGGCAAAATGTTTTTTCAAAGGGGAACTGAAAGGAAATATGTAAAGATCATGTAGTACAAAGTATAAAAATGACTAAAAACATTGTTTGGAATTGTTGACATGCATATTCTCCCATATAATGACCATTGAAAATTAGATAATATAAAGAATTATTTAAAGAACTAAGGAAATAGATAACATTATCAAGTGATCTCATCATAAGCTCATTGGATAAATAGAAACAGATATATAGATATACATATGTAGATATAGACATTTCTGTGTGTGTATGTGTGTGTGTGTGTGTGTAGTCTTTGTTTCTATGACATATAGCAAAGCACACAGCACATAGAAGGTGTTTACTAAATGGTTGTTCATTGATCAAGAATGTATAGCAGTACCCAAAGTCAAGATTCTTTGTAGGAAGCAAGGTCTTTTAGTTGTTCCTCACTCAGGATGATATTGTGCTTTTTTCATCCATCCTTTTGATACTGTAGAAACTTGAAAATGAGACCTTTACTCATTACTAAAAGAGTTCATCTTTACTCACAGAAAAAAAAGGGATTTTCTAGATTGGGATATACAGTCAAATGGACAACCCATTATGTGGGCCCATAAGTACATCATAGAAAGATGATGCAGATGACCAGGATAATGTCCAACTGGATTGCCTTTAAGCATTACACTGTGCTTAAATGTTTTGAAAAATTATTTTTGTTTATAGTTTTATTTTTTTCATTATCTCCATTTCCGAAATTCCCCCTTTTTTAACTTTCCTAGCAATCCATTTCTTGGAACAAAAATTTCAAAAGAAATGACAAAAAATCAGTTTATCAAAGCCAATCAGCATATCATTGTGTCTTTCTATACGCACCAATTCCTATACTTCCACATAAAGGTGAAGGATATGTGTTTTATAAACTATTTCCTGGGGTGGGGACAAGCTTGGTAATTACAATGTATATATTATTTTATTGATTCCAAAGTTCTCCCTGAAAGATAGACCCATTGATTTAATACTAATAACTTTCTGGTAATGCTTTCTGAATGAAAGATACAGAATATTTGTATTAATTTGTGAGTCAACCAAAGGTGATAGAGAGGCATATGGGAGTATAAGTAGTATGCAAGATATATTATTCAAGAAGAATTGCTCTCAGGTTGCATTAAAGCAGGTAGTTGATGCAGTGAATAAAGCACCCAGCTTGGAGTCAGGAAAACCTGAGCCTAGATCTGACCTCATACACTTACTGTGTGACCTTGGACAAGTAATTTTACCTCTGTTTCCTCAACTACAAAATGAGTACAATAATAGCACCTTATTTCTCAGGTTTGTTGTATATGACAAATGAAATAATGTTTATAAAATGCTTAGCACAATCTCTCTCTTTATGTATATATATATATATAACATTTATAGTCATATACATATATACACACACTATATACATATATACGTATGTATGTAGACATATAGGTCGATTACTTGGCAAAGATACTAAAGCAGTATCCCATATCCTTCTCCAGTTCACTTTCTAAATGAGGAAACAGAGGCAAACAAGATTAAGTGACTTGCTGAGGGTTATACAACTAGTTAGTGTCTAAGGCCAGTTTTGAACTCAAGAAGATGAGTCTTCCTGACTCCAGGCCCAGTGCTGTATCCACTGTGCTACCAAGTTATGTATATCTAGATAGACATAGACACATTGACTGACAGACAGACAGATAGATAGATGATAGATGGATAGATAGATAGATAGATAGATAGATAGATAGATAGATAGATAGATAGGTAGATAGTTGTCGGTCAATAGATAGAAACACACATACATGCATACATATATACCAATTGTTATAGTTATCATACATCAACAAATATATCTATGGTTGGAAACAAGTTAAATCCATTGTGTATAGAAGGTTAAGTGATGTATGCTCCATTGATATTATAACCTATGAAGAAATCTAGAAGAAGGCACTTGTGTGAGTAAATCCCTTCTTGTGAATTTGTAAAAAGTACATGGGCAAGAGCTAAACAGCATGAGAAAAAATAGATAATTACCTACATCCTTGGATTGAGTACTCACATCACTAATCTCACAGGTTCATCATTCTTTCCATACTCCCTTGTATAGAAGCTATTTATGTGTCATACTTCTTGAGGATAGATTTCTTTTCTAAGAATAATTGAAATACCAGAAGCTCAGTGATAATTTTAATACTGAAAGAAACACTGAAATTTATTTCTTTCAATTATTTAATTTTGCACATAAAAACCGAGGATGAATGGTTCCTTGTACATGGTCATATAAATCCAAAATTCTTACTCTCTTTTAATATTGGTTGAATTAATAAATAGAATGACAATCTCCAGGGATATTTTTTAATCACAATTGTTAGAGTTGTTTTGAATCATTTGTCATTCCTGCATATATCTATATCTATATTTGTATCTATATCTATCTAATCTATTATACATATTATATATATATATATATATAAAGGGAGAGAGTTAAATTTTGAAAATCTAATTATATATAACAACAAAAATGCCTGAATTCAGATTCTAAGCCTATTTTAGAGAAGGAAGAGTTTAACTTGATTTTAACCTGTAGTCTGCTATAGTACATTTGTTCAAAACTCATACTTAAACCAAGGAACTACCCCAACAGGATAACTCATCAATATCAAAATTATTAACTTCCTCATATTTCTGACTTGATTGTATTCAATCCTTCTGTGAACATACACAGATATATTCTCTTTATCAATATAAATTGTAAATCTTCTATAAATATGAGTGAATGTTTCTTTGACTCCCAACACTGCAAAATAAATAAATGATTCTTTGGTCAAGTTGGTGAACAGTCTCTCTAGATTTAAGCTGTTTCTCAGATAGCAAAAATGCTGTGTTATCACTCACTACATTCTTGAAACGTTCCCAACTTGAGAGACCTTGTTAGAGCTTTCAGGAATTGATTCCTAGAACCATCATACCAAAATGAAGTTTCAGATTTAGTTTAGAGAAGATTATTTTCTCTAGTAAAAGTGAAAAATGATTGACAGAAAATTGAAAACATTAAATCAAAGATATCTCTCAAATTCTTCCTAATGTTATTTCTTTTCCTCTGGAGACATCCATCAACTATTTGTTAGCATATATGAGTTCATTTAATTCTAAATTTAGAATCATTTAGCAGCATTTGAATATCTAGCTCTCATCTTAAAGAGATAGCACATGTGGAAAAGATATGAAATTGTCTAATACTTATGAAATAGTGCCATGATTATTATAAGGCTAATTAGTGCTAATATAAAGTCATATATATATGTTTAGGTAATATTTATATGGCTATATTATATATGCTATATGTGCATATACATGTGTGACATAACATATGATAAACTTAAAGGTAACATGCATTTGTGTGTGTTTGTATAAAACTGAGAAATCTGAAAAATAAAACTATGAGAGTGAAGGAAATGAAGTTTTGTTTACATTGATTAGTAGGTGTCTGAAACAAATGCTAACAAGTGTAAATCCATGGCCAATTTTAGAAGCATAAAGATTGTTCTTATGCACAAATAACGCAGATTTGTATCCAGGGAATGATGAGTTGCTGAAAATTATTTCCTCTGTTTTCCTAGTGAATACAAATAGAATAAAATCAGTTTCAATTGATTGGGTATTACCATCAACAGTTGATGACAGGAGGAGATAATAACTGGTTTGATTTATGGTCACATATGCTGTATGTTACAATTGCTCCTAAACATTGCTTCTTATACATTTTTTTTACCCTAAAACAATGTTGGTTGTTCACAAATTCTCCTTTCCTACCCCCAACTAGACTGTCTGTTTAATTTTTTATGGAAATATTTATGGAAGCAAAACAAAATGGACCATTGAAGCAATTATTTATGCAATTCAGACACCACAACATCCCTGTTTTAGAGAGAGAATTATTTTGGTGACTCAGTTGTTAAGAGGCACTGTATACTTAATTTAAATTTTCAATCTGATTCATGGAAATATTTGGAATGCCTAATTCCACTCACTAAGATTTTTTTTTTCAATAAAATATAGTTCCTTGTAGAAAATCCAAAAATAAGTAATTCATTTACTTGTGAGGATGCAAATTCCATATTACTTAAGTTATTTTTGATGGAGACTGGATGAATAATTACTGTAAAATTTTAGACTTGTAAAAAATTCTGAAGTCAAAATCAGTTGTCCAAAAGTGTAACTCCCCTTTATAGCATCACTAATGAGTGGTCAGGAAGCTTCACACAATTGGGAAATCATTACCCTTCTAAGGCAGTTCTTTCCAATTTTGGAATTATTAGGGAATATTTTTCACTTTATTCTTTATGGAAATTTTCTTTAGAAATCTTTATCCTTTTTAGGCACTGTAGGTTCAAATGAAATCAGCAGAATTTATATTCCATATGGCTTTTCAAATATTTGAAGAGCATTTGTGTTCTCCCTAAATGTTTTCTTTTCCAACTCGAACCATTCCATCGTTACGTCAAAAAATTGTCATATGATATGACCATTTTCACCATCTTGGTGACTCTTCTCTGGACTCACTTTAGTTTGTCAATTTCCTTACTAAAATGTGGTATATAGAATAAGACAGAAGACTCTATTATTGGTGCTATAAAGCTAAAACACTGTGGAAATACCACCTTGCTCTGGCTGCTACTTTCAATACTTTTTGAAGATCAAATTATCATCTTGGGTTGCCCATCATGCTTTCTCCCACATTGCACTTGCTGCCCTTAAAGAGTCCAAGATCATTTTAACATGAATTTCTTAAAAGCCAGAAATGCTCTATCTTGTGATTTTATGTCTTATTTTTGAACACGGGTGCAGGACTTTTAATATTATTCTTATTAAATTTCTCATTGCTTTATACAATTCACCTTTTTAAGCTGTCTATTTTTTCATCATTTTAATTTGGTCACAAATGTATTAGTTGCTTTTTATAATTTCTTCTCTTCCACAAATTCGAAAAGCAAGCTATCAGATCATAGGACTGAGAAGTATGGGAGCCCACAGGGGTTACCTCATCCAAATCTCTCATTTGACAAATGAGTAAACCATGAATGAAAGAGATTAAATGCCTTTTTGAGAATCACAAAATTGCCACATTGCATACCTAGGATTTACAAATATTCCTTTCTGTGTCTGCTAAAACTACACCTATGAAAAGAAATTTTGTCCTTCCCCCAATTCCTCTAAATTTGATGGAGGGCTTCCACTCTGAGATTATCTCACTTATCTTATATTTATCTTGTTTGTATATAGGCTTTTGCATATTGTCTCCCTCATAATACTGTGAACTCCTTGAGAGCAGGTTCTGTTTTTATTGTTGTTTGTTTTCTTTCTTTGCATTCCTAGCACTTACTACCATCTGGCACATAATGAAAAACAAAGAATTATATTTAAAAAAAAAAGAAGATGCATTATGGTGTAATGGATGGAGAGTTAGCTTCAAAATCAATAAGATCTGCATTCAAGCGCAAACTATTGACTACTAGATTGCTAAGTGGTTAGAGTACTATGCTTAGAGTCAGGAAGATCTAACTTCAAATCCAATCTCAGACACTTACTAATTATGTGACCTTGGGCAAGTCACTTTACTCTGTTTGCACTGGAGGAAGCAAGGTGACTCACTGAATAGTGCACTGGGCCTGGAGTCAAGAAGACCTGAATTGAAATCTGGCCTCAAACACTCATTAGTTTTGTGATTCTGACCAAACCATTTAACTTCTGTTTGCCTTGATCCACTAGTGAAGGAAAGGCATACCACTCCATTATCCTTGCCAAGAAAACCCCTTATGGGATCATGAGGTGTTGGGCGCAACTACTCAACCTAACAACAAATGACTCATGGCTATATGACTCTGAGAAAGTCACTGGGTTGGGTGCTTCCCCTTACTTTCTAAGGCTTCAAGTCACAGAATGGGTGCCATTTTGCATTATCTAGGTGAGTTTACTCACTGGAAGTGCCCTACACCATTGATCTGTTTTGGTAAACTCTTCAATGGGTGCCCTCTACAATGTGAAATCAAAGAGCATGGAAAAACAAAACAAAACATAGGAAGTATGACAGGATCATAGGATCCCCCAAACCTCAGAAATCATCTGGATAAACTAGAATCCATGACAAGTAATCACTCAACATCTACTTAACGAACTCGAGGCACTACTACTCGAGGTGCTCCACTTACTCTTGGAACACGCCAATTGTAAGCAAGCTTGTCTTACAACTAACTGAACCCTGCCTTTCTACAACTTGCACTCATCTCTACATCTTTGAGACCTACTCAAGAGTGAGTCTACTTCCTATACTTCCACTGAAATAACTGATTAATAGAGTGAATAGCAGAGAGATAGAGGCAGCACTCCACTTTAAAGATCTCCCTCCAGAGTAATGGATATTCTTCTGGACTGGTCATTTAATGATTCCTGAGCACTTCTATATATGTTGCAGTCCACAATATTCCATCTTGTCCATAAAGCCATGGTAAGAAATTCCACTAAATACCTTGATAAAATCCTAAGGTGAAGATATCTGACTTTGACATTTTAAAAGATCTGCGACAAAGGAGATATTTGTAAATCACTTAGCATGGTACTTGGCATTTAGTAGACTGTATATAAATGCTTACTCCCTACCACTTTCCTCTTCCTTCCTTCAGGTGCCTTTTCTGTTGTTTTTTTAACTATTAGAATGTAAGCTTTTTGAGGATAGATATTATTTTCCTTTTTGCTTGTTTTTGTATCCACATCTCTTACCATAGTACCAGGTAAATAGTAATCACTTAATAAATGCTCTTTGTCTTACTATCTATATAATCTGATACAAGTCACTTAACCTCTAAGACTTGGTCTTCTCAAGTGTAAAATAGGGAAATAATATTATCTATCTAACAGAGTTGTTGGGAGGATCAAATCAGATCTTAGAAATAGAGCATGGAAGTTATAGAAAAAATAGTAATGCATTTCATGAATGTTATTAGAATTAACTGCAAGAGATAAAACATTAAGACTTCACATTTGTAGAGAACTGCAGGTTAAAATATCATTAACATGTCTTCCAGGTGGAATAACTTAGAGGATTTTAGAGATTCCATCTCTTGGATTTTATTTTGGAGATTCCATTGTTGTTATGATTAGTCTTTTTAGAGAAGAATATCAGTAGTAAAGATAAAATCCTATTTTAACAAAATTAGCCTCTGTCCTTAAGAGATATGTTATTGCCTCAGTGTGAGTATTTCAAACACTAATGCAAATCTCAGATTCTATGATTTAATCAGTGTTTTTCTAGAGTTCTTCAAAAAATAGCAGCAGCAACAACACAAACTCATTGCCTTATTAACCCTATTGGTTAAATTCTTTTAACCTTGCTAGGCTGTTTATACACACATGTACATATGCATGTATACAGACACATACACATATGAACATTACTAACTCTATATTTGAAAACTTTTGAAGTTTGAAAAAAATATCAAGGTTGTATTCTGCTGACTTGGTCTTGTAGAACACAGATTCACTTCCTTGTCACAATAACAAGAGGGTGACATGATTAAAAAATTCCACTGGTCCATAAACAGTCCCAGCTATTAACTAAAATGAATAATGTATCTTAAAGTTTTAGGCAAAATGTAAAAGTCTGAGATGAAACTCTGACTTTGTGCGGGCTATATTTGCTTTTCTTTCATTTTAAAATATCTTCTGTGACTTAGGTAAAAATCATCAAATAGTAGCAAAAGCAAAAGATATATAAATAAGGCAGTGCTATGTGAACATTGCTCCAGGTCAAAAATAAAAATTAAAAAGTAATGTCATTTTGACATGCTGAATATTTTGTTAAAAACAAATCTATTATTGCTTCAGAATTAGATTGGAGCAAATGGAAGCTAATGACTTTATGAGAAATCAAGATGCAGTTAAACATATTCAAACAAATGAAAGAATAGAAGGCAATGTGAAATATCTCATGGGAAAAACCACTGACTTGAAAAATAGATCCAGGAGAGATAATTTAAAAATTATTGCACTGCCTGAAAGCCATGACCAAAGTAAGAACCTAGAAATCATCCTCCAGGAAGTTCTCCAAGAAAACTGCCCTGATGTTTTAGTACCAGAGGGCAAAATAGAGGTTGAAAGAATCCACCAATCACCTGCTGAAAAAGATCCCAAAAAGAAATCTCCTAGGAATATTATAGCCAGGTTCCAGAATTCCCAGATTAAGGAGAGAATATTACAAGCAGCCAGGAAGAAAAATTTGAATATTGTGGAAACACAATCAGGATAACCCAGGATCTGGCAGCTTCTACAATGAGGGATTGAAGGGCTTGGAATATGATATTCTGGAGGGCAAAGGAGCTGGGATTAAAACCAAGAGTCACCTACCCAGCAAAACTGAGTATCAGGTTTCAGGGGAAAATATCGTCATTCAGTGGAATAGAGGACTTTCAAGCATTCTTGCTGAAAAAAAAAACAGAGTTGAATAGAAAATTTGACATTCAGATGCAAGAAGCAAGAAAAGCATGAGAAGGTAAACAGGGAAAAGCAATCATAAGGAACTTATCAAAGTTGAACTATTAACATTCCTACATGGAAAAACAATAATTGTAACTTATGAAACTTTTCTCAGTTGTTGAAAGGATTAGAAATATATATAATTGTCTATATATGAGGGTATATGGGCATATGAATACATATGTTAATGTGTGTATATATGTTTACAGGTATACATAGATAGAAGGCACAGGTCCAACTTAACAGGAAGGAATGATACTTACAAGGTGAAATTAAGAGGTGAGAGGAGTATAATGAGAGGAGATGGGGAGAGACAGAGTGGGGTAAAGTATCTCATACAGAATAGGCAAGGGAAAATGGTTACAATGGAGGGGAAGAATAGGAAGGCAAAAGGAAATGGGTCAACCTTATTCCCCTTGAATCTGGCTTGACGAGGGAGTAAAATACACACTAAATAGGGTATCTCACCATCCAGGAGAAAAGGGGGGAAGGGGATGAGAGAGGGGATGATAGAAGTGAGGGTAGGCTTGGGGGGGAGAGAGGTTGGAAGCACTCACTTTTGAAAATAGACAGGATCAAAGTGGAGAGTAGAGCGGGTGGGAGGTGGGATGGGAGGGAGGGAAGTATAATCAGTCTTTTACAATGTATCTACTACGTTATTGTTTTTCATTAGCCACATATGGGTAACCTATACTGAACTTCTTATCTTCCCAGTGGGGGTGGGTGACAGGGAATGAGGGGAATGAATCTGGAATTGAAAGTTTTGAAATCAAATATTCAAATATATATATATATATATATATATATACTATAATTAATACCATCTTACATGTAATTGGGAAATGCGATGTGCAGGCACTGAGGCATAGAGATCCACTGGAAAAGTGGAAAGGGGTATGGGGGAAAATGTGGCAGAGAGCATATTGGAGAAGGGATATCCTGTGGGACTGCTATTTTGGGGGGGTGGGTGGGGGAGAAATGGGGAGAAAATGTGTAACTCAAAATCTGGCGGAAACGGATGATGTAAATCAAAAGTTAATAAAGCATTAAAAAAAACAAATCTATTTCAAGTCTGCAAAAGTATAAGATGAGACAATGCTGATGCTAAGCTTATCTCTAGGGAATCTACTAAGTGAATCAGTTGAAGGGCTTCGTATCTAGTACGGTAAAAGAAGGTATGTATTTTTCACAGATATGCTTTTCATTCTCTCCTCTCCTCTCCTCTCCTCTTCTCTCCTCTCTTCTCTTCTGGATATGTATTCAGCACCTCCATTGGGCAAATACCTTAATAATAACAACAGACATTTGCATACCATATTGATGCTTACTTTGAACCTTATATATTTTATTGTTTGATAGAGAGGATGGGGTAAAGGTAATAAATATTTATTAATGATCTACTCTAAACCAGAGATTATGCTAATTACTTTATAAATATTTAATTTGATCTTCACCACAACCCTGAAAATTAGGAGCTATTACTATCTTTATCATCCTCATTTTGCAGAAGAAGAAACTGAGTCACAGAAAAAAAAATGATACATCCAATATTTGCCAAAGGCAGAATTTGAAATAGTTGTTTACCTGACTCCAAATCCAGAACTATTTTTTTT
>NW_027185809.1:44150548-44299481 GCF_028583685.1 Petaurus breviceps papuanus
AGAGAGAGAGAGAGAGAGAGAGAGAGAGAGAGAGAGAGAGAGAGAATTTGAACTAGGCTAATATTGATACAGTAGGTGGATTATCACAAGTTTCCATACTCAGTTACTAAATCAGAAGTTATCTTTCCATAAACAGTTTACAAGGTATCCTTAAAGGAAGCAAAGTTTAGAAAAAAAGAAGCAGGGTAGCTATATAATGCAGAAAAGTTGATTCTCCATTATTTGCTGTCCTTTTGTGTATCCTGTAAGATAAATTATATAGAGAGGTAGAGTCAAGACGGTAAAGTCAGGGAATTGCCTGAAACCTCCCCCAAACCCCTCCAAATATCTTTAAAAAATGACGCGACAAATTCTAAAGCAGAAGAAACCAGAAAAAGATGTAACAAAACAAATTTCCAGCCCAAGACAACTTGGAAGGTCATCAGGAAAGGTCTTGTATACCATGGTGAGAGAAGAGCACAGTCTAGCAGAGGCTGGGCCAGCCCAGCCCCAGTCTCAGCCCCAGGAAACCCATATTTGGCAAGAAGGGTGACTGAATCACTCGCAGCTGTGGTAGTTTCCACCTCTCTTAATCACCAGATGCCAAAGACAACTTAGAAGGTGAGCAGGAAAGGTCTGTGGCACCTGGGGGACATTGGAGCACAGTTCAGTTCAAACTATATCAGCACAGCACCAGTTGCAGTAAACAAGGAGCAGACCTTGGGAGTTACTGAATTATCAATGTCAGCTGCAGCAGATACTTCCAGACCTCTCAGCACTCACATAGTAAGGGGGTTGAACTTAGAATGCAGAACTTAGAAAAGATAAATTATATATTTCTACACTTATACACGCATATGATTGTAGCAGCAAGCACCCTAGCATACCCAGGATGGCTGCTAGCACAGGCTCTTTGATCTGCTTTTCTAAAGGAAAGGAAATCAAAAGGGTTTAATAATCTTACTTTAATCAAACATATATCATTTACCTAGTTCAGGGGGAAAAATCAGGACCTTGAACTTCAGATAATACAACCAGAAGTTACAAGCAGACAAAAAATACAGAAAGAAAATAACACAATTCAACAAAAGAACAGACAGGGCTTCTAGCTGTCTGACCATTGCATATCTACATAATTAGTTATCAGAGAGAAGTACCAACATCTGGGTTTTCAAAACAGAGGGGCTCAACAGCTGCCCAGAGTCTCATCTGGCCAAATCATACAACTCTTCCCAAAGTGAGCCCCAAAGGAAAACCTCACCTCAGGGAGTATATACAGCCTTCTCCAGGGAAAGAGAACATCACAACCTCTGAGTGCCTCTACAAACACATGCTAATGCACTTGATAAATGCTTAACAAAATAACTAAAATATAATAAAGTATCAGGGATGGGGAGCTTGTGGTCTTGAAGTCACATATGGCCATCTAGGTCCTCAATTACAGCTGAAGTGACTGGATTTGAATCTAAACTTCACAGAACAAATTCCCATAATAAAAGGAATTATTCTATAATATTTGAACTCATTCAAAAGGCTGTAAAGTCAAGCACAAGCAGCTTTCTAGAGGACTGCTGCTGTGAATAGCTTTAAGGTTCTGATTACATAGTATAGTGAACTCTCTATTCATCAATAAACTAAAGAAAACATTCACACAAACCAAAGTTCAACATTAACAGCTATATAACATAACAGCTTATTACTAAAGTGGCCACCTAGTTTTAAACAAAAGATATCATTCAGCAGACAAAGTACAAAGGACTTCCACCCCTAGGTCACGTTGTCTTATTCTCATCAGTCAGAAAGTCTTCTTTCTTCTTGATTGGAGACTAGTTTCCAACTGCCCTTAACTCAATCATCCATAAGAGGTACAATGTACAAAGACAAAGTTCTCCCACCCCTAGGTCACAGTAAATCGTGATCTTGTCAGTCATCACTAAGTACCCAAGGAAAGGTCCTTTCATGTTGACTCCAGACTGGCTCCCAAATTCCATGTTTCCTCTTCAATGCTCCCAGGTTTTGCCTGAATTCACCTGTCACCTGGATTCACAGGAAGGTAGCTGTCAGCTGCTCATCCAGCTCTTTGTCCAGTTTCTCATCCAGTTCCCAAACCATACTGAAGCTCATGGTGACCTGTCCACGTCAAATCCTTCACAGTTTCTGTTTCTGGGAAGACAAAGCTTAACAGAGCCACAATGACATTCATGCACATTGCTGGTACTATCATCTCAATTCACTTTCTGCCTATGAAATAGACACAAGTCAACAAACAGGTGCATCTGTCTACCAAAATAACACAATCAACATACAGAAGGCTTCTTTCTGACAAATTATACAAATCAACAGACAGAATGCTTATATCTGACAAAGTAACACAAATTTCAAATAAACAGACAGAACATACAAATAGAGTGCTGGATACCACAAGTGTTCTCATTCTCAGTTCTGCCCTGCTCCAGTTTGTGCTCCTGCTTTAATATGGTGGTTCTCCTTCCTCTTCCTCCCTTCCTGTTGTGTCAGCAAATTCTTCCCACCTTCAAATCACAAGGCAGGGCTCAAAGCCACTTGACAAACTGAAACAAGGTGCTAAATGCTTGAATAACTGAAACAAGATGCTAAGTATTCTTTTGCTTGCCATTACAAAGGCCACACACAAGGACCTAGAGGGCCACATGTGGCAATGAGGATGCAGGGTTACCACCTTGGTATAATTTAAATCCAATCACAAGCAGCTCTCCTGAGAGCTGCTGCTGTGAATAACTTTAAGGATCTAATGGCAAAGTATAGTGAACTCTCTATTTATTCAGCAATAAACTAAAGCAAAACATTCAAGAAATTAAAGCACAACATTTACAACATAACATAACAACTTATTACTAAGGTGGCCACATACTCTTAGACAAAAGATATCATTCAGTAAGTCACAATCTCCTTAATATAGAGTACCCAAGTCAAGTCTTCTTTCATCTTGACTCCAGGCTGGCTTCCAATCATCCCTAAGTCAATCATACTTAAGGGGGTAATCATCCTTAAAGGGTAATCTAAAGTACAAAGGCCATCCTCCCCTAGGTCACAGTAAATCACAATCTCATCAGTCGATACAGAGTACCCAAGTAAAGTTCTCTTTCATCTTAACTTGAGGCTAGCTTAGAAACCTGATGGCTCCTCCTCTACAGGTGCTACCAGCTCTTGCCTGGACTCACAAGTGGGCAGCTCTCCACTCCTGTTTCATATGTGCTGCTCCATTCCAACCCTTTCTCAGTTTCTATTTCTAGGAAGACAAAGCTTCAGAGAACTACAATATTTACACACATTGCTGACACTATCATCTCAATTTACTTTCTGTCTGAAAGAGCAACATAAACCAACAGACAAAGCTTCTTTCTGAGAAACCAAACACAAATGAACAACAAAGACCCAGGACTTGTGTAAACAGCAGTAAATTCCTCTTTCAGGGTTTCTGTATCATCAGTAAAATCTTCTTTCAGGACTTCTGTAAAGTCCTCTTTCAATAGACAGAATGCTTCATTCTGACAAAGTAACATAAACACAGAGAGAACAGACAGAGCATCAAAATCACAAGCATTCTGCCTCTCATTCTGCCTGGATCCAGCTCATGCTCAAACTTTTATCTGCTCTTCTTCCTGTTCCACCCTTCCTGTTCAACTCTTTCAGCATGCTGCTCCCACCACAGGATCCATGTTATGACTTTAAGCCTATTAAAGGCAGGGAAGGTCTCCAAACTCCCTTAGGCCTATTAAGGGCAACATAGATGCATGCTCTTTTCAACAAAGATTTGATACAATCAAAGGTGAGGCTCAAAGGCATTTGAATAGTTGAAACTTTGCTTGCCATTACACATAGATAATATAAATTTATGATTTTCTAAATCACTATGTAGGCCTCAAAGATTTATTTTAATTTGAGTTTGACTAAACTAAACATTTTCGGCCAGACTGCTTTAAAATATTTTTTTTAAGTAAAACTTTTTTTTTAATGAGTATTTCTCTCTGAAATCATAATCAGGTTACCTAATACCACACCACATTGCATAAAAAAAACCCGCAATACCCTTCCTTGATTCAACACTGGGCATTTGGATTCTGGACACTTTGTGACATTATAAATATACACCTACAATTTCACGGTGTTATTTTGGGGAGAAATGGAAGGGTTAGCTATGTTTCTTTAGGACCTGTATATGGTATAGTTTACAAGTGTTATACTGTAACAAATTATTTCTGTTTTCACCAGAATAGCACATAGAATGGAAACACACTCACACATGCACACACAAACTTAGATTTGAAGAATGAATTATTACTTCTTTGAACAGCCTGAACTTGTACACTCTCTTCTGCAGAACATTTTTCACTGGTAACGAGATTTATTTTTTGCATTGCAGTTCATTTTTCACAGGATCCAATTGCCCTTTTTAAGGATACAAATGACTTAAGCTGAAGTTTTGGTCTAAAGGAAGCAGTCCTTCTCTTTGCACTCATTCTATTTTTGTTAGATGCCACCCACAACCAGAGCTGTGTATGGGGGAAAAAAAAATATATTAGCACTGCTGGAAAAAGTGGTGATAAATGTGACATTTTTGCTTACTTTTTTTTTTTTCCTAGGGCAAGAATTCTCCTCTAACTAATAAAAAATTGTTCAAGGTCCAGATATAAAGTGAATATGGCTTATGAGAGAAAGTTTCTTTAAGGGACTGAATGTTCCAAAAGAATGAAGTGCACCCAGTCATTTTATTAATCGTCAATTCAATCACTTTATAACACAGGCACACACATGTAGCTATAGAGATACAGTCACATTCTCAAGCAGACTGAGAGCGTTTCTTATGTTTCCTTTTCTCTGCTTACTTTTTTGCTTCTGTGTTTCCTTCTTGTGAAGCATGGGGTTCAGAATTGACTGGCATTCTGGGATTGTAAATTCAGTGGGACAGGCATTCCCTCTGAATGTATAAATCCCAACCTCTCAGTCAATTCATAAACTCCTATTATCCTTGCTTTCTGAATATGCTATGTTAATTACTGTAACTGAATTTCTTAGAAACTACTTTCCTTTCTTTCATATTCCAAAGTTATTGCCCTCAGGTTCACTTCAATTCTGGCTGCAAGAGGCAGGTGGGGAGTACACTTCTCTCATACTAGAACAAACAAACAAACGAAAAATCAACACTCCTTTTTACATTCAATTTCTATTGGCCATTTTTTTAATCTCGCAAAAAGATTACTCTTGTGGTTTTTATGAACTTTCCTTTCCCTTTGTTAAGCAGATGTGAAATCTAATTAAGGAAGTCTACATAAAAAATATTGATCTAGTATCTTCTTACTTCAAGCCAATAACGATAACAAGGAAATCTTCATTCACTTGAATTTACTGAAATATCTGTGGCAAGGTGAAAAGTCTCTCTACCCAATGAAGGGATCTTTGTTTACTAAAATACAATTTGTGAGTATAAGTGTCTCTATTTCTGCATGTCTCTTTCTGTCTTTTTCTCAGTGTAGTTTGCCCTACTTCAATCTAACTCTTACTCTAACTCTGTCATCAAAGCACATACACATTTACTTCCAAACTGCATTATCAACTACCATTCCTCTGTCCTTTGTCCTTATTAATCTGGTGACAAAATGTATCAGAAAGCTTTCTCAATTTCAAGAAAGGGCAACTGTGTTCAAATTTTGGTTCTGGTCCAAATTGGTTGACTAGTGCAAGTTACTCAATTTTTAAAATTGTTCATGTCTTCATCAATTCCATTGGCTTATACTGTAGGAGAAGTGCAGAATACTGTAGGAGAAGTGCACAAAGTTGTCCTTCTTAGATGAAACCCAGGAACTGATTTCAGTATGTTTCCTAAGGATGGCAGTTTCCAGTGAGCTTCCTCACTTTGCTTGCCTTAACATTTTGCTGACTTGTTTATGTAACACATAGACCCACCCCTCCTTACAAACATTTCTGATTTAAGGCAAGCATAATAGGAGTTTATGAGTCCATCTTGTTATATTTCAGCCATTTTGTTAAATGAACTGAACATCAGCTACAGCATTTACTGTCCTTTAGTGTCTTGTTTTTGCCTCTTATTGGCACAAAAAGGCTGAGTTGTGTAAACTAGAGGATTCTAGAATTTTGAGAAAGTTCTCCACCCCTTCAGGCCAAAAGGATAGATTTATTTGATTTAGTGAGACCAGCTCTACTCAGATCATAACTTACATGCCTGTCTCCTAGAACTAATAATATAAAATATTCTCCAATAAATATATTAATCTTTTTGTTTTACTACCAGTTTTTTATGAATAGTTAGCTTTCTTTTTTATTTCATACAATATTAATTTAAATAATAGAATAAATATTTTAGTAAATAATGATTATTTTAAGTGAATAACTATTAAATAATACATTTTAAAAATAAATAAGTAAATAAAAATAAATAAAACTTATGAAAACTGTCTAAAATAAAAATAAAACTTGATTCACTCTTTCCTTCCTTCCTTCTTTCCTTCCTTCTTTCCTTTCTTCCTGCTTTTCTTTCTTTCCTTTTCTTTCTTTTTCTTCCTTTTTTTTACTTGTATTATCCATGTTGGAAAACACACACACACACACACACTCTATAACAACAACAACAAAAGTGAAAGACAACAACTATGTTTCAACATGTACACAGAGTTAGTCAGTTTTCTCTTTGGAGATGGACAGCATTATTAGAAATATGTCTTTTGTAATTGCCGGGTCATTGTCTGGATCAGAAAAGAAAGTCTTTCACAGTTGGTCATCATTACAATATTGTTACTGTGTACAGTGTTCTCCTGGTTGTGCTCACTTTGCTTTTCCTCAGTCTATATGTCTTCCAAGATTTTTCTGAAAATACTCTACTCATCATTCCTTACAGTACAATAGTATCAGCATCACAATCATATATTACAATTTTTTCAGCTATTCCCAGTTGATGGGCATATTTTCAATTCTTTCACCACAAAAATAGCTGCTATAAATATGTTTGTGCAAATAGGCATTTTTTTTCCTTTTCCTTAATCTCTTTGAGATACAGATCTAATGGTGATACTGCTGGATCAAAGAGTATGCATAGTTTTAGTTTTTACGGTAGTTTATACTGTTTATACTTTTGCTTGGTTCCCCTATATATTTGAGGAATGAGGACTTTACCAGAGGAACTTGCTATAACCTCCTCCTTCTAATTTCCATTTTCCCTCTAATTTCAGTTGCATTAGTTTTAATGACATGAAATTATGTAATTGAAATAACACAGTTTACATCCCATTATCTTCTCAATGTCTTGTTCAGGCAAAATATCGTCCCTTATCTACAGATCTGATGCAGAGATTATTGTATGTGTCCATAATTTACTTAAAACATCCTTTATATTCAAGTTATTTATACATTTTCACTTATCTGGGTACAGTTTGAGATGCTGGGCAATGACTAGTTTCTTCCCAACTGCTTTTCGGTATTACCAGCTATTTTTGTCAAATGATGAGTTTGAATCACTAAATCTGGGATCTTTGCATTTATCAAACACTAGATCACTGTGGTAATTTATTAATGTTTATTGTGTACCTTAAAAATTATACTGATCAACCTTCAATATTTCTTAGGCAATAGCAGATTGTTTTAATAATTATTGCTTTGTGATATCGATTGAAAACTGGTATTTCTAGCTTCCTATTATATTTATTTAGTTCCCTTCATATTTCTTTTCTTTTGGATGAATTTCTTGTGAAATTTTTAATTCCATAATATAATTTTTGCTCTTCTAATTTGTTTGACAGTGAATAAATTGACTAAGAACTGTCATTTTTATATTTTCTGTTTTTTTTTTTAACTAAAGAGCATTTATTTTATTCTCTACTAAGCTTTGAGTTTTGAAGACATAACTAAATTCTGGAAAACCTTCACACAGAAGAGTAAGTACAGTGAACATTATAAGCAGATATGAACAGCTGGAAGAACTGTAACCAAGTGCTAACTGACCAAAGAGAAATTTTCTGCTACTTCTTAGTAAAAAAGAAAAAGAAAGTAGGGAGGGACAGGGCCTTCAGATTGGACGAGGAAAAAATCTCCTAATACATTCAAACTTGGCTAGATTGTAACAAAATGGAAGCAGGACTTCTTTAATACAAAGTTCCCACTACAGCATGCTGTACACACCTGTTTTCCAAACCCTCCCCCCATTCCCCAAAGTCTGCCACTTGGATTATTTGCCAGCTTTTTGGGCCTGCCAACAAAGAAGCATGTAGATCTTCTCTTTGATCCAATCTTTGTTGTAGGGTTGGTATGTGTGAGTGTCTGCTCCATACACAAGGGAGCTAAGATCTTCCAGATCATCAATGAAATCAAACAATTGACTGATGTCATATGTGATGGAGGGACTGTTGGGATTAATTCTCTTCAGATGCTCTTCATACATTTTACAAACTCCTTCCATGCATTCATTCACTGATTCATAATCAGCCTAAGTTCGACCTTCTTGCTTCTTGGTAGGTTGTACCAACAAAATAGTATGAGACTTCATTTCCAAATGTAAATCGCTCCCTCCATTACTCAACAAGTCATCCCTTGTAACATCGTGCTGAGCTCCGCCACTGCCACAGCCACAGCCACTGCACACAAGCTGAGCCCATTTTTATATTTTCTTGATCTAAACATGACCGATTAATATTTCTCCAATTGTTTAGTTATGTCTTTATATGTGTCAAAAGTGTTTTATAATTCATTTCATAGAGTCCTGGGATTGGTTGCAGATTGGTTGCCAAATTCTTTATATTGCCACAGTCTTGGATAGCAGACCCAGGGCAAGGAAAAGCACTAGAACACCAAAATTTGTGGTCTTCAATGGAGTATTGACTCTCATCACAATTCCAGGGCAGAAAAAAAGAGGAGTAAATACCTGTCCTTTTATCATACCACCTTGGAAGAACTGAAAACTTACAGGTCCCTAGAAGTATATCTGAAAAGTTTCACAAAATCCCTGAAGATTGGAACAGTGTGCTCTTCAATCTGGAAACAAAACCTCACTTCAACAAAGACAGAAAAGCCAAAACATAAACTGGAAAAATGAGCAAACAGCAGAAAAAATTCTAACCATTAAATATTCCTATGGTGACAAGGAAGATTAAACACACATTCAAAGGAAGTCAACAAAATCAAAATTTGTTCAGCCAAAGCCTCCAAGAAAAACACATACAAAAAGATGCACATATATATGTATATACATATATAGATATCTATATATCTATATCTATATGTTCAGAGGGCACAGGTATGAATTTAATATGAAAGGATGATATAAAAAAATAAACAAGGAGTGAGAAAGAGGAATGCACTGGGAGAAAGGGAAGGGTAGAATGAGGTAAATTATCTCACCCAAAAGAGGAAAGAAAAAGTTTTTACAGTGGAGGGGAAGATAGGGGAAGTGAGAGGGAGTAAAGTGAACCTTACTCTCATTGGAATCAACTCAAAGGGGGAATAATATACCTATTGAATTGGATATAGAAATCTATCTTGCCCTACAGGAAAATAGGAGTGGAAAGCGATAAGAGAAGGAGGTGAGCCAGAGAAGGGAAGGCACATTGGAGGAGATGGTAGCTAGAAGAAAAACACTTTTGAGAAGGGACAAGATGAAAGTAGAGAGAGACCAGAATAAAGGCAGAGGATACAGAATGGAGAAAATTGCATTCAGCAATTGTAAAAGTGAAAAAAAAATGAAGCAAGTTTCTCTGATAAAGACCTCATTTCTCAAACATACAGAGAAATGATTCAAATTTATAAAAATTAGTCATTCCCCAAATAATAAATGATCAAAACATATGAAGTTTTCAGATGAAGTAATCAAAGCTATCTATAGCCATATGAAAAAAAAATACTCTCACTACTGATTGGAGAAATGCAAATTAAACTAATTCTAAATAAATAATATTGATAAATAAAATAATTCTAAGACATCCTAAAACAATACCTCATAGCTATTAGATTGGCTAATAGCACAGAAGAGGAAAATTACACATTTTAGAGGGGATGTGAGGAAAATGAGACATTAACATGTTGTTGGTGGAGTTGTGACCTGATTGAACCATTCTGAAGAACAATTTGTACCTATGTCCAAAGGGCTATGAAAGTGTGCATACTCTTTGACCTAGCAATACCACTACTACTAAGTCTGTTTACAAAAAGAGATTAAAAAGAGAAAAGACTTATATGTACAAAATTATTTATAGAAGTTCTTTTCTGGTGGCAAATTGAAAATTGAAGCAATGTTCATCAAATTGGAATGGCTGAACAAACTGTGGTATGTGGTAGTGATGAAATATTATTGACCTATAAGAAAGGATGAACAGGATGCTCTCAGAAAAACCTGGAAAGACTTACAGAGGCTGATGCAAAGTGACATATTATGTGTACAAAGTAAAAACAATATTGTAAGATGATCAGCTATGAATGACTTAGCTATTCTTAGCAATAAAATGAGCCAAGACAACTATGAAAGACATGATGAAAATGCTTTCTATCCCCAGAAAAAGAACTATTGGTGTCTGAGTACATAGTGAAGCATATCTTCAAGTTTAAAGTTTTTTTTCTTGAATTTTCAGCTGTTTTCTTTCACAACTTGACTAATATGGAAATATGTTCTGCATGACTACACATGTGTAACCTGTATCAAATTGCTTGCCTTCTCAAAGGGGGGGGAGGTGTTGATGGAGGAAGAGAGAATTTGAACTCAAAAATAATGTTAAAATTGCTTTTTATGTGCAAATGGGGAAAATAAAATATGCAAATAAAAAGGGCATAAAGGGTAATATATGTATAACTTCTCTATAGAGAAACAGAATGCCATCTTTTTGTTCAAATAGAGTTGGAGGTTAAAAGAATAAGTCACAAGTCCACAGTCTGTCTTGATTTCCCTATGTCACTTTTACTCACAAGTTGTAGCATGAAATTTATTTCTGACACTTTCCTTCTCCCTCCCCAACAGTTACACCCTAGCACCATGCATTTCCTCAATAAATAGTTTCAGAATAAATTTTACATTAGAGTCCCAGTGCTTCAGTATTTTGACTAGAAATAACCTACAGATGTACAATAAGCTGATATCAATATTGAGAAGTTAAATCTTAGAGGACCTTATGAGGCACTGCATGCCCCGGGACAGCTTAGGCCATGATTAGTACAGATAATGAATATCTTGAAGTGGTCACATGTACTTGAAATTGAACTATTTGAAGTCATACTTATATAACATACACTAATTTGTTCCATCCTAATGGAAATATGAAGAGGAAATTAAAATAATATGACCACTTCAGGGGATTTATTATCATCACTATTTGAGAACTATCTACCAAAGAGTATCTCTGATCTAGACCAAAGAGTATTGTTAGATCTAATTAATCTCACTTTACTTGGTTTAAAGTAAGACGGATTATGTTCTCTGTTCTTAAACTCTCTATTTCATTAAGTCCTTCACCTTACTCCTCATACAAGAAAGACTACCAGGACAAAAAAACAGGCTCAGACTAGCTTAAGTGGGATTTTTGCTTTAGATACCATTTGCTCATGACCACAGCAAGGCCTGAGCAAGAAAACACAGCCTCTTCTACAAAAGAGCTACCTCTTCTCCACTCAGTTCCTGGGAGCAGGATTGAAGCAATCCTGTGTGATGTGTAGCAAAGAAAAAAAAAAGAGTGACAGTGAGGGCTACTCTCTTTTGTACATCAACTGAGACTTTAGCTAATTCAGCTCCAAAGCAAACAAGGAATCTCCTCATTTTCTCAAAGTGTAAGCTTCTCAGCAATTAATCACACATGCCTGGAAGCAAGTCTTCCAAGATTCTACCTATTTGCCTTGAACATGTAATGGTATAATGTTAAGAGAATTTGACGATCTTCCTCTCTCATTAATCGGCACATAGAGCCCTGACCCAGAGGTAATCAGGCTCTGGCCTACAGGGAGTTTCAAATTAATTGGAGGGGGAAGAGGATTCTCAGGCTTCTTGGCACTAAGCCAATCAGAGGTCGAGTCTCTGTTATATATTCTGGAATGTTCATGTTCCCATGAGAAGGATCTTTTGATTGCCTGGTAGAGCCTCTAAGTGGCCATTTGCTCAGAGTGCTGAAGTGCTTAGATGTCTGTGCTTCCTTGATCCAGTGATATATATATAAAGGGTATGGCAATATTGCTTTTTTTGAGACAGTTGGAGCCCTGTCTATTGGTCTTTGTGCTAATTTCTCTGCTTGTATTTTCTCTGCTTATATTTTCTCTGTTTGTATTTTCTCTAAGTTTATGGTGCTGACCTCTCCACTGAATTAGTGAATTAATTAAAAGTAGGATTATTAAGACCCTTTTGAGCAGTCTTTCCCTTAAAAGTAAATCAAAGAACCTGTGCTAATAGGCCATCCTGGGTGTGCTAGGGTTCTTGCTAATACAAATGGTCACTTGGAGTTTGCTTATTGGGATAGTTCTATGACAGGAGGAAAGAAGAAAAAAGCTAGATTGTATTTGAGGAAATGTGAACACTAAAATTACAGAAGAAAACAGAAACCCCCTCTCACACAAATACACCTGTATAGCAATATTTGACAGTGTGAGTGGCTGATGGCTTGAACATTGTATTCTTAGAAGAATTAAAATTGCATATGACCAAACGAAAGACAACAGAAAGTCAGAGATAGGATGACTAGGATTTAGCAAGTAAACAAGGATGACTACAGTGTAAGAGACGATATAAAAATTTGAAAGACAACATAAATGGCTGAAAAATGAGATGGGTCCATTTTATACAGTAAGATAAGTAGCATCTATTAAATACCGACTATATACCAGCCATTGCGTTAAGCATTGGATACACACACATATGTATACCAACATTTGTATGTATCTATCTACACATAAACACAAAAATGCAACAAAAATAAAATATTCCCCAGACTTAAGGACCTCAGAAGTTCACAGTTCAATGAGGGAGCCACAATGAAAACAACTATGTAAAATTAAGATAATATATACAGGATAATTTGGGAGTATACTCAGAGGAAGGGCATTACAATAAAGAAATACCTAGAGGGATGGCCAGGTGGCTCAGTGAGTAAGACCACCGCCCCCAGAGTTGGGATAACCTGGGATCCAATCCGGGCTCTGATACTTAGCACCACACCCAGAAATAATTGGCCGTGTAACCTTGAGCAAATTACTTAACCCAAATTGCTTTAAAAAATATGAAGAAATACCTAGAAAAGCTTCTTTTGGGTGAGATTTAAAGCAAGTCAGCAAA
The DNA here is from genome assembly GCF_028583685.1 of Petaurus breviceps papuanus. Classification (NCBI taxonomy): domain Eukaryota; kingdom Metazoa; phylum Chordata; class Mammalia; order Diprotodontia; family Petauridae; genus Petaurus; species Petaurus breviceps. The sequence continues at coordinate 44,163,813 of NW_027185809.1, forward strand.
ATCAGGAGCAAGAGATGAGAAGACAAAGCATTCCAAGGAAGAGGTGCAATCAGTGAAAATGCTTGGAGTTGGGAGATGGAATGTCATGTGAGAAGAACCTCATGGAATGTATTGCAATTGAATTCAAAAGTAAATAGAGGGGATTATGATATAAAAGGCCTGGAAACATAAGAAGTGCACATGTTGTGAAAAGCTTTAAAATCCAAACAGAGGGTTTTATATCTGATCTTAGAGGTAACAGGAAGCTACAGGACATAACTGAATGATTTGGGAGGGGGTGGCAGGGGTATGATACAGTCAGACCTATGCTTTAGGAAGATAATTTTGAGAGGTAAGTAGAAGATGGACTGCCATAAGGAGAGATTGAAGCAAGAAGACTGAACAGAACATTATTTCAATTATCTAGGCATGAGCTGATGAGTACCTTTATCAGGATGATAGCAGTGTAAGTGTAGAGAAAGGGGCTTATATGAGAGTTGTTTGATTAGACTTGCAGGTGAGAATTAATAAGGACTCAATGATGACACCTAGGACGCAAGCTTAGATGACTGGGATGAGGGTGATACCCTGAACAATTTTAGGGAAGTTGGGAAGAGGGGACACTTTTTGGAAGTGAAGATACTGTGTATAGTTTTGAACACAAAGAGTTAAAGGTATAATGGGATATATATTTCAAGATGTCTAATTACAGGAGAGATGCAAAAAAGAAGGACAAAAGAAGTGATGGACAATTTTGAGTTCTATATTACAATATCAGGGGCATTCAAAAGTTTCATACACAATGGAAATATCCTTAAGGAAGAGATGGCAGTATAATAAACTAGTTCAATTTCAAAAATGGGAGATGAGAGTTACTCTCCACATAAGGCCATGTGCTTTTGTCCAGAGAAAAAGCAAAACCTCATAAAACTACTTGTGGCTGTATTCTTTAGACGAACACGTATATGTGGGTGTATGGCCCTGGGCATATTTTAATATGATATATAATGAGATTTCTTTTGTTCATGATCCTAGAGATCATGATGGATGATACTATATACTTGGAATTAATGTTTCTGAAGAAATTTGGTAAGAGGAAAAAATATAAAAAAGAATCTGAAACAGATATGGGAAAGGAAAGCTGAAGACACTCATGAAAATACCAATATTTTCACTTCATTTCACTACAAAAAGCATCGTGTAATTTCATTTTCACTCAAAACAAGAGAGGATAATAAAATACCCCATTACAAGAAACTTAAATAGGGAAGCAGGAAAGTAAAGGAAGAAAAGCATTGGTTATTGCATTATATAACAGGTTGACATCCTGCTTTTGACATTATCTTTGTCACACCTTTAATCCACAATGCCTCAGTTTCTGTATATGTAAAATAAGGAGGTTGCAGCAGATTGATATTTATTGCCCTTATAGTTTTACATATATGATCCTATGAAAAAAACTCCTCAGGAAATATTTAGGTTGTAAATAATTAAAGGATTAGGACAAAAGTCAAAAAGAAAAAAAAGTTGAGGCAGAGAAAGGTAAAGAGGAAAAAGGACAAGGATGAGAGGCATAAGATGGAAATACAGAAAAAATATAAGAAAACAAATGAAGATTAGGAAAGATTTGTAGAAAAATGGGTTAAAACTACATCTTCTACACATTCATGTGCAGACCTTGGGCTACTTTGGATAGGATTTCAGTTTGTGCTGAGTTCTCTTTCTTTGTGGGAAAACTTTGAAATTCTTTTCAGTGTATGTGAACTTGGGTATCTCCAGTGTTGTCATAAACAGACTTTACTGTGTTTTTTTTTTTCCTGGCTAGAATTTGGGACCACCAAAAGCTCTAGGAATTTCAGCCCAATTTCATTAAAGGGATGACAATTAGACTTATTTGTCTTGGGCTAAAGACAGCATTATACTCAAGAGATTTTGCTATGATGTGGGAGTTATTTTGAAAAAAAAAAATCTCCAAAACTGTTCAATTCACAAAGTATTTGAGCATAGCCATAAACAGTAATTAGCAATAACAGTAAATTAGTAACAAATATATTGCTTCCCTCCCTATAAATTGAATTCCTGGGAAATAAGAAACCTTTTGACCTCAATTGGTAGATCAGTCTATAGAATAATATAGCACATAATACAGAGTGTATATTCACAAAGCTTTCAGATAAGTAAATTTCTATTAAAAATCAGTCACTTTGAAAATCAGAGTCTTAAGAATATAATAACGGGGGCAGAGTCAAGATGGCAGAGTAGAAGCAGGACCTCCCCTCTGCTACAGCTTACACCTTCCCCAATCCATGTAAAAAGGGGACTCTAAACAAATTTTGGAGCTGCAAAATCTACAAAATGACACAGAGAAGCTAACCTCCTGCTGAGGACAGCACAGCAGGCCAGCAGGAATCAGCCAGGGCAGTGCTCTGGGGGTCCAGCCAAGCCCCATTCCAAGGCTTTAGCCCCAGGGTGGGCCTGACCAGCTGCCAGCAAGAGGGACTCCAGATCAGCAGCAGCTGTGACCCTTTCCAGATTTATCAGCACATAGATGCGAAGGACAAAGTGAGAGGGCAGTACAGTCTGGACTTTGGGATGCAGTAAGTGGGAGTGCATGGTTTTTGGCCCCAGGGAGAGAAGCCACTAAGAAACGGGCACAGCCAGCCAGCACCACTTGGCAGTTTCAGCTCCTGGCCTACAGAGTATAGGGGGACCAAGCGCCAGTCTGAGGGGTAATAGTTCTTGCTTTAACCTTCTTGGATCTGCATTGCAGTCTAGGGTGGAGGTCCTGGGGTGTGTCCAGCTTGCCAGAGTGTGTGGAGACCTCAGAGAGGGCACCCATCTAATACCTCCAGCAGCTGGGAGAACCCCAGCATTTGGGATTAAAGCTCCCTTGTCTGGTGGCAGAGTCCTACTGGGGAAAAAAACCCAGGGGTCAAGTGACTGAGGGGCAACATGACCAGGCAAAGGAAACAAAGCAGACAGAAGATTCCAACATTAGACTCCTATTTTGGTGACAAAAAAGATCAAAGCATGGAACAGGAGGAAGAAAGTGAAGTCAGAACTCCTGCACCAAAAGCTTCAAAGGAAAATATGAGCTGGTTACAGGCCATAGAGGACCTTAAGAAGCATATAAGAGAAGTGGAGGAAAAATTGGGAAAAGAAATGAGAACAGTGCAAGAACATTACAAAATGAGAGTCAACAGCCTGACTGAGGAAAATAACATCTTAAAAAACAGACTAACTGAAATGGCAAAAGAAGCTCAAAAAGGCAATGAGGAGAAGAATGCCTTAAAAGGCCAAATTTGCCAGATGGAAAAAGAATATAAAAAGCTCACTGAGGAGAATCATTGCTTCAGAATTAGATTAGAACAAATGGAAGCTAATGACTTTATGAGATATCTAGATGCAGTTAAACAGATTCAAATAAATGAAAGAATTGAAGGCAATGTGAAATATCTCATGGGAAAAACCACTGCCCTGGAAAATAGATCCAGGAGAGATAATTTAAAAATTGAATTATTAAATAAAATTAAAAATGAAAGCCATGATCAAAGTAAGAACCTAGAAATCATCCTCCAGGAAGTTCTCAAAGTAAACTGCCCTGATGTTTAGAAGCAGAGGGCAAAATAGAGGTTGAAAGAATCCATCGATCACCTCCTGAAAAAGATGCCAAAAAGAAAACTCCTAGGAATATTATAGCCAGGTTCGTGAATTTCCAGATTAAGGAGACAATATTACAAGCAGTCAGGAAGAAACAATTTGAATATTGTGCAAACACAATCAGGATAACCCAGGATCTGGAAGCTTCAACACTGAGGGATTGCAAAGCTTGGAATATGAAATTCTGGGGGTCAAAGGCGCTGGGATTAAAACCAAGAGTCACCTACCCAGCAAAATTGAGTATCATGTTTCAGGGGAAAATATGGTCAATCAATGGAATAGAGGACTTTCAAGCATTCTTGCTGAAAAAACCAGAGTTAAACAGAAAATTTGACATTCAGATACAAGAAGCAAAAGAGCATGAGAAGGAAAACAGGGAAAAGATATCATAAGGAACTTATCAAAGTTGAACTATTAACATTCCTACATGGAAAAACAATAATTGTAATTTATGAAACTTTTTTCAGTAGTTGAAGGGAATAGAAATGTATATATATATATATACATATATATATGTCTATATATGAGGCTAAATGGACAAATGAATACATGTGTAAATGTGTGTATATATGTTTAGAGTGGCCACAGGATCAATATAACAGGAAGGGATGATACTTAAAAGGTGAAATTAAGAGGTGAGAGAGGAATATAATGAGACAAGATGGGGAGAGACAGAACTGGGTAAACTATCTCATATAGAAGAGGCAAGGGAAAATGGTTACAATGGAGGGGATGAATAGGAAGGCAAAAGGGTCAACCTTATTCCCATTGAATTTGGCTTGAAGAGGGAATGAAATACACACTAAATAGGGTATCTCACCCTCCAGGAGAGAAGTGGGGAAGGGGATGAGAGGGGGGCTGATAGAAGGGAGGGCAAGCTGGGGGGCAGGGAAGATGGAAGCACCCACTTTTGAAAAGGAATGGGATCAAAGTAGAGAATAGAACAAATGGGATGTGGGATAGGAGGAGGGAAATATAGTCAACCTTTTACAATATATCTACTATGTTATTGTTTTGCATTAGCCACACATGTACACTGTATACTGAACTGCTTATCTTCCTAGTAAGGGTGAGTGACAAGGGAGAAAGGGAATGAATTTGGCATTCAAAGTTTTAAAATCAAATATTCAAATATATATATACGTATGTATATTACTGTTTTATGTGTAATTGGGAAATAAGATATACAGGCACTGGGGCATAGAGATCCCCTGGAAAAGTCGAAAGGATATGGGAGAAAATACGGGAAAGGACAGATTGGAGGAGGGGATATCCTGTGGGACTGCTATTTTGTGGCGGTGGGTAGGGAAACAATGGAGAGAAAATTTGTAACTCAAAATCTGGTGGAAATGAATAATGCAAATCAGAAGTTAATAAAGCATCTGAAAAAAAAGTATATAATAACATAACTTATGTTTTCATAGCAATTAAAGCTTTGTAAAGCACTTATACATGCTCCCTCATTTACTCTTCACAACAATCTTGTGAGATAGATATTATTTTTATCATGGTTTTATAGATAAGGAAACTAAGACTAAGTGATTGTCCAGGTTCAAACAGTAGCATTTTAAGAAAAAAAGATTTAAACTCAGTTCTTCCTGACTCCAAGAGGCAGGAAGCTATCTACTCCAGTACCTAGCTGGAACCAAGAGTAGTGAGGCTGCAACTTCTACCATCTTATGGAACTATACACTCTTAGCATTGTAAAGACCCTTAATATCATTTGGATCAACACAAACCTCAACTGGGAACCCATCAATATTCCTATGTTATTGTCCTGGCTTCACCCGACAACTTTCAGTGATAATCAACTAACTTACTACTTCCTGAGACAGTCCATCTCACTTTTAAAATTTCTAATTATTAGAATTTGAATCCGTAGTAAATATGTCTTTCCATTCACTGCTTCTGATGATTCCCCATTCCAGCTAAGAATAATACATCTGTTTCCTCTTCCACAATTCACTTTTTTCCTTTTCAGAAGAATCATCATACTTTCCTTATCTTTTCCAAAGTAAAGATCATAATTTCTATCAAACTATTACCAATAATATTTTGATCTACTTTAAAATAAATTCTTTAAAAGGAAGAGAATTAAAAACATTTCCAAATAAGCACATTACTGTAGAGGTCACCAAATTTATTAAAATATTCATTTTCTTGGAAAAATGTATAAAAATCAAATTTTAAATAAATTTCATAAGCCATATGTGAATATTCTTAATTATTCTATACATATGGTTCCACTTTTAGTATATCACATTTAGAGAACTTAACATAATCATTTGATTTGGCTGCTGTTAGAATAGACAAAACTTATTTCACATTTTCATCTTCTTTGTATGTGTACAACATTCCATAAGACATCCAGTCCTTTCCCAGACAATGCCATTTGATTTAATTTTTTCCCAATGCTTTATTAATTTCTAGTTTGCATCATTCATTTCCTCCATATTTTGAGTGACAATTTTCCCCCATGTTTTTCCCCTACCCACTGCCCCAAAATTGCAGTCCCACAGGATATCCCCTCCTCCAATTTGCTCTCTCCCATATCTTCTCCCATACACTCTTTGACTTTTCCAGTAGGGCATGGTCGATCTTTATGCCCCAATGCCTGTATATCTTATTTCCCAATTACATGTAAAATAGCATTAATAATAGTGTTTATATATGTTTAAGCATTTGATTTTAAAACGTTGAATTCCAGATTCATTCACTTCCTTCCTTGTCACTCACCCTTAGTTGGAAGACAAGCAATTCAGTATAAGTTGCATGTGTGTAGCTATGCAAAGCATTACCATAGTAGATATATTGTAAAAAATTTACTATATTTCCCTCCCTCCTATCCCACCTCCCACTTGTTCTATACTCTGCTTTGATCCCATCTCTTTTCAAAAGTGGGTGCTTCCAGCTTCCCTCCCCCCCCAGCATGCCCACCCTTCCATTATTCCCCCTCTTTTTCCCCCTCCCCCCTACTGTCCTGTAGGGTGAAATACCCTATTTAGTATGTATGTTGTTTTCTCCCTGAGCCAAATTCAATGAGAATAAGGTATTGCCTTTTTGCCTTCCTGTTTTTCTCCTCCATTGCAACCATTTTCCCTTGCCTCTTCCATGTGAGATAGTTTACCCCATTCTGTCTCTCCCCATCTCCACTCATTATATTCCTCTCTCATCTCTTAATTTCACCTTTTAAATATCATTCCTTCCTATTAAATTGGTCCTGTTCCCTCTATCTATGTGTACCTGTAAACATATATACACATTCGCATATGTATTCATATGCCCATACACCTTCAACAATTTTCATACTGAGAAAAGTTTCATCAGTTACAATTATCGTTTTTTTATGTAGGAATGTAAATAGTTCAACTTTGATAAGTTCCTTATGATTTCTTTTCCCTTTTTACTTTCTCAACCTTCTCTTGCTTCTTGTATCTGAATGTCAAATTTTCTATTAGACTCTGTTTTTTTCATCATGAATACTTGAAAGTACTCTACTGCACCGAATGACCATATTTTCCCTGAAACATGAAATTCAGTTTTGTTGGATAGGTGATTCTTGGTTTTAATCCCATCTCCTTTGACCTCTGCAATATCATATTCCAAGCCCTTCTTTCCCACAGTGTAGAAGCTGCCAGATCCTGCATTATCCCGATAGTGTTTCCACAATATTCAAATGATTTCTTCCTGGCTGCTTGTAATATTCCCTCCTTGATCTGGGAATTTCAAACCTGGCTATAATATTCCTAGAAGTTTTCTTTTTGGGATCTTTTTCAGGAGGAGATCAGTGGATTCTTTCAAGCTCTATTTTTCTCTCTTGTTCTAAAACCTCAGGGCAGTTTTTCTTGAGAATTTATGGGAGGATGATTGCTAGGTTCTTACTTAGATCATGGCTTGCAGGTAGTCCAATAATTTTGAAATTCTTTCCCCCAGATTTTTTTTCAAGGTCAGTGGTTTTTCCAATGAGATATTTCACATTCCCTTCTATTTTTTATTTGTTTGGATCTGTTTAACTGCATCTTGATTTCTGATAAAGTCACTACCTTCCATTCGCTTTAATCTAATTCTGAAGGAATGATTCTCCTCAGTGAGCTTTTGAGATTCTTTTTTCCATCTGGCAAATTTGGCTTTTTAAGCCATTGTTCTCCACATTGCCTTTTTGAGCCTTTTTTGCCATTTGAGTTAGTCTATTTTTTAAGATATTATTTTCCTCAGTCAGGCTGTTGAATCCCATTTCATAATTTTCTTGCATTGTTCTCATTTTTCTTCCCAATTTTTCCTTCACTTCTCTTATTTGCTTCTTAAGATCCTTTAAGGTTCCCTTTTACATGAATTGGAGGTGGTGGGAGCAGGAGCCATGTGGAGGTCCTGTTTCTAATACGCCATCTTGACTCTACCCCCAATGTGAACATTTTAAAGTCAGCTCTAACAGATGACATAGAATTTTTCAATGCTAGGAGAAGAATAGTTTTCATACATCCTTCTTTGTCTTGAGCTTCTCTCTCAAATTCTCTGGCATCTTCACAGATGATTCTTTAAGATGCTGATGATTGGGAATAATCCTCACTTTCTTGGGATTCTGATGTTGTGATTGCTTTTCATCACTTTCCTCAACACATGAATCTTGACATCTTATTTTTCTTACAATCTAGAACTTCAAAGCTCTCTTCTTCCCCTTTATTTTGGGCTTTCCATCTATCCTTTATCTAAAACTTCACCTTTTCCCTCAGGAAGTCAATTCTCTCCCAGCATTTGTGGCAACATGAATAGTTCTTTTTATCTCAGGAAGTAGATTTTGAAAAGTCAGCTGATTTAATGTTGCTCACCTTTGCTTCACATGCAGTTTACCCAGTATATCTCATCATCTTCATATGTGAATTATTGTTCTTCACTGTTACTATAATCTTCTGCATGCAGACTCTACTTCATACAACACTGAATTGATCTGAAACTGAATCATCTGAATTTTTACTTAATACACCAATATCAATATAAGGATTTGAATCAAATCAAATCAAAATCAAGATGAGGATTTCTTTTGAGACACTGCTACAACTTTAGTCACAGCATATCACACTTATGACATGTAGGGCACAATTTTCATCAAATGTAAAGGAAATGCTATCTGATTTATTCCATTTTCTGTCTTTAACCAAGCAACACATTAAAATTTTCGTGTTTCACTATGTGTATTAGTTATCGATAAGGTATTTGGTCTAAAATTCAAATGCTGAGAGTTTCTCTTTCTGCAATTCTTACTCTGCCTCCTTTTGACCACTTCCAATTTCATATTTCATATTGACATCTGGTTTCATTTTTAGATGTATTTGGACTCTTAAGTTCTTGCTGATCTACTACTATCAAGTTTCTAGAAATTGTTGTATCTAATCTCTTATTCTTTTTTCACAGAGAAGGTTGCTACAGCTCTCCAATAATGTCACATGTTCAACAGAAAATATGTTATTTCATTTTATCATATAATTTTTCTGGCATAATTTACTGGTCAAGATGGAATAAAACCTCCATTTCAAGTGTGTGCACCAGCAAACTTCAACAACTTCAAGAGTAATGGCCTTTGTCTAACCCCAGCCTCTTGTCCTGAAGTTGCAATCTGTGTAAAGTGCTTAAGGCACCATCTGTTATTAGAAGACCCTTTGGTAGTGCACATTTGCCTGCATAAGGATGAGAAAAACTATCTTAAGTTTAAGAATCGTGCATAGGAAAAAAAAAAGAGGAGGTGACCCCATTTAAACCCCATAGCAGGAGACAAGTCTGGGCTTAGCAGACAGGCTGTCCCAAGTGCACCTGGATGTTGTGACAACACACAGAACCCACAGCTGTTAGCAGTGTCCCCAGGTTAGGTAGGAGAGCCAGCCCAGCTACAGGTCCCTGCTTCAGATTGAAGTGCCCGCAGGTTGGCCACTGACCAACACGGACTTCCAGGACACAGAGCCACCCTCCCCAGGCAAGGTAAGTCCAGTCCACTCCAGTACTTCCTTTCCCTTCCTGCCAGCTGCTGCAGACCCCAACCTCTTTGCCCTCTCCCTCACTGTCCATGTCCGATGTTACAAGGTCTTTCAAAGAGAAGGGCCGCGGAGGCAGTACCCCACTGCCAGCCCCCTAGTGCCATCCCAGGTGAGGCAGGGGGCCTGCTCCAACCTCAGGCTCCAATGTGCTGTCCTCACCTTCTGCTTCACAGCTGAGCAGAGCTTCTGTCGCCGCTCAGGGAAGGTGAGGCTGGGCACCTAGGGTGAGCCCCTCCTGCTCCAATGGCCTACACCAGAAGCAGAAGCCCTCCCTCCACACTCTCTCCACCTTTATGTCTTCACTAAAACTTAAAATCACATTGCAGAATGAAAGATGAGGACAATATTTAAAAGTTGGCAGATAACTAATTTGCTATAGGAATTTTACTTAAAAAAATCAATTTCCTTATGAGTTTCATTGCTTTGAATGGTTTCTTATTCAATAAAATTTTTGATCTATCATACCTTTATTTGTTTTCCTCCCTCTTTTGTTAGATGTTATGACTCCTTGAGAAATTAATTTAGGATATATAATGACTCTAGACTAGTCTATTTCACTAGGAAGTGACCATCCTGAAGCTTTCCTGAAAAATACATCATTTAATTTCTTTTATCTCAAGGTTATACATTTTGACTTTGGCATTTATATTATTCTGACATATTAAAGTATAACATTATTTGATCCTTCCTAACTATGACTGACAGGGAATTTTGCCTTTGTGTACCTAGAATAAGGAAGTTCAAGATGGATGGAATTGATTTATTAGTACAATAAATGAAGATAAGTTTGGTTGTGCATGTGCATAGATATATTGGATTGATTTAAGTACTGATCAATTTGATGAATTGATTGATGGCATGGATATGGCATCATTTTGACTTTGTATCTATATAATTATGGATTTTAAACTGGCAGAGACCTTAGAGGTCACTTAAGTCCAACATGCTAATTTCATATCTTCGTTAAGAGTTCTGAAGAGATGGAAAGTTAACTTTCAGGTTCCATTGCATAGCCAAAATTGAATCTGGTCCTTTGGTTCCTAATCTATAGCTTTCTCTCCTATATCACACTATCTCATCTTAGTATCAAAGCTTTGATATTAAAATGTATGAAACTTGTGTGTGTGTGTGTGTGTGTTCACAGGCAATATGAAAGCTTCATACTCATTATGAAGATTGTTAGTTTCACTAGTTAGAAAGTACACAACTCCAATAACGTAATTAGTGCAATATACTCATTTTATAAGTAACTTTAAATGTCCCACACACTAGTTCCTTGAATGATGCTTTGTCTTTCCATTGCAGGTAGCTTTACTCTGGTGATGAAATATGTCATTAGTAAGATGTAATAAGGGGCGGCCAGGTGGCTCAGTGAGTAAGAGCCCTGGCCCCAGCATAGGAAGACCTGGGATCGGTTCTGGCCTCAGATACTCGGCACCGGCACAAAAAATAACTGGCCGTGTAACCTTGAGGAAGTTACTTAACCCCGATTGCTTAAAAAAAAAAATGAAATGGCTGAGTTATCGTGTTGTGCATGGTGTTGTCTATTCTTCTTTACTCTTGTCATTGATAAGATTCATTGACAAGATTGTCATTGACAGACTATTTTCTTCATATAAAGATTTGGATATACCCAAGTACACAGATAAACACCTTTATTATCCAGAGGAACTGATAGTAGCCTACATAACCTAATCCAGTAAACAGCAATAAAATCTCAGACTAACTCTATTTTTGTCTCATAATTGAGAATGGCTTCAAATTATCCATTTTATGATAAATCTATTATTGCTAAAGGTGATTAATGTGCTTTTCCCACACTGGCTCTTTATCTGTTTTTATGTTTCTTCCTAGGGGATCTTTTTTATTTTATTTTTTTTGAGGAGTATGTCTACCTCATAATTAAGTAATAGTAGAACTTGGTGTCATTGATGTTAGAGAAAGCTACTCTGTAACTTTAAGGTTACACCTACCTTCTGGATCCAGATGACTCTGGAGGAGAAAGTGAGACTGGTGGTTTTGCATAGTCCTCCCTCACTCAAATCAAAGTCAACTGCAAGTCATATCATCATTTCCCTGATGCCATTGTTCTCTTCGAAAACAAACAATCACACAACCTGTCATTGTCCATTCTCCTGAGGGAATTGTAATGTACCTGATGTGAATGGGTCCATGCAAAACTAGAGCTTCAATGAATCTGACATGTTGCTATAGATGGAATGATATCCAACTTCAGCCATGTTGAAAAAGTAATTAAAATATTGTGGTTTACCCTTTTTTCTCCAAGAGGACCATGACATTAGGAAGATGATGATATGACTTGTTAATGAACTGGATTTGACTGAGAGAGAGTTGTGCAAAGTCACCAGCCTCATTTTCTCCTCCAGAGCCATATGTGATCAGTGGGGAGTCCTTGGCCTTTTTAAATTAAAGTCTTTCCAAGTTTTCACTTTGAGAGAGGCAACATCCATGCAGTGAATAGGCCTGTTTAATAAGTGAGACAAGGAATGCCCCCTTTAAAAAAATCAAATTGGGAGGGAAAGACCCTCTTGCTGACCAAAAGGAAAAAATAATTACCCTTTTTTTCTATTTGGAAGGGGAAAGGCAAGGTAATTGGGTTAAGTGACTTGCCCAAGGTCACACAGCTAGTAAGTGTTAAGTGTCTGAGGCTGGATTTGAATTCAGGTCCTCCTTTCTCCAGGGTTGGTGCTTTATTCACAGTGTCACCTAGCTGCCCCCAAAACTTACTCTTTAAAATCACTCTGAGACAAGAGGGCCCCAAAAGTAACTATTAAGTGGTTACAGGTTCATCAAAGTCCAGTGCCAAGACAAAAGTCAAGACTGCTAGTGATGGCCTAGGATACAGTGTATGACCTTGGGATCTCCTATATCTGAATAAACATTTAAGTGCTCCACATAACACAAGCATACTTTTTCAACCACCTTCATGGGCATTGGAACAAATTATTCACATCTGCTCATCCACTGGGGGAAGTTTTCACAGGTCTGTGAACTTTCACATGCTTTTCACATCCCCTTATCTCACTGATGAGTTTGAGGCCTATTGTTTACCATCAATCTGGTAAATAGTAATCCCTTAATAAGGACTTGCTGATTTCCCTCTCTCCTTCCTGCTTTGTTCATGGTACTAGAATGGAACCGAGAGTTTTTCTAAGTCAACTTTCAAATTGCTTGTATGAAATATGAGAACCAGGGAAGTCAAAGGTCTTGTCTCAACATATTTAGCAGCACTGGATTCAAATCCAATTACCAAACCAGAAGTCACAGAGTAATTTACATTTGCCCTGTCTCAGTGGGGACTTCTTTATTTATAATACTAGCAATCATGTGAAATAGAAATTTGACTTGCTTTATTTGGTCCTTGTAGCAGCAAGCACCCCAGCATCCCCAGGGTGTCTGCCAACACAGGTTCTTGGATCTGCTTTGATAAAGGAAAGCAACTCAAAATGGGTTAACAAGCTTACTTTAATCAGTCAAATAAGTATCATTTACCTCGTTCAGGGGAAAAAGGTCAGCATCCTAAATACAGGCAGAATTATCAAGACAGAACAGATCAAGTAGAAAGCTTTCCAAACTGTCCAACCATTACATCCATACCAAATCAAAATCTGGGTTTCAACATCTGGGTTTTTCAAAGCCAGGGGCCTCTGGAAAACGGCTTCCCAGAATCCATATCAAATCACAGGACACTTCTCAAAGTGAGCCCCAAAACAAAGCTACACATCAGGGCTTATATAGCCTTCTCCTGGCTCAGAGAATGTAACAACCTTATTGACTCACTGGCCAATCAAAAAGTATCTACTGAAAAACAAGCCTCCCACCCCAGGCTTCAGGTGCACTTTAGCCTAGGTGCATGGAAGATCTTCCAAATTTGCATTCCCATTACAGTCCTATAGAATCAAATAGGTTTAAAAATGAAGTTGCAGAGGCAGATTTCAGATTAGAAAACAAGGACAAAATAAAATAAAGCTCTTAATACTTAATTGTCCAAAACCAAGTGAACCTGCTCAGAAACTGCTGTTTTTATTTGTTTTTAACCACTGCAAGTATGTTGTGGAGGCTAGATGATTATTTTTTGTCATTTTGTAGAGAGGGTTCTTGTTTAAATAGGTGGTGTACTATGACCTTTGTGCTCACTTAAAACTCCTAAATTCTATTATTTCATTTAGTAGTTGTAATCTACAATGGCTCTACATTACCTAATAAATAAAATTAAAACAAACACACACAAAGAAAAGTTCCTTTCTCTGGCATTTAAAACCCCAGACTAATCTACCTTCATAACCTTATTTTCAATATTTTCCTTTCACATGCTCTTTAAAATAAGTAAATAGATAAATAAAACCCCCCAAATTGGATTACTTGTTACTTACTTTACCCTTTCTGATATTATTCTTTCCACTCTTATCTTTCGGCCTTTTCTCAGAAAATTATCGCACCTTTCCACATTTCTGCCCATTGAAACACTTTTACTTCATTTAATGACCAATTTAAATCTCACATCCTCCTCAAATCTTTCCCTGGACCCCCTCTCACATTCCATGAATACTTTAATGTAGACTTCTTAAGTAGAATTATCACTTAATTTGTAATGTATTGATTTTAGAAAGTATTATCTAACAGTAAGTTTTTGAAGGGCAGGAAAAGGATGTGTTTTCATTTTTGCATATTCAATATCAAGGACAATATTATAAGTATAGTAATAACCAAAATTTTTAAATAAATAATAACTTGCATTTATGAAGAAATACGCATTTTTAAAGTACTTTTAAATGCATCATTTCAATCAATTCTATGCATCAATTCAATAAATTAATCTAATTTTTTATAGAAAAGTGTTAGGGTGGTTAAGTGACTTTTGAATTGTCATATAGGTATGAAGTCAAAAATTCAGGACTTCTGACTACAAGTTCAAAGCTTTCTCTCTCCCCCCAAAAAACAAAAACAAAGAAACAAACAAATAAACCCTACACTAAATAACTTTCTGTGTCAGGCATATACAGCTTTGTGAGAAATTACTATCACAAAAGACAGAAAAGCTTCCTTTAGGGGTTTTTTGTTGGTTTGTTTTTGTTTTTTAAGTCAGGACTAGTGAGCTACATTACAGAGAGTAATCTCAAATTTCAATGTTTTTTTTTTTTTTTTACCAGCTGTTGTGTCTTTACAGAATGAGAATTTATTTCTTATCTTAGAAAGCACAAATAAAATTACATCAGTCTCCACATCATAAAATGGTCAATTGGCAAATACAAATAAAGGGTTTATCGCATGCACATGTGGGAAAAGTTTTCTAAAATGCCATTTGTCACTATGTGAGCTAATTAATTCTCTCTATAGTAGTCAGTTAATCCAGATTCTCTTGGGCATAGATTTTTGTTCTTAAAACAAACAAACAAAAAATTATGCACAGCTTAAAGTTAAAGAAAGGAGACTTCTTTATAAACATCTGTCTTGTAACAAGCCCTTGACACAAGGAAATTTCTCTAGGTATGACAGAGGTTCCCCTTTTGACCCTTGTTTTCCAGGAATAGGCTAATAGTGCCCAAATACCCACCAGAGTTGCGACTGTCAAGAAGTAAAGTCCTTGTATGCTGACCAGGTTTATGTCTATAGAGAAAGAGGAAAACAAGCCCTTTAATGAATCCAATTTCTACGAATAATAACGATGACTTTTAGTTCAATATTCAAGTTTTATTGACAAATTGTAGAGAAGAGAAGAAGAGGAGGGCAAAGGGAAAATGGGAAAATGTAGATAGTAGATAGATTAGAGATAGAGACAGATGACATAAATATAGATATATGTGAGTGTATGATATATTATATACATATTCACATAGAATAAAACTTATGAAAGGATGGGCAGCACACTTTCAGGTGGAAAGCCTGTATCCAGGGGAGTGACATGCTCCCTGTGTACTACGAGGGAATGTAGATATACTCCAAAGTTGTTGCTGTTGCATTTGTCCTTCCTTCTTGAAGAGGACCAAGACATCAGGGAGATGATGACATGACTTGCAGTTGATTTTGATGTGAGTGAGGGAGGGCTGTACAAGATCACTAACCTCACTTTTTCCTCCAGAGTATTCCAAAGTACCCTTCTGAGAATAGGATACTTAAATTGTGATCTTGCTGACTACTTATTTGAATATTGAGTTTCAGAAAACTTCTGAGATTTTTAAGATAGAAAGTCAGGTGGGGTAATTGCAAAATAAGTTTTTTAGACACAAATGTATTTACCTTAAAATAAAGCTGTTAGTTTTGTTTTGCCCCCCCCCCCCCATGTCCTAATCTTATAGCAATAGTTTGTATGCAAAGCTTCTATGAACTGCAGCTTCCTTTAAGAGGAGATTACTATGGTAGTCTCAAGATCTCTAAGCCTTATCTTCCAACATCTCAAGCAAATTTTTTACTACTCACCATCTTCTAATGTAACTGTATAAAAAGACAGGTATTATTAAATACTTCCTTTATACCAGTGAACTAGGAAACCTTAAATTGTAGCAACATAATATATTATCCAAAGGATGTTTAGTGCACATATATAAAATGAAAGAGTTCTTTCAAAAAATTAAGCATTATCTCTTCAAAAAGAAGTTCTACCAAATTAATCTTATTTCCTTTTATGACAAGGTGATTATATTTTTGTATGTATATAATGACACATAGGTGCATATACCTATATATGTATTTATGTGTTTTTGTGTACATGAATATATGTAGACGTATTTATGTGTGATGTTAAAAATATGGGCCTTCATTTCAAGAATAAGCTTTGGGTCATTAAAAGAGTAAATAATTTTTCAAAGGTTCTCTTCTGTAACTTAGTCAAATCTGGGTCCAACATGTCTAATAGATGTTTATAATATAATATAATATTGTCCAATATTTTATGTCACATATCATTATATTCAATATATAATGATTGGTATGTAAATATATAAATATCTTTGCATGTTACTATCATACCAATATTATATATCCATATCTATCTATAAAATCATATATTATCAGTGAATCAATCCTATGGATTGCACATCCAACTTCATATCATGGTCTGGAAAAAAGGAATTCTTGATCTGTATTTTTTTTCTTTTGTGAATAATTAGGTAAAACTCTTGAATGAACACAGGTTAGAGGTTTTGTAATTTTCCACAATGGATGCAAAAACATACTATCATCCTCAAAAAGAAACATCTAAAATTTCTCTTAAATTTTTTGCTCCACAGTTGGAATTCATCATTAACATTAGAAAATGTTACACTTAATTTTAATTATCAAAGTTATCAAGAAAATTGTCTCTTTTTTGCACATTTCAGAGAACCACATATATCAATGTATACATGTGAAGTAGGTGAATGAGCTGAAGGTAAAAGAGGATCTTTAATCTGGTGTTGTACTCTACCAGATCTAAATGAATTTATGTCAACTAACAATAGAATATAGTGGTATATTTTTACTTTGTGTATCATCTGGGCACTTATGGTATCCTAAAGATGTGTCTTGAATATCTAGCAAACATGAAGGAGAAGAATGAAGTACTACAGACCAGTTCTTATCTGAAACTACTCTAGAAAAGACTTAGAACACTAGCCTAAATCATTATTGGGAAATAAAAGGAAAAAATCACAGTGAATAATTTTTCCAACAAAGATCAGTATAACAAGACACAGAGAGGTCTGAGGGTGTTGGGCACCTGGTCAAGCCAAAAAGAAAGTACACAAAGCTTTCAAATCTGGAGATAGTACATGGACTACAGCTGAATAGAAAATGGGAACAGGAGACTATGCCTCAAATGTTTGACTTCAGAGCTGGTTTAAAGATACAATAGGGCAGGAGCACCGCACCGGACATATGGATATACCTAACCTGTAAGTATCTGCCAGAATAAGAGGCAATTATGGGCTTGAGGTGGTGTATTATTCTAGGACAAAAAACAAAGGGGAAAATTTAGTTCTTTTCTTTTCCTTAAAATAGTATTTTATTTTAACCCCCAATTGCATATTTCAAATTCCAAATTTTTCTGCCTTGCTCCATCCCCTTTACTCTTCTGAAAATCGTAGGCAATTTGATAAAATTTATGCATGTGCTAAAACATATTTCCATATTCATCATAGTTGTGGAAGAAGAAGCAGATCTAAAGGGGAACAAACATAAGAAAGAATAAAGTGAAAAAGTGCTTAGATCTGCATTCAAATTCCTCCAATTCTTTATCTTTATGTGGGTAGCATTTTCCTTTGAGAGTCCTCTATACTTGTCTTAGACCACTGTGTTGCTGAGAACAGCTGAGTCACTTACAGTTGATCATCACACAAAGTTGTTGATACTCTATACAATGTTTTCCTGGCTCTGCTAATTTCATTTGCATCAATTCACATATTTCTTTCCATTTTTTTCTGAAACCTACCTGTTCATTATTTCTTATCATATAATAGTATTCCATTACATTCATATAACACAGCTTGTTCAGTCATTCCAGATTTGATGGGCATCCCCTCAATTTCCAATATATTGCCACCATAAATAGGATTGCTATAAATATTTTCCAAAATTAGTTCATTTTACCATTTTTTATGATCTCTTTGGGATACAGATACAGGTTGGTTGCCCTTTGGGTGCTTCAGAATGGTCGGATCAGTAACCAATTACACCAAGAGGTCAGTAGAATCCCAGTTTTCCCACATCTTTTCCAACAATTAACTTTGTCCTTTGTGATATTATTCAATTTGATTGGTGTGAGGTAGTATTTCAGAGTTGTTTTAATTTGCATTTCTCTAATCAAAAGTCTTTTAGAGCACTTCCTTATATGCCTATAAATATCTTTGATTTCTTCATCTGAAAACTGCTTGTTTATAACCTTTAACAATTTATCAGTTGGGGAATGGCTTGTATTTTTAATACATTTGACATCATTATATATTTGAGAAACGATGTCTTTATCAGCAAAACTTGCTGCAAAAATTGTTTCCCAGCTTTTGGCTTTCCTTCTTGGTTGCATTGGTTTTGTTTGTGCAAAATGTATTTCTTTTTTTTAATTGAATATAACCAAAATTTTCTATTCTATATTTTATAATGCCTTCTATCTCTTGTTTGGTCATAAATCCTTCCCCTCCCCATAGATCTGACAGGTAGACTAATCCTTGCTCTTCTAATTTCATTGCTTCATTGTCTATATACCTTTAAGGAAGATGTAGTTTCCTTCCTTACCTCTTTTAATTAGGTCTGCTTTTGCTTTTGCTTTGTCTAAGATCAGGATTGCCTCCCCTGCTTTTTAAAAATTATTATTATTGGGGGCATCTAGGTGGTGCAGAGAGTAAAGTACCAGCCTCGGAGTCAGGAGGACCCAAGTTCGGTTCTGGCCTCAAACACTTAATACCCACACAAAAAAACTAGCCTTGTAACCTTGGACAAGTTACTTAACCCAATTGCCCTCCAAAAGGCAATGTATATATATATATATAATTATAATAATTATTATTATTACTTCAACTGAAGTAAAAGAACCTCCAGCCCCTTTTACTTTGTGCATATCTGTCTGCTTCAAATGCATTTCTTTTAAGTAACATAGAATAGGATTCTGGTTGTTGATACACTCTGCTACCTATTTCCATTTTATACAGGAATTCATACCATTCACATTCACAGTTATGATTACTAACTTTGTATGTCTATCTATCTCATTCTTCCTTCTGTTTATCCTCTGTCTCCTTTCACTTTTTCCCACCTCATCAGTGTTTTGCTCTTGTCTACCACCTGCCCTGACTGTCTCTCTTTTCTGTCAGCTCCCCCCAACCCTACCATTTACTTAATCTCCTCATGTCCAACTTCCCTGTTGGGTAAGCTAGATTTCTATATTCAACTGTCCTTATATATTATTCCCTCTTTGAGCCAATACTGATGAGAATAAAGTTCAAGTGATGCCAGTTGCCCACCATCCCATTTCCCCTCCACTGTAATAGGTGTTTCTTGCCTCTTCATGTAAGATAATTTTCCCTGTTCTGTTCTATCTCTCCCTTCCTTCCATACCCATTATATTCCTCTTTCTCATCAAATATTTTTATGTCTTTCCCTCAAATTTACATTCTACCTCTACTCACTGTCTATGTATATTCCTTCAATTTGGACTGTTAGTGATATAATTTTTAAGAGTTATGACTATCATCTTCCCATGCAGGGCTGTAAACAGTTTATCTCTATTGAATCCATTTGTTTTCTTTTCCATTCTTCCCTGTTTATGCTTCTCTTGGGTCTTGACATAGTAGGTCATATTTTTGGTTTAGATCTGGTCTTTACCTTAAGAAGGCTTGAAACATATCTATTGTCTTGAATGACCATTAAACCGTTGATTTATTATGTTTTCTTTTTCTTGGTAATGAATACTTGGTTGTAGGTTTTGCTCCTTTACCCTCCAGAATATCATGCTCCATGACCTCAAGTCCTTTAATGTTCTGCCTGACAAATTTTGTATGATACTTATTGTGGTTCCCCTATATTTTAATTTTTTTTCCTTCTGATTACTTGTAGTATTTTTTTAATCTAAAATTTGACTATTAAATCTCTTGAAGTTTTCATTTGGGATGTCTTTCCTGAGGTGATAAGTGGATTCTTTCAATGCCTATTTTGCCCTCTGGTTTCAAGACATCGGGGTGATTTTCCTTGATAATACCTTAAAAGATGCTGTCCAGGTCCTGCTTTGGATTATGGCTTTTAGGTTGTTCCAATGATTGTGAGATTGTCTCTCCTGGATCTATTTTTCAGGTCAGTTAAAAAAAAATTCCAATGAGATATTTTATATTTTCTTCCATTTTTTCATTAATTTGAATTGTTTGATTCTTGATGTCTCATAAAGTCTTTAGCTTCCATTTGCCCAATTCTAAATTTTAAGGTATTGTTTTTCTCAACTAAGTTTTGTACTTTTTTCCCCTTTTTTTATCAATTGCACTCTTTAAAAAGTTGTTTTCTTCAGTGGATTTTATATTTTCCACTTGGCCAATTCTACATTTTAATCATTTTTTTCAACCTCTTGAGTCTTCTTGTCTGAGGCCACATTTGAACTCAGGTCTTCCTGACTCTAGGGCTGGTGCTCTCTTCACTATGCCACCTAGTCTTCCCTCTTATATAATTTTGAGCCTTCTTTTGAACTTTTTCATGAGTGCTTCCTTGACTTGAAACCACTTCCCATTTCCTTTTTAGACTTTGCCCATAGGTCTTTTGACACTGTTCTACTCAAGAGTTTGTGTTTTGTTTTTCCCTGTAACATTACAACATTCTATGGCCAGATTCTTTTTGTTGTTGCTTTTTGCTATTTTTTTCATAGTTTTCCCCTTCCTTTCTTTAAAATCTGAGTTCTGCTCCCAAAGTAAAAGGGCTATGAACTCAGGCTTCTTTTGCTGGTGGCTGCAGTCCCTAGTTGTTTATCTGGTATTGTGCTGCCTTACAATGTAACCTTTTGTAATGTTAAGGAAATCTGAAGATCTTCCCTTTCCTTTAATAAGCCAACTGTTAAGGGAGATTGAAGATCTGCCTGCCCTTTAATAGGTATTTTTGATCACATGGAGCCCATGGTGGGAGCAGATTGCTGAATGGATGGAGCAGAAAGGGGTGGAGCTAGAAGTGGGAGTGTGACAGAACTGGGAGAGAGACAACAGGCAGAGCAGAGGAGAGCAGCTAGCATGAATGAAAGGAGTGATTTTGCATAAGGGAACTTGTTTTGTGAGGAGGTCTAGCAAAGTGTAGCCTTGGCATGTTGGTGTTTCCTGAATTGGTAATGTGTATGGACTTTGTCTTTGTAAAATTAAATTTTATATTTATTTTTAGTTTGCCTCATTCATTTCCACATGATTTTGAGTTACAGATTTTCTCCACATCTTTCCCCTACCCACCATCTCAAAAAAGAGATCCCACTGTATACACCCTCCTCCAATCTGCCCTATCCTATATCCTCCCACATATACCCTTGTTTTTTGCTATTTTTTTCCAAAGGGCAATATGAATCTCCATATCCCAGTGTCTGTATATCTTACTTCCCAGTTCATGTAAAAATAATAATAATAATTTAACATTTGATTTAAAAAAATTAGAATTTCAGATTCCTTCCCTTCTTCCCTCATCACCCACATTTACTGGGAAGATAAGAAATACAATATAGATTGTACATGTGTAGCTACGCGAAATATTTCCATAGTGGATATATTGTGAAACACTGAGTATATTTCCCTCTATTCTATTCACCCCTAATTGTTCTATTGTCTACTTTGACCCTGTCCCTTTTCAAAAGTGTGTGCTTCTCACTTCCCTCCCCTCCAACCTGCCCTCCTCTCCATTATCCTGCCCCCTTATCCTCTTCCCTCCTACTCTCCTGTAGGAGAAGATACCCTATTTAGTGTGTATGTCATTCCCTCCCTAAGCTAAATTCAGGGATAGTAAGTTTGACTCATTTTCTTTTGCCGTCCTGTTCTTCCCCTCCACTGTAACAGTTTTTCCTTGCCTCTTCTATATGAGATCACATACCCCATTCTGTCTCTCCCCATCTCTTCTCATTATATTCCTCTCTCACTTCTAAATTTTATCTTTTAAATATAATCCCTTCCTATTCAACTGGTCCTATGCCCTCTATGTATGCCTGTACACATATATACACACTCACATTTGTATTCAGACAACCTTATAACCATATATATATACATACATATATATGTGTGTGTGTATGTATACATATTTATATGTATGTATACATAAATATTTACATATATATTCCCTTCAACTATTCTCAAACTGAGAAATGTTTTATAAGTTACAATAATTGTTTTTTACATATAGGAATGTAAATAGTTCAACTTTGATCAGTTACTTATGATTTCTTTTCCCTCTTTACCTTCTCATGCTTCTCCTGCCTTTTGTATCTGAATGTCAAATTTTCTATTCATCTCTATTTTTATCACCAAGAAAGCTTGAAAGTTCTCTATTTCATTGAATGACCATATTTTTTTCTATAAAGGTGATTCTTGGTTTTAACCCCAGTTCCTTTGATCTCTGGAATATCATATTCCAAGCCCTTTGATCGTTCAATGTAGAAGCTGCCAGATTCTGTTTTATTCAGATTGTGTTTCCACGATATTCTAATTGCTTCTTCTTAGCTACTTTTAATATTTTTCCTTGATCTGGAAACTCAAGAACCTGGCTATAATATTCCTAGGAGTTTTCTTTTTTGGATCATTTTCAGAGGTGATTGGTGGATTCTTTCAACCTCTATTTTGCCCTCTGATTATAAAACATCAGGGAAATTTTCCTTGAGAATTTCTAGAAGGATGATTTCTTTTTTTTTCAAATGTTTTATTAAATTCTGATTTACATCATTAATTTTTGCCAGATTTTGAGCTACAAAATTTCTCCCTATTTTTCCCCCACCCACTGTCCCAAAATAGCAGTCCCACAGAATATCCCCTCCTCCAATCTGATCTCTCCCATATCTTCTCCCATACCCCCTTTGAATTTTCCAGTAGGGCATAATGGATCTCTATGCCCAAGTGCCTCTATATCTTAGTTCCCAATTACTTGTAAAATAGTATTAATAATAGTGTGTGTGTATGTGTGTGTGTATGTATGTGTGTATGTATATATATATATATATATATATATATATATATATAATTTGATTTTAAAATTTTGAATTCCAGATTCATTCCCTTCCTCCCTTGTCGCCCACCATTATGGGGAAGATAAGCAGTTCAGTATAGGTTGTACATGTGTAGCTAAGAATGACTATATTTACCTCCCTCCTATCCCAGCTCCAAATTGTTCTGTTCTCTACTTTAATCCTGTCCCTTTTCAAAAGTGGGTGCTTTCAAATCCTCTCCCCTAAGTCTGCCCCCTTTCCATCATTCCCCCTCTTTTCCCATTGCCCCCTACTCTGCTGTAGGGTGAGATAGCCTATTTAGTGTGTATTTCATTCCCTCTCCTACATGAGATAGTTTACCCCATTCTCACTTTCCCCATCTCCTCTCATTATATTCCTCTCTCACCTCTTAATTTCACCTTTTAAGTATCATCCCTTCCTATTAAATTGGTCCTGTGCCCTCTATCTATGTATATCTGTATACACACACATTCACATATGTGTTCATACTCCCATATGATTATTTGTATGAATAGACATATATAGATACACACACACACATATATATATATATATTAATGATTTTCATACTGAGAAAAGTTTCATCATTTACATTTATAGTTTTTCCATGAAGCAATGTTAATAGTTCAACTTTTATAAGTGTTTATGGTTTTTTTCCCGTTTACCTTCTCATGCATCTTTTATTTGAATGTCAAATTTTCCATTCAACTCTGGTTTTTTCATCAAGAATGCTTGAAAGTCCTGTATTTAACTGAATGACCATATTTTCCCCTAAAACATGATACTCAGTTTTTCTGGGTAGGTGATTCTTGGTTTAAATCTCATCTCCTTTGACCTCCAGAATATCAAATTCCAAGCACTTCAATCCCTCAGTGTAGAAGCTGCCAGATCCAGAATTATCCTGACTGTGTTTCCACCATAATCAAGTTGTTTCTTCCTGTCTGTTTGTAATATTCTCTCCTTGATCTGTGAATTTTAAAACCTTGCTATAATATTCCTAGGAGTTTGCTTTTTGGGGTCTTTTTCAGGAGGTGATCAGTGGATTCTTTCAACCTCTATTTTCCTCTCTGGTTCTAAAACATCTGTGCAGTTTTCCTTGAGAATTTATTGGAGGATGATTTCTAGGTTCTTACTTTGATCCTTGCTTTCAGGTTGCCCATAATTTTTAAATTATCTCTCTTGGAACTATTTTGTAGGTCAATGGTTTTCCAATAAGATTTTTCACATTGCCTTCTATTCTTTCATTTGTTTGGATCTGTTCAACAGTATATCGATTTCTCACAAGGTCATTTGCTTCCATTTGCTCCAATGTAATTCTAAAGCAATGATTCTCCTCATTGAGCTTTTGAGATTCTTTTTCCATCTGGCAAATTCGGCTTTTTAAGGCATCCTTCTCCTCATTTATTTTTTAAATGTCTTTTTGCCATTTGAGTTAGTCTATTTTTAGTTTATTTTTTTTAGGTGTTATTTTCCTCAATCAGGCTGTTGTCTCTCATTTCATAATTTTCTTGCATTGTTCTCATTTCTCTTCCCAATTTTTCCTCCACTTCTCTTATCTGTTTCTTAAGGTCCTCTATGGCCTTTAACCAGCTCATATTTCCTTTGAAGCTGTTGGTGCAGGAGTTCTGACTTCACTCTCTTCCTTCTGTTCTATGCTTTGATACCTTTTATCCCCAAAATAAGAGTCTAATATTGGATTCTTTTGTTTGCTTTACTTCCTTTGCCTGGTCATTTTAGCACTCAATTACTTGACTTTGGGGCTTTTTGCCAGAGTAGGACTCTGTCACCAGACAGGGGATCTTTGTACTAAATGCTGGGGTTTTGTTAACTGCCAGAAATATTATTTGGGTTCCCTCTCTGAAGCCGCTGCATGCTCTGGCAAGCTGGTCACACAGCCCAGGACCTCCACCCTAGTGTGCAATCCAGATCCAAGCAGGTTAAAGCAATAGTGATTACCACTCACCTGCCAGGAGGTGGTGGCTGTGCAGCAGCCCCTAGTGGCTTCTCACTCCAGGGGCAAAATACGATGAACTCCCAACTCCTGTGTCCCAAATTCCACACTGCACTGACCTCTCACTTTTTCCTTAGCATTCATGTGTTGATAACTCTGGACCACCACAGCTGCTGGTGATCTGGAGTCCCTCCAACTGGTGGCCTATCAGGCCCACCTTGGGGAAAAACCTCAGCATGGATCATCGCTTAACTCCCAGAGTGCTGTGCTGGCCAATTCATGGAGGACTGCCGGGCTGTCCTCAGCAGGAGGTTAACTTTTCTGTGTCTTTTTGTGTGTTCTGTAGCTCCAAAGTTTCCAAAAAGTCCCCTTTTACATGTATTGGGAGGTGGTGGAAACTGGAGCCCCTAAGGGATTCTATTTCTACTCTGCCATCTTGACTCCACACCCTGGAAGGATGATTTCTATGTTCTTTTTTTGAACATTGCTTTCAGGTAGTTCAATAATGTTTAAATTTTCTCTCTGGAATCTATTTTCCAGGTCACTGGTTTTTCCAATGAAATATTTCACATTGCCTTCTATTTTTTCCATTTGGTTGGAATTGTTTAATAGTATATTCATTTCTCATAAAATCATTAGCTGCCATTTGCTCCAATATAATTCAGAAGGAATTGTTCTCTTCAGTGAGCTTTTGAAATTCTTTTTCCACCTAGCAAATTTGTCTTTTTAAGGCATTCTTCTCCTTGTTGTCTTTTTGAGCCTCTTTTTGCAATTTCAGTTTGTCTATTTCTAAAGTGTTATTTTCTTCAATCAGGTTGTTGACTTGCTTTTCTCGATTTTTTTTTTGCATCATTCTTATTTTTTTTCACAATATTTCCTCTTCTTCTCTCATTTGGTTTTCAAAATCCTCTATGACCTGTAACTAGTTCATATTTTTCTTGGAATCTTTTTATGTAGGTGTTATGAATTCCTTGTCTTTCTGCTATTCCATGCTTTGATCCCTTTTGTCCACTAAAAAAAGTATCTAAGGTTTGATTGCTGTGGTTGCTTTGCTTCCTTTGCTTGCTCATTTTGCCACTCAATTGCTTGACTATTGATCATTTTACCACTGTAGAACTCTGCTTCCAGAAAGGAGAGTTTGTCCAAAATCGTTGGGGTTTTCACATCTGCCAGACCTATTAGTTAAGTGCTCTTCCTGAAGCCTCTGTCATCTCTGGCACCTGCTCAAACACCCCAGGACCTCCATCCAAGAAAGCAATCCAGATCCAAGCACTTTAAAGCAAGAGTCATTACCCTTTAGAATGGTCTCCTGATCCCTCTATGATCTTCAGGCCAGGAGCTCTCCCACTCACTAATGTGGGGTGCATGCCTGTCTGCCACACCTCAGCTGCTTCTCCTTCTAGGGGCAGAGGCCTGAACACTTTCTCATTCCCCCTGTTTCCAGTGTTCACACTGACCTATTACTTTGCTTTGGTCACTTATGGGTTGATAATTCTGTGATCTGCTCTTCCTAAGTCCCTCCAGCCTTGGCTGGTTGGGGCCACCCTGAGTCTAAAACGGCAATATCATGCAGGGTTGGGCTCTGCTCCCAGCGTGTTTCAAGAGCCCATTCTTGCCAGCCTGCTGGGCTTCCTTCAGTGGGAGGTTTGTTTCTCTCTGTCACTTTGTGGGTTCTGCAGCCCTAAAGTTTGTTTAGAGTCATATGTTATAGGTGTTTGAGGTGGTTATGGGAGGAGCTTAGGGAGCTTTCCTGCTTCTATGCTGCCATCTTGGCTCTGCCCTGGACTTTGTCTTAAAAAGTATACTTGAGGTGTTGGTGCATCCTGCATTATAAATGTGTATGGATTTCTGTTTTACTATGATGAATTTTCTTACTGTTGTTTGAATAAATATCTTGTTTTCATCTTCAAGGAAAAGATTCTGTTATATCTTATGATTCAAACCTGGGAATTTGCCTGATATTCATAGCAGCTGCTCTAGGTAGTATAAAGTCTTCCCTTCTCCATAAGTCTGACAGGTACACTATTACTTGCTTTCCCAGATTGCTTATAATATCAGCCTTTATACCTTTTTATTCACCCATTTAAATTTGATTTTGGCATATGGTGTTAGATAATTGTCTATGCCCAGTTTCTGCTATACTATATTCCAGTTTTCATAGCAGTTTTTTGTCAAATAATGAGTTCTTATCCCCCAAACTGGGGTCTTTGGGTTTATCAAACAGTAGATTACTATAGTCATTGAGTGCTGAATTTCATGTACTGAGTCTATTCCATTGATGCACTACTCTATTCCTAAGCCAGTACAAAGAAGTTTTGATGCCTGTTGTTTTGTAGTACAGATTACAATCAGTTATGGCTAGACCACCTTCCCTAGCATTTTTTTTTCATTAATTCTCTTGATATTCTGGACCTTTATTTCTTTCAAATGAATTTTGTTACTATTTTTTCTACCCCTATTAAGTAATTTTTGGTAGATTGATTGGTATGGCACTAAATATGTAATTTAATTTAGGTAAAGTTTTCATTTTTATTATTTTAGCTCTACCCAGCCACAAGCAATTGATGTTTATCCAGTTAGTTAGACCTGACTTTATTTGTGTGGGAAGTGTTTTGTAGTTGTGTTCATGTAGGTCCTGGGTTTGTTTTGGCAGGTAGATTCCCAAATATTTTATAATGTCTACAGTAACTGTAAAGGGAATTTCTCTTTCTATTTCTTGCTGTTGGATTTCTTTAGAAATATATAGGGATTCTGAGGATTTATAAGGGTTTATTTTATATCCTGCAAGTTTGCCAAATTTATTTATTGTCTCAAGTAATTTTTGCTTGATTCACTAGGATTCTCTAAGTATATCATCACATCATCTGCAAAGATAGATAGCTTAGTTGCTTCTTTGCCTATTTTCATTCCTTCAACTTCTTTTACTTCTCTAATTGCTAGTGCTAACATTTCTAGTACCATACTGAATAAGAGGGGTGATCGTGGACATCTTTTTTTTTTCACTCCTGATCTTACTGGAAATGCTTCTAGCTTATACCCATCACATATAATACTTGCTGATGGTGTTAAATAGATGCTACTTATTATTATAAGGAAGATTCCATTTATTTGTATACTTTTTAGTGTTTTTAATAGGAATGAATGTTCAAAAATTTTCTTAAATTCGGCTTTATTAATCTCTTCTTTGGTTTTCATTATTTCCAATTTGATATTTAATTGGGTATTTTCAATTTGTTCTTTTTGTAGCTTTTACAGGTGCATGTCCAGTTTATTGACCCCCATTTTCTCTATTTCAATTATTTATACATTCAGGGATATAAAACTTTCCATAAGAACTGTTTTTGCCATATCCCAAAAGTTTTGGTATTATTGTCATTCTCTTGAATGAAGTTACTGATTGCTTCTGTAATGTCTTCCTTGACCCACTCATTCTTTAGTATTAAGTTATTTAGTTTCCAACTAGTTTTCAGTCTATCCTTCCATAGCCCTTTATTACATATAATTTTTATTGTATCATGATCTGAGAAGGCTGCCTTTCATATTCTTGCCTTTCTGCCCTGAAATGTGAGGTTTTTATGCCCAAGTACATGGTCAATTTTTGTGTATGTGCCAGGTACTTCTAAGAAGAAGGTATATTTTTTTTCATACCATTCAGTTTTCTTCAGAGGTCTACCATATCTATCTCCTCTAAGATATTATTTACCTCCTTAACTTATTTCTTGTTTATTTTGAGATTAGATTTATCAAGTTCAGAGAGGGGGAGATTGAATTCCCCCACTAGTATAGTTTTGCTATCTATTTCTTCCTCTAACTCCCTTAAGTTCTCCCCAGTTATTTAGATGCTGTACCACTTGGTGCATAAATGTTTAGTAATGATATTGCTTCATATTTGATGGTGCCTTTAAGCAGGATATAGTTTCCTTCTTTATATTTTAATTAGATATATTTTTGCTTTGGCTTTGTCTGAGATAAGGATTGATACAGGGGTTTTGTTTTTTTTGTTTGTTTAGATTTTGCTTTGACAAGCATAATATATTTTCTCCAACCTTTTGCCTTTAGCCTGTGTGTATGTCCCTGTTTCTGATGTGTTTCTTGTAAAGAGTATAATGTAGGATTTTGGTTTTTAATCCATTCTGCTATCTACCTCCATTTTATGGGATAGTTCATTCCATTCACATGCACAATTATGATTACTATCTGTGTCTTTCCCTACATGCTATTCCTTCCCCTGTTTATGCTTTTATTTTTCCCCTTCTCCCTTCCCCTCCGTAAGAAATTTTCTTTTGATTCTCACTTCCCTCAGTATTCCCTTCTTATCAGGCCACCTACCTTTTCCTAGCCTTCTTCCTTACTACTTCTTCCCTCTCTTCTACCCCCCCCACCCCTTTTCTTAGCCCTTTCCACATGCTACTGCATGTAGAGTATGATAGAATTTTTGCTAATTGTAGTATGTTATTTCTTCCTGGAACAAAGGTTGACAAGAATAAATCTCATACAATGCTCTTCTCCCTCCTATTTTTACCTCAAATATGATAGGTTTTATGTCTCCTCTTGATAGAGTCCTCTATTTAACTGATTATGTTATTCCCTCCTTACACCAGGACCAATGAGGGTGAAGTCCCTATAAAGCTCATCTCCCTCCCTTCTTCCCCCATAATATAATATGTTTTTATGCCTCTTTGTGTAGCATAATTTACCCTTTTCTGCTTTGTTCTTTCCTCTTCTTCCATTCAGTCATGTTGAACTCTTTAATAAGGTTTTTTATCATCATTTTGTTTAATTTGTACCTATCCCCTCTACTCATCTATATGCTTTTTAAATGTCGCAATAGGTATACAATTCTTTATGTTACTAGGTATTAGTCTCTCATATAGGTATGTAAGTATTTTGATCTTATTAAATAACAAGTTATGTGTATGCGTGAGTGTGTTTCTCTTTTTACCTTCGTATGTCTCCCTTGAGTTTTGTAATTGGAGATTGAATTTTTCATTGAGCTCTGGCTTTTTCATCAGGAAAGTCTGGAAGTCCCTTACATCATTGAATGACCATCTCCTTGCTTGAAAGATTATGCTCGGTTTTGCTTGATAGCTTATCCTTTGTTGTAACCCAAGCTGTTTTGCCTTTTGACATATAATACTCCATTCCTTCTGATCTTTCGATGTAGAAGCTGCCAGATGCTGTGCAATCCTCACTGTAGTTCTGCGGTATTTGAATTGGTTTTTTTTCTGTCTGCTTGCAGTATTTTCTCCTTTACCTGATAGTTCTGGGATTTGGCTACAACATTTTGCAGAGTTTTCAGTTTGGGATAACTTTCAGAAGGTGTCCAATGGATTCTCTCAATTTTTATTTTACCCTCTGGTTCTAGGATCTCAAGGAAGTTTTCCTTGATGAGCTCTTGGAAGATGTTGTCCAGGCTCTTTTGTCATCATGATCTTCTGGTAGACCAATAATTGTTAGATTATCTCTCCTGGATCTTTTGTTTCCAGATCATTTATTTTTCCATTAAGATATTTTAACTCTTTTTCTAATTTTTCATCCTTGATGATTTTTTTTGACTGATTCTTGGTGTCTCATGGAGTCATTAGCTTCAATTTGGTTGATTCTAATTTTTAGTGAATTATTTTCCTCAGTTAGTTTTTGAAACTCCTTTTCCATTTCACACATTTTCTTTTTTATTCCTTTTTTATTCATTTTATCTTCTACCTTACTAATTTGGTTTTCAAAGTCCTTCTTGAGCTCTTCTAAGAATGTTTTCTGTGCTTGGGACCAATTCATATTCCCTGTTGAGGTTTCAGCTGTGGGTGTGGAGTCAATGCTGTCTCCTTCTGAATTTGGTTCCTCCAGCTTGCAATAGTAGGATTCTAGAGTCTTTGTCTTTGTGATCTGTTTTTATCCATTTTGAGGCAGGGCCATAGCCATGACCTTCCTCTAGGACTCCCAGCCTTCACTATTTTAATATTTTGCTTTGGGGCAATGATTTCTGTGTGTTCAGAGTCAGAGTGGGGGAGGGAATTGGAACTGCCAGGGTTCATTCTACCATCCTGGTCCCTGGAAGTTCAGATAGGTGCTTTTAAAATTTTTAGACTGTGAGTTGGCAGTCTCAGGAGTAGCTGCTGCCACTGCTGCAGTCCCTGCATTTGTCTCTTACCCAGCTCTGACAGATCTTAGCCCTGGGGTGATAGGGCTGGGAATGGTCTTTGTGGTTGGTTGGATTAACTTGCTGCCTTGCCACCCCACTCTCCACTGTGCCTTACTCTTAATATAGAGGCAGACTCTGATTTAGTGCTCAGTCCACTGAGTTCAGAAAGTGAGTTGCTAGTAGAGGAACAAGAGAAAAATATTCAGACCAAGAGATAGACTACAGTTTTGCTCTTTTAAGCATACAAATCCTCCCAGACTGCTTTGAATAGGTGGAGAAGAAAAAGCTATCTACCAGGAGCAGATGGATTTGTAAGCAAATTCCACTGAGCATTCAAAGAATAATGATTTCCACTTCAATTCAATAAATATTTATTGTCAGTTCTAAGCCCTGTCCTAAGTGCACAGGTTACAAAAAGAGAAAAAAGGCATTTACTGACCTGGAGGAGTTTATAATTTAATTGGGGGAGACACGTTGCAAACAAATAGATACAAAGCAAGCTGTATATAGGGTAAATAAGGAATAACTAAAAGATGGAAAACACTGGATGGAATTAAGAGGTATCGGGAAAGCCTTCCTGTTAAAGGTTGAATTTTCTTTGGAATTTAAAGGAAGCCAGAGGAGTCTAATCAGAGTAGCAGATGAATGGCATTCCAGGCATAGGGGAGATCCAGAAAAATAAAATAAAATAAAGTCCTGTATCCAAGCATTACAGTGATAAAAATAGAGAGTCAATGAGTATTACCAAATTCCTTTTTTTGTATAAATTTGGTTTTGACACCTAAACTAGGAAGAGTTAAACCCAAGACAGAATTCCATAGTGCAATATCCCAAACAGACATTTATGCAAAAAATAAAAGTATAAGCAAGGAGGCTTAAGCAACATTTCAGAAAAGTTATTCCAGAGTCATTTTTACCAGAATAGTGTGTTTTTTCCAGTATTACAAAAGTTGTCAATATAATAGACCATAATAATAAGAACAAAAGTAATATCTTGAATGATAATAGCAAGTATTTACATTGGACTTTTAAGTTCATAAAGTGCTAAAAAAAATGTTATCACATTTTATCTTCAAAACTACCATTGGATGTGGTTTTACAGATAAAGAAATTGAGATGAAGAACAGTTAAATGTTTCATAACATCATCCAAGTAGTAGGTATTTAAGGTAAACTTGAATTTATGTCTTACTGACTGTAGGCACAAAAGGGTTAAGCATTTTACCTTTGGTTACACAGCTACTAAAAGGCTATATTGAACTCCATTCTTTTTTACTCCAGGTGTTAACCCTATATCCACTGCGTCATTCAGTCTCCTCAGGTCTCTTAAAAGACAATAAAAAACTGTAGTGTGAACTAGTAGGTTAAAATATACTGTAATAAAAAAATACTGTATATGAGGAGTTTAAAGTATATCATTGTATAGCATGATTGGAAGCAGTATGTGTGAGGGGCGGCCAGGTGGCGCAGTGAGTAAGAGCACTGGACCCAGAGTCAGGATAATGTGAGATCGAATCCAGGCTCAGATACTTAGCACCACACCCAGAAATAACTGGCCATGTAACCTTGAGCAAGTTACTTAACCCCAATTGCTTAAAAAAAAGTATTTGGGATAATTGTATATAAAGAAGGAGAACCTGTGTGGTCCATTGATAACCACACGAGGTCACAAAATCTACAAAAAAAAAAACACAAAATGTTTAGTACAAACTTCCCTTTGAAGGTTTATGGGAGACTGAGAAGAAGAGCTAGTTCATTAAGGATGTCTGATCAGCTTACAATCTACCTTGTAGGAGAAACTACCTACTGAGATAAGATTCTGGATTAGTGATATACAATTAAGAATGATAGAAAAACTCAGAAATTTATTTTATATTTTCTTTTTTCTTCATTACAGCTATATAGCAATTCATGAATGTATTTTTACTATGCAAAGATACAAGAACTATTTATCAATTCTATCAATTTGTCATAAAATATTTTTAAACTAGAATATTAGAGCATAAGAAATGCATGAACCAGAATTAAAATATGTTTAGCTATAAAGGAAAGGCAGAATGGTCAACCTGAGTATGAAAATTCCTGATCTTTTCAACATATGTTTTAGCATCACATGACTTGTTACGGACCAATTCATTGCACTCTTTTTCATCACACAAGGAATTCCAAAATGAAAATATATAAATCATTTATCTTTCCAGGGTTTCTGCCATAAACCTTGAAACATCTGTAGCCTTTTAATTTGGCTCACAATGTCCAGTCAAGTCATTCTGCATTTGCTCCACTCACTGACCTTTTATTTTCTCTTTCTTTTTTTTTCAATATATATATATATATATATATATATATATATATATATATATAGTCTTATTTGCATAAAATGCAGTGCTTTGTCACGGTTTTCTTTTCATTTTACAATTCTCTCCTTATTAGCATTTATGAAGTCAATAGGGTTCCTCAGCTAATGACAACATTGCCCTGAGAGTGGTGAAGAAGTATTCCTTTGATATCTGGTGGCTTTTATACTTAGAAAGCCTACATAAAAAAGGACAAAGGAAAAGGAGGATGGTTCATCATTGAAAAAGTATCTTCTGTACTATGCCTGGTCAGTTTATTTTACCATCTTACCTTCCTGTAATATGTCTGTGTTAAGTCTTTGTTAAGTGATGGTTAAGTGGGGAGATTTTAAATGTTTTACCCTTAATGCACTTTAGAAAAATCAAGTCCTTAGAATTACTTCTTAAAATGTAATAGAGTGGGTTTTCAAAAGGAGGTCCTCAGACTACAAAATATTGCTATGATGCCTAAATGAATGTTAACTACCATGTACCCTGTGAAATAGAAGAAATGATGTAGTATTGTAAAGGGGAAAAACTTTTGAACGTGTCTCAAGACACATAAATTTAGATCATTCTCTAACAGTGACTCCTTTTGCAAACGTTGGGAGGGGGTCACTTCAAGTAGATATTAGGATATATATCTATCTATAATATATATATATATATAAAATCATTTTTACATGACAACCTTTACTAGTCAATAATTAAGTTCCCTTTTAATAGCAATGAAGTGTAATTCTATGATATATTGGAATATGTTTGCCTTTGTCAGATGAGGTCAGGAAAATCCTTAATATGTTAATCTTTATGTAATGAAGATTATATATCACCAGTGTCCTATATGTTTCTTAGATCTCTATCATCTCCTCATTTTTGAACTAGATGAATTGGAGCTCTGAGTACAAATTCCTTAACTCTTATCAATCAATTAATCTTCTAAAAGTATTTGTTTAGAAATAGTATGTGCAAAACATTGTGTTTGGCACAATGATTAAAATAATCTCTATTAACTAAAGACTTACAATCTAATGGATCAACAATATGTAAACATATATATTCTCTCTACAAAGATGAAGTGCATAAACATAAAGGCATGCTAAGTGCTTAATTATAAGTTAGTTTGAGAGAGGGCACTAGTAGTTGGGATTAAGTGGAAGGAACTAAGATTTTTTTAATGTAGGCAATGTGTCTGAACTGTTTCTTAAAAGATGAGAGGAAGCCTATGATAGGAGTTAAGGGAGTGGGGGAAAGTTCATTCCAGTCATGTGGGATATTCAATGCAAAAATATGGAGATAAGAGATGGAATGTCTTCTAAGAGAAACAGAAATAAGGTCAATTTGGTTGGATCAAAGACTGTGATAAGAAGACTAATTTCCACTGATTATCAAAAGGTAGGTCAGGGCCATATTAATATTTAAAGAAACCAAGTTAACATTATGGATATTTCCTACTTCTCTATGACCGAATATAGAAATATTCTTGCCTCTAATATATATGTACTACATACATTTAAATTTAGCCTGAGAGTAGATGGAAGCTAAGGAAAAAGATTCCAAATTCCACTAAACAAACTAAAGCAGATATTTTCTGCTTTTTTTTTCTATCAAGGATAAAGCAAAAGAACCTAGGGCAGAGCCAAGATGGCAATACAGAAGCAGGAAAACTCTGTGTTCACCCCCCCATAACCACTTCAAATACCTAATGACTCTAAACAAAATTTAGGGATACAGACCCACAAAGTGATAAAGAGAAACAAATCTCCCACAGAAGGCTGTACGGCAGGTGGACAATAAGGGCCCATTGCAGCAGACTGGGAGGAGAGCCCAGCCCCACATGAGCCTGTAGATTTGACTCAGGGCAGCCCCAACCAGCTCTGGCTGGAGGGACTTCTGGAGAGGGGACCAACAGCAGCTGTGGGGATTTTGAAAATCAAATAAGAGAAGTGGAGGAAAGATTGGGAAGAGAAATGAAAATGATGCAAGAAGATCATGAAAAGTAAGTCAACAACCTGACTGAAGAAAATAACACCTTAAAAATAGCCTAACTCCAATGGCAAAAGAATCTCAAAAAGGCAACGAGGAGAAGAATGCCTTAAAAAGCCAAATTTGCCAGATGGAAAAAGCATCTCAAAAGCTCACTGAAGAGAATCATTCCTACATAATTAGATTGGAGCAAACGGAAGCTAGTGACTTTATGAGAAATCAAGATGCTGTTAAACAGATCCAAACAAATGAAAGAATACAAGGCAATGTGAAATATCTCATGGGAAAAACCACTGACCTGCAAAATAGACCCAGGAGAGAAAATTTAAAAATTATTGGACTACCTGAAAGCCATGATCAAAAAAAGAACTTAGAAATCATCCTCTAAGAAATTCTCAAGAAAAATTGCCCTGTTGTTTTAGAACCAGAGGGCAAAATAAAGTTTGAAGAATCGACCAATCAACTCCTGAAAAAGATCCCAAAAAGAAAACTCAGAATATTATAGCCAGGTTCCGGAATTCCCACATCAAGGAGAAAATATTACAAGCAGCTAAGAAGAAATGATTTGAGTATTGTGGAAACACAGTCAGTATAATACAGGATCTGGAAGCTTCTACATTGAGGGATCAAAGGGCTTGGGATATTATATTCCATAGTCCAAAGGAACTGGGTAAAACCAAGAATCACCTACCCAGCAAAACTAGGTATAATGTTTCAGGAAAAATATGGTCATTCAATGAAATAGAGGATTTTCAAGAATTATTGATGAACAAAAACAGAGTTGAATAGAATATTTGACATTGGATAAAAGAAGCAAGAAAAGCATGCGAAGGTAAACAGGGAGAAGAAATCATAAGTAATTAAATTCGAACTATTTGCATTCCTACATGGAAAAATAATAATTGTAACTTATAAAATTTTTCTCAGTATGAGAATATTTTAAGGGAATATAAATGTATGTGTGTGTGCATATATATACACACATATTCATATATATACATGGCTATATAGGAGGGTAGGTATATGGGCATATGTCTATATATGTGTGTGTATATGTGTACAGTTATACATAGACAGCTCAGGACCAATTGAATAGGAAGGGATGATACTTAAAAGATGAAATTAAGAGGTGAGAGAGGAATATAATGAGAGGAGATGGGGAGAGACAGAATGCAGTAAAATATCTCATATAGAAGAAGCAAGGGAAAACTTTTACAATGGAGGATAAGAACAGGAAGGCAAAAGGGAATGGGTCAACCTTACTCTCATTGAATTTCACTTAGGGAGGGAATGACATACACACTAACTAGGGTATCTTCCTCTATAGGACAGTAGGGGTGAAGGGGATGAGGCAGAATGATGGAACGGAGGGCAGTTTGGGGGAAGGGAAGTGAGAAGCACACACTTTTGAAAAGGGACAGGGTCAAAGTAGAAAATAGAACAAGTGGGGTGTAATAGGATGGATGGAAATATACTCAGTCTTTCACAATATACCCACTGTGGAAATATTTTGTGTAGCTACAGATGTACAACCTATATTGAATTTCTTATCTTTCCAGTAAGGGTGGATGATGAGTGAAGAAGGGAAAGAATGTGGAATTCTAATTTTGAAAATCAAATATTAAAAATTATTTATTGTTATTATTATTATTACATGTACTTGCGAAGAATATATACAGACACTGGGGTATGGAGATCCATCTTGACCTACTGGAAAGTAGGAGACATTATGGGGGAGGATATAGGACAGGGAAGATTGGGGGAGGGTGTATACAGTGGGATTGCTTTTTTGGGGTTTTGGGTAGGGGAAAGATGGGGAGAAAATTTGTAACCCAAAATCTTGTGGAAATGAATGATGTAAACTAAAAATAAACAAATTTTTAAAAATTTTTAAAAAATAAATATTTTACTGGTAAAAAAAAAAACAACTGTAGAATAACCTTAAGAAGAAGTCAAACTAAAGAACTCTACATATTGATACTAATCAAATATCTCTTCTGCCAGTGGTAGACATAGATAAAATTTGAATTGAGAGAAAGTTCATCTTTTCTGCTGATTTCACCTTCCATCTTCATCAGTGTCTTGTATAGAATTGTAGATGCTAGTTGTGAAAATCTTAGAATACATTTAATCATGATACCATATGTTTAGAAGTGGAAGGGAGCTTTGAGATCTATAGTCCACTCATCTTATTTTGCAGATAAGGACTGGCCTAATGACATTTTTTTAAATGTAGGTCCTTTAAATTAAAATCCCTAGTTAAGTTTATGATAAGCAGGCTGATTCTTGGCTACTTTATTCCACAAAAAGAATCAAGTCCCATCATTTTCTGAAAGAGGAAATTTAGTCATTTCAAGGTTAAACAACATGTTTAAGCTCACAAAGGTATTTAGTGAGAAAATTAGATATAGGATCTAGATCTCTTGATTTTTGGAACAGAGATACTTCCTCTGTGTCATTTTTCAATCTACTATTACCATTTAGACCTTTTTTATCCCCCATTATTTTATCCCATATTCTTCAAACAGGGTGTTATTTCCCTCTTTAAGCCTTTAAAGGGATTTCAAATTAATGATCATCGCTG
The DNA here is from genome assembly GCF_028583685.1 of Petaurus breviceps papuanus. Taxonomy (NCBI): domain Eukaryota; kingdom Metazoa; phylum Chordata; class Mammalia; order Diprotodontia; family Petauridae; genus Petaurus; species Petaurus breviceps. The sequence goes on from NW_027185809.1 coordinate 44,202,127, forward strand.
CTTAGGAATAAATATGTCTCTACATAATTCCATCCTTTGAAAGCTTGCTCTCATCATTCACATGGAAAAATAACTGACAAGTCAATTAACACTAAGTTTCTATTGGCTGTTGACTAAAAAACACTTATTTTTCAAAAACATTTATTATTTATTTATTTCAAACATTATTTTCTTTTTAAATTTTGATTTCCAAATTTCTTATTCTTCTCCTTCTCCTTGTTCTTGGTCTTCTTGTCCTTGTCCTTTTTCTTCTTGTTCTTCTTCTTCTCTTTCTCTTTCTCTCTCTCTCTCTCTCTCTCCCCCTTTTCCCTCCCACCCTCTTATCCAATAACTAAGAAGGCAGTAAATATGTTATCAGTTCTACATGTAGAATTGTGAAAAGTATATTTCCATATTGGCCATATTTTTTAAAAATGAAGTGAGAAAATTATATTTCAGTTAGCACTTGGAGTTTATCAATTGTCTTTCTAAAAGTGGATAGCATTTTTTCATCATGGGTGCTCTGTAATTATCTTCAATCATTGTATTGATCATAGTAGGCAAGTCTTTCATGGTTGATCATTATAACATTGCTGTTACTGTACACAACTATTTCTCATTTTTCTCCTTTCACTTTGCATCAGTTAATATAGCTCTTGCCATGTTTTGTTTTCCCTGAAACTACCCCCTCATCATTTCTTCTACCGCAATAGTACTCCACCACAATCATATGCTAAAACTTTTCCCAGTTGATGAGCATCCTTTTGATTGCCACCACAAAAAGACCCATTTTTTTGTATGTATACATCCTTTTTGTTGTATTACTTTGAGATATAGAATGAATAGCAGTCTTGATGAGTCACAGGGTCCACACAGTTTTATAGACTTTTGGGCATAGTTCTAAATTGTCCCAGGATGTTTGGAAGAATATTATATTTCTTTTTATTTTCAAATGCTTTATTAACTTCTGATTTACATCATTCATTTCTGCCAGATTCTGAGTTGCAAATTTTCTCTCTGTTTTTCCCCAACCCACTGTGCCAAAATAGCAGGCCCACCAGATATCCCCTCCTCCAATCTGCTCTCTCCCATGTTTTCTCCCATATCACTTTTAACTTTTCCAGGAGATTTCTATGGCCCAGTGCCTTTATACCTTATTTCTCAATTACATGTAAAATAGTATTAATAATAGTATGTATGTATATACATTTGATTTTAAAACTTTGAATTGCAGATCCGTTCCCTTCCTCCCTTGTCACACCCCTTACTGGGAAGATAAGCAGTTCAGTATAGATTGTACATGTGTGTCTAATGCAAAAGGATAACATAGTAGATGAAGTGTAAAAGACTGACTATATTTCCCTCCCTCCTATCCCACCTCTCACTTGTTCTACTTTCTACTTTGATCCCCTCCCTTTTCAAAAGTGGGTGCTTCCAACTTCCCTCCCCGCTAGCCTGCTCTCCCTCACATCATCCCCCTTCTGATCCCCTTCCCCCCTCATCTCCTACAGGGTGAGGTACCCTATTTAGTATGTATTTCATTCCCTCCTCATGCCAAATTCAATAGGGATAAGATTGATGCATTCCCTTTTGCTTTCCTATTCTTCCCCTCCATTGTAACCATTTTCCCTTGCCTCTTCTATATGAGATAGTTTACCCCATTCTGTCTCTCCCCATCTCCTCTCATTGTATTCCTCTCTCACCTCTTAATTTCAACTTTTAAGTATCATCCCTTCCTGTTAAATTGGTACTGTGCCCTCTATCTATGTATACCTGTAAACATATCCACACATTCACACATATATAGACATAGATACATACATATATGCATATATATATATATTTCTATTAAATTCAACTACTAAGAAAGGTTTCATAAGTTACAATTATTGTTTTTTCCATGAAGGAATGTTAGTAGTTCAACTTTGATAAGTTCCTTATGATTTCTTTTCCCTGTTTAACTTCTCATGCTTCTCTTGATTCTTATATCTGAATGTCATATTTTCTATTCAACTCTGGTTTTTTCAACAAGAATGCTTGAAAGTCCTCCATTCCACTAAATGATCATATTTTCCCCTGAAACATATTACTCAGTTTTTCTGGGTAGGTGACTCTTGGTTTTAATCCCAGCTCCTTTGATCTCTGGAATATCATATTTGAAGTCCTTCGATCCCTCAGTGTAGAAGCTGCCAGATCCTGTGTTATCCTGATTGTATTATAATGCTCCTAGGAGTTTTCTTTTTGTGATCTTTTTCAAGAGGTGATCGGTGGATTCTTCCAACCTCTATTTTGCCCTCTGGTTCTAAAACATCAGGACAGTTGTTTTTGAGAACTTCCTGTAGGATGATTTCTAGTCTCTTACTTTGATCATGGCTTTCAGGTAGTCCAATAACTTTTAAATTATCTCTCCTGGATCCGTTTTCCAGGCCAGTGGTTTTCCCCATGAGATATTTCACCTTGCCTTCTATTCTTTCATTTGTTTGTATTTGTTTAATAGCATCTTGATTACTCATAAAGTCATTAGCTTCCTTTTGCTCCAATCTAATTCTGAAGCAATGATTCTCCTCAGTGAGCTTTTGAGATTCCTTTTCCGTCTGGAAAATTTGGCTTTATAAAGCATTCTTCTCCTCATTGCATTTTGAGCCTCTTTTGCCATTTGAGTTATTCTATTTTTCAAGGTGGTATTTTCCTCAGTTAGGCTGTTCACTCTTGTAATTTTCTTGCATCGTTCTCATTTCTCTTCCCAAGTTTTCCTCCACTTCTCTTATCTGCTTCTTAAGGTCCTCTATGCCCTGTAACCAGCTCATATTTTCCTTTGAAGCTTTTGGTGCAGGAGTTCTGACTTCACTGTATTCTTCCTGTTCCATGCTTTGCTTCTTTTTGTCCTCAAATTAGGAGTTTAATTTTGTCATCTTCTGTTTGCTTGGTTTCCTTTACCTGGTCATGTCACCCCTCAGTAACTTGACCTCAGTCACTTTTTGCCCCAGTAAAACAGTAAAAAAGTAGGACTCAGCCACCAGACAGGGGAGATTTCATCCCATATGCTGGGGTTTTCCCAGCTGCTGGAAGTATTAGATGCATGCCCTCTCTGAGGTCTCCACATGCTCTGGCAAGCTGGACACACCTCAAGACCTCCACCCTAGACTGCAATCCACATCCAATCAGGTTAAATAAGAGTGATTAACCCTTACACTGGTGCTTGGTCCCCCTACACTCTGCAGGTAAGGAGCTGCAGCTGCCATGTGGAGCTGGCTGACTGTGCAGACTCAGTGGCTTCTCACCCCAGGGGTCAATAGCCATGCTCTCCCACTTACTGGGTCCCAAAGTCCAGACTGCTCTGACCTCTCACTTTGTCCTTCTCATCTATGTGTTGATAAATCTGGAAGCAGCCACAGCTGCTGCTGATCTGGATTGCCTCTGGCTGATGGTTTGTCAGGCCTGCCCTGGTGCTAAAGCCTCAGGGTGGGGCTGGGCTTGGATCCCAGACCACTACTCTGGCTGATTGCTGCTGGCCTGCAGGGCTATCCTCAGCGGGATGTTGGCTTCTCTGTGTCATTTTGTAGGCTCTGAAGCTCCAAAGTTTGTTCAGAATCTCCTTTTTACATGGATTGGGGAAGGTGGAAGCCAGAGTCCTGCTTCTGTTCTGCTATCTTGACTCCTACTCCCAGAATATTATATTTCTAGGAATACTTGCATTAATTAGATCTATTGATAAAGTAGGGGTACTTAGCCTTTTTGATCTCTTAAAACCCTTTGGCAAACTTAGTGAAGTCTATGTATGCCTTTGTTTCTAATAATGTTTATAAATGTATAATTAAATTCATAGATTGTATTACAAAAGTAATTAGTTATACTGACATATGTATATTAAAATACAACAAAACAAGTTAATGGATGTCAGGTTAAAAAATCCTCTTCTCAAGGTAACTTTAATACTCAAGGTAATCTTTAATACTTGAAGCTTATATGAGAGGACATTTTGAAATTTGAGATACATGGTTGAAGAATGCATCTTCTCTTCTACTATTCCTCATTTTAATTATAAATAATGAATGCTGCTGTACCCTTGTATTGAGTCTTCCTTCAATACTCTCTTGGTATTCTGTATCTCTCTCACAGTATCAGGGAACTTGAGCAACAACATCTAATTTATCTATTCTGAAAAGAAGATTTTTTCTTACTGAAGTAGCCACTTAATCAGTTATTAAACCTTCTCTGCCAACTGTGTCAATCTCTGCTGAGCTTCAGTAACAGAGTGAGCTGTTTCTTTAAATACTGAAGATTCCTTAGACATCCTTGTTCCTGTTCTGGTGGTTTGCCCAACATATCGTAGCAACCCTCACCCTGTTATGTAGTCTTGAAAATTAATGCTCAAATCAGGTTCATAACTAAACTTACAATATGTTTAGTCATCTCCTTAACAATATGAGGGTCTGGGTGTGGCAGAATTGTTCAAAGGACTACAAAAATCCAGAATGGGACATAGAAGGAGAGTCAGTTTTTATCCTTTGCCAGCCCAAGTAATTTTTCTTCCATATCCAAGAAACAGAAAATCAAAGTAATTAACTATAATAAAGTAAATTAGAAACAGAAGGATTTATTTATTATAGTTTTTTCACATTTTAAAATAAGAATAAAAGGGGGAAATACATTAGGCAGCGAAAAGCTTGTTTTCTTCAGTAACTATGCTATAGATCTTGAGCTGTTCAGCAATGAAATACAGTGTACTGTCATTCTATTTATAAAATACTTATGGGAACTATACTTGCTGGCAATAATACCTATGCTTAAACATGATAAAAAAATGGCTAGCTTCATACCCATCTCCTAATTGGTGCTGAAATATGAGCTAGTCCGCATTCTAGATCCCACCTACATGCCAATATGTACCTGCAAAAGTCTTCAATTTAAAGTCTTTTTAAGTCTAACACAGACACACTCCAACTCTGGTTTACATATTAAATATCCCATGGCAAGAGAAAAAACACACTCTAAGAAACCAGAGCCCTAATACCTTAATGAATTATGTACTTGGTGAGGGATATACTTGCAGACATGACTTGATTTTCTGTTCAGAATACCCGGACAATATATTAGATTGGGGACTAAGCTTATTTGAGAGCTTGTATTTCAGTCTGGGCAAAGAGTAAGACAAAACTATATCCAGGTTTTTTTAATTGAGGGAAACTGGGAATTCCAACCTATTAATAGGTTATTTGTCGACAATGTTGGCACTAAAGCTAAACATGTACATGTTAATTTCTATAGTCTTTGGAGATATTGACATCTCTCTTTAGACATAGTCAGATGAGAGTTTGAGTCTCATAGTACTTTTAAGACACTTTCCCTTTCTTTGGCATGTGAGTCTACACATCCTACAGGTTCCAGGTTTCATTTTAGACTTCCAATGAACCATAAACTCAAAGTAAAATTCATCCTGAGCCACTAGAATTCTTATGTTTTTCACCTGGAAACATAAATTCTTGATTTATATCCTCTCATTGCTTACAAACTCCCCCCCAAACTTGTGCTAAATTCATCTGACCCTTCTTATGGCCCCTGTTTGGAGTTTATAGAAACTGAAATCAAAACAATTTTCCCCCATTTAGATTTCATTTAGAGTCATTACCAAAATTTAAACAGTCACATGTAAAATGTCCCAATCATTTCTTTCAATGACAATCTGAGGAGTAATGGTGTTAAATTAGGTTGGTGGGCAGAATGTAAGAAATGCCATCAAAGCAATTTCACCAGGTTAGCATTGTGTATTTGAAAGCAGTGGCACCAAGAGACCATTTCTAATTAAGCAACAGTGTTACTCCTGGAGAATGTTAGTCAAAAAGCTTAAGAAATTGCACTATTGCTTTCTTGAATAAAGCTAATATCCACCTACTAAAAAATCTTGCATGACTTAGACATTAAGTTTGAATAGTGCTTTTGGAGTAAGGATGATCAGAGATCAAGTCTACATCTCATATATTTACTAAATTTTGACCTTGGGGAAATAATTTAACCTCTTTCAGTCTCAGGTTCCTCATTTATAGAATATGGGTTTTTGACTCAATGGACTTTATATTCCTTTTGTAACTGACTTCACACTATATCCCCACACACCCCCACTTCTAATAAACCTAAACAATATGACAGAAATAACTCAATGATTCTTTTTTTCCCGTTGTCCTGAAATTTAATTTGCATAGGCTTGTTTTTTAAAAGCTGATCATGTGGACATAAGAACACATGGAGATTATTTCTTTAACCAAGAGTCTCAGTCATATTTGTCACTAGGAATCTAAACTGAACAATCAAAAAACATTTAATATGCACCTACTGTGTGCCAGACATTATGCTGGGGATACGAAAAGAGGCGAAAGATAGTATATGACCTCAGGGAGCTTAATCTAAGAGGATATTATAAGAAATAATTTAAAAATATAATTATATGATCAAAGCAAAGCTTAATTTGTAACTGGTAGAAGATAGCAATTTTAATATAAATAAAAGTCACCTAATTGATTAATAAACTCTCTTCTTCTATTTAACTTATATCACAATTCACTGGCAAGTCAAAACAATCACCCTCCTGATGTCATTGGTCATCCTTGAGAAAGAAAGATGAACAACAAGCAACCAAATAACTTGGTGCAAAAACCAAGAGTTCTTAATTGCTTATTGTCTCTCTTGATTGGCCATTCTATTATATTCCTTGAGAATAAATCGTTGCTAAGTCATTTTTTTCACATTATATCCATTTTAAACAATTGTGGAGGGAGAGAAGATGAAGAAAGCACAATAATATGATATTTTCGCCATTTGGATTAGTGTATGCTTAATATGGTCAGCTACCCTACAATTGTAAACACACAAGCACATACACACATCATTTTTTTTTCAAGAGATTCAGTAGTTTTATTTTTATGGCTTACCATTTATTATCTGTTAAAGAATGCTGAACAATATATACTATAGCTTTGAGCAATGCCAATACTGATCTATGAGCCTAAATATGAAATAATCAGTGACAGTCTATTTATTCCTTGGGCGAAGAGTTTAATGAACTTTTTTTTTCCTTTAATTTGGTACACTAATAACTGAGTAGTCTACAAGTAATCTCTTTGAATACAAGATACTTTCCAATGAAATATATCTATAAAGATGTAGTATGGATAATTAAGCAGGGCCCATTCTTCAGAAACTAAGAAAGTCTTTGAAAAAATTACATTAGGATAACATACAAAGCATTATTAAGAAATCATAATTCTATGAAAAATGATCAAATGGAAAGATTTTTCACACTGGTAGGGTGGAAATAAATAAATGGAAAAAGATGGAAAAGGAAAATTCAAATATTGGATTTTTAAGAATAAGGTCTAGTGACCAAGAGGAAGTGGGGAACTAAGAGAGGTTTCTAAGTATCTTGACATGCGAGAAATCAATTTTATATTGACTAAGCAGTTTTTTTAAAAAAAGTTTTATTTAAGTTTTCACCATTTGATTTTTTAAGTTAACTTATTTTTAGTTTTCAACATATACTTCCATAAGTTTTAAATTTTCTCTGCCTTCCTCTCCTTCTCCCTCCTCAAGACTGCATGGAATCTGATATAGGCTCTACATATACATTCTTATTAATCATATTTTCATATTAGTCATGTAGTATTTAAGAATTAGAATGAATGAGAGGAACCATGAGGAAAAAAAAAACAAAAGAAGAAAACAATTTGCTTCACTCTGCATTCAGACTCCATAGTTCTTTCTCTGGATGTGGGTAATATTTTTCATCATGAGGCCTTTGTAAGAGTTTCAGGTCCTTACATTGCTGAGAAGGGTTAAATCTATCAAAGTCAGTCATTACACACTGTGGTCTTTACTATATATAGAGTTGTCCTGGTTCTGCTCACTTCACTCAACATCAGTTCATATAAGTCTTTCCAGGTTTTTCTGAAGTCCACCTCTTCATCATTTCTTGCAATTTTTAAAGATATATTTTTTCATTCACTAACTAACTCATGTTGAAAGATATTGCCTCTGAGGAAGAATGATGTTATAATATAAAGTTTGAACTAGAGAATTTGGAGCAAAATTTTAATTCATGTATTTTTATGAATTTGTTTCTTTGGGGATAAGGAGTGTGGCTTATAGTGCCTTAAGTATCTTGCAAATATTTATATTTTATCACTTTGTAAAATATCTCGTTTTTAACAGGAAAACAAAGAGTAAAAAGAGGCTAAAATAAGGCACTTTAATTAAAGCCTCAAGACATGAAATCTTTTCTTTGGTTTTTATGTACTTTTGCTTTGTTTATTAATGAACTTATCACTTCTAATTGCCTGTTTTAGTTTAAGTAAGAAAGCCAATGGAAAGCAAATAGATGAAAAAAAAAAGAAAAGGAGAATGATTATGTCAAGTTTCCCAGAAATATATTGGAAAATATTTAATTGTTCAAATGTATCTGTGATATCATCAATTTGTATTTCCCTCTAATGGAAAATCCATCTGTGATTGCCCATTATGTATAAAACTTATTGATGATCTCCCATAAATTCTTCAAAATGTGCTTGACATCTTTTAATTTTCTCTTGACATATTCAGGGTATCAGTAGAGCTTGTCCCCATTCCTACCTTGTTAATGTGCCACAATGAACCCATTGCTGTGTGACTAAGCCTTTTCCTTGGTAATTCTAAGGTGGACCCAAATAGGATCTTAGTCTATCTGATCTATTGAACTTTGCCATACTCATCTGTGACCTTGAAAATGCCTATAGACGATACATAGGGAACTGTCCCTTAGCACTCTCCCCCACCTCCATGGAAATTCTCTATCCAGTGCATTTGACTTCATCTAGCTGACCACATTCTTACTTTGGGAGTTCAGACTCCCAGATAAGATTTTTTTTCTCAGCTTTAAGTCTATCACCATATATTAGTAAATATTTGAGATTAACAAGCACAGAATAAAAGTCAGCCAAGGGAAAAAAAATCATGACTGTTTTTCTGGTGGAAGAATCATCTGAATACCTCTCATCCCTTTTGTACTTTAAGAATCCTCCACTATCACCATCACTTACCAATCTCTCTCTCTCTCTCTCTCTCTCTCTCTCTCCCTCTCTCTCTCTCTCTCCCTCTCTGTTTAGTTTCCCTTTTTCCAAATTAATCAATCGATCCATATTCTGGTGACCATTTTCTTACAATGTCCAGAAAATCCTCCATCCTTTCTTAATTAGTTCATGCCTGTCTTATAGCTCCCTCCCCAAAACTTCCATTCCAACTTCTGCCTTTAAACTACATGATTTCACCTTACATATTCATTATTTTTTAATACCCTGACTTCCTAGTTTTTCAATCTAATCAACTGCCACTGTCTGCTACTCTGTTACATCACCACTATACTCAAGGATAGTCCCATCCTGGATATAATTGATATCTCTTCCTCTTAAATATTTGAGAAATCTAAAATATCTTTACTTGATTATAAAAGTTTACCTGCTTCCCTGTGCCATATTGCTCTGAAATCTATTTCTTTCTGCTCAGACCCTTATCAGTATACAGTTGACCTTTGTTTTTTTTTTTCTGGTAAAGTGTGAAACATGTAGAACATTCAATGTAGCACCCTTGATTTTTCCTATAAGAGTTAAAACTGAAGAAAAAAAACAGAACTATAGTTCTCTTTATTAAAAAAAAAAGCAATCATTGGAACTATGTTTAGAGAAAAAAATGCCCTTTATACTCTTCATTGACTTTTTTTTATTCAAATGGAGGAAAGTAATTTAAAAATTGAGGAAAAGCTATATGCTTATGACACTTCCTATTAAATTTTAGTATCACTTAGTCAATCAGAATATTCAGATCTTTGTGTATTTTCTCCCTCACTGGTTTTTGTTTAGAAAACATGCAAAACATGCACTTTCATTAGGCACTTCATCAGGTCCTATGAAAATTCATGTACTAAAGTTCATGAGACTAGAAGAGGGGAAAGAATAGTAGAAGAGTGTAAGGCACATTCTAAAGTGTTCCTTGAGTTGACAAAGAAAGTTTGTTCCTCGGGTGAAAATTCAGGGCTGTTTCATCTGCAGGCATTTGTGGTCTCTGTATTTCTGGAATAGCAGGAAATGTTTTAACAATTAGGGTGAGCAAATTGTAAAGGGAAATATGGTAGTGAGTTACCAACTGAGTCCTTAAATAAAACATTCCTTCTCTAATGCAGTCCTGATGCTGTTCAGCCTTCTATTAGCAGAGACCACTGAACTGCCATAGGAAAAGCATCAAATATACAGTAGTTTGATAATGGTCATACATGCAGCAATAAAGCAAAAACACAATTATGAAATGAGCAAAGAAGACATAAGTCGAATTTTACCTCTAGGCCTCTTTTTTATTTTCCGTGGGCAAATTAAAACATAGTCTTGTTTCACTGAAGTATGCCTATGTTATTTACATATTTTTAAATTCTTTTTCCTACAATCATATTTTTTCTTATCTGACTTACACAACTATACAAAGGAAGCTTAAAAAAGAATATGTGTGTGCAGGAGTAACTTGATTTATGGAGAATGGAGTATTCTTTACTTTACAAAGAAAGCCTTATATTTGATTTTGATCTGGATTGGTCTAAGTCCAAATTAAATTATCTTACAATATTGTAAATATAATTACATGTGGACATATATCTGAGTATTATGTATAAAGATATTGCAGAGAGCCACAAGACTGAATTACATTGCTCAAAACTTGAGCAAATAAATTGTACCAATTAATAATGATAATAATAATTGCCTGAGATACATATATGGAGGTGGTAGTCAGGTATGTTATTATATGTAAATCAGTGGATTCCATATAATATCATTAAATCTTAGGATCTCTGGCAAAATAAGCACATCCTCATTAAAGAGTGATCACTTCCTTTTATGAGGTCTCCTGCAAAGCAATCACTGTTTAGGTAATATTTGCAAATATGAGTAGAATTAATTCTAGGTCAGAGTCAATGTGTTTGTATAACATGAAAGATAGCTGCAATTAAGAGAGCATTAGGGCCTTTATGAGTCAAAAGAATTAGCTCATTAGGGAAGCAAAAAAAAAAAAACACCTTAGCTTCTCCAACTTACGTCATTGATTTATGTATCTTGATTATTTATTTTACTTCAGTTCACAGGAAGAGGCTAGATTAGTATGATAAACTCAACCTTTATCTTTAAACAAATCAAAATGACCCTTCTAATATCTAGGAGAATCATATTTCTGCCAAACACCTCCTTTGATTTCTAGCTCATTCAGACACTCTTTTTTGGATTAGTCATTTGTTTGAGTCATGTGGTCTCCATGGCACATCAACCAAACTTAATAAAATTTAAAAAAAAGTAATATGAGTTGATATTTACAGAATTATCAGTGTATAAATATAGATATATTGCAAAAAAATTTGTAGACATGTTATGTAAGCTAATTCTAATAATAACTTATTTTTATTAACAGCAACACAAAAGAGGGAAACCGATTTTATATCATTCTCCACCTTCTTCATACCACCTCAAATGTATTATGCTCACTTTGGAAACAATATAGAAAAATTTTACTACTGCCAGAGAAAAATGATGAAGATTCTGAGAGGGAATAGCAACCATATAATTTGGGATTAGATAAATGAAATGAGGAATTTTAACAGAGAGAAGAGATAGAATTTATGAGATATGTCTAGGAACAGAATTTAGAACTGGAAGAGACTTGAAAAATTATTTAATCTATATCCCTCATTTTATAGAGATACAGCAAAGACCCAGAGAGACTCTAGGTCTCTTGCTTGATATCACAAAAGTATTAAGTAATGAGGTAGACATAGAGACCAGGTCTTATGTCTCCAGAGCTGGTCTTCTGTCTACAAGACATTTTCTCTGAGTTCTCTCTTCAAATATCTGAAAGGTTGCTGCACAGAAATAGATTTTTGTCATCTTCATCCCAAAAGGTCAGAAGAAGTTCCAGCTATGTTTACAGTTCCTTTTTGTCTTCACATAAACAGATTTGTATCACTGGTTTCTTTGAAGACTCAACTTAATTGCCACCTTTTGCTTAAGGCATATGTGTGCATATTAATATATTTTGAAAAAACATACTTTGGCAGTGATTTCACTTTATCATCAGTGTAGGGGTGACTAAGATTAGTAGTTAACATAAAAAAAATCAGAATCTATAAAATGGTAGAGCTTTTCCCCAATCCCAGGATAAGATGATAATGATAATGAAGCCTATGACCATAGAATGTTAAGCTCCTCAAAAAGTGATTGTAGCATAACTCTTTGTAATTCTCCATAATTATTACATTACAGATATTCAAAAGTATTTATGTACCATAAGGACCAGTGTAAGTGACAAATATTTTCCCCTAACTATTAGATTCAGCATACATTGAGAATCTATTGTGTGTAAGGTATTACACTGTTTACTGGGGCACAACAGTGTGAATAAGAAAACACCTCTACCTTCAAAATATTTATTGACTGGTAGATGGGGGGGGAGTGTGCACAAAATAGAATATGATGGCACTAAATGTTTTTCCATAAATGCAGGAGATGCACAAATAAGGGATTTTGGAGAAATATAAGAGATGAACAATTACTCATAACAAAGGAGTAAGGGAAACTTTATAGCAGAACGGCTTTGGAGTTAGGTCTGGGAGCATGGATAAAATTTCACCAGGTAGGGATAAAAAAGGGAGGGACATCCCTAAATAGCATCCAGTCTTCCTTTGATTGAGTTTGAGAACATGTCTGAATCTTCAGTAATCAAATTTTTCTGAATACAAGATGATGCAGCTGAATTGAAGTTTAGTTTGGAAGTATTTCTCCTTCCCTCCTCCCATCTATTATGATAATGATTGTTCTGGGGGAGATCAGTAGCTCTTTGTTGGATATGGGAAGAAAAAACCAATTTGGATCATTAACTTTCACAAATAGCTATGCCACTCAGCCAAGAGTACATTTATCCAGAATTAAAGGTACACTTTAAAAGTGTGTTGGGGTTGGGGGCAGAAAAAAGGGGGTATTAAAAGTTTAACAAATCAGACTCAGCGATCTGAAATTCTTCTGCATGTGGAATTCATCAGGCAGATTTTAGTGGCACTTGCAAACTTCCTTTTCTATTACTGTTCCTTATTAAACTCCAAGGGATCTAGGATGATTTTTTTTAGTAATTTATGACATTTGTGTCTATTTGCAACAGTTGTAAAAATACAGTATAACCAGGAAACATTGTAAAACACTCATAAAGTCTTCTAAAGGCAGTCAAAGAGTTAGATTTTCCACAGCAGTTAATGATACAAAGCTGAGTGAATTATCCCTCAACTGAGGCTCCGTGGAAACTGTGGGCTATGCAATGGTGTTTTAGCAGATAGTTATGACATCGAAATTAAAACAAAAAAGCAAACAAACAAAATCAGATTTTTATAAAAGGAAATTTGATGCGACAATATTTTCTTGATAAGCATGTCAACTTTAAGTATAAATTAGGGTTGGAGAGAGATTCATAGTATTCTAAAGGAGCTGTCCTTGTACTAGCATTTTAGGAGCCTTTTACTGAAAAACTGTAATTTATTTTCTTCCTCAAACTGATCAGCAAATTTGTTGTAGGTGGACAGTAAGTCATTCAAAGAGGAGTTTAGCCCCTTGGAAATGCATGCAATTATCCTTAGTGTGCAGTTCAATAAAAATAAATCCAAAACATGGGTAATATATCATTTGCAGTTCAAGTTCATTGGTTCAAATCATGGCTCTCACTTACTGACTGTATCCTAGGCAAGTCCCTTAAACTTACTGGATTTGTTTCCTCAGGTGTAAAATTGGGACTGCACTGGGGGTGGAAGATGGGCCTTTGTGGTCCATTCAAATCCTAAATATATGATCCTATATTTTCTAATACATACAAAATTTGCATGAGTTATTACTTGCCTTTACAGATTTTTTGACTTAGTTATTCTAATCAAGTCAATGATCCAAAACAGTTCCAGATGAAAAGTGTTATCCATCTCCAGAGAGGGAAATGATGATCTCTGAGTGCTTATCGAAGCATAATTCTTTCACTTTCTTAATTTTTCTTTTTTTTTGTTTGCAACAAGGCTGATATGAAACTATGTTTTACATGTCTTTATATGTATAATTGATATATTGTTTACCTTTTCAATGGGCAGGGTAGGAGCTGGAGGGAAGGAGAGAATTTGGAATACACAAATGTAAAAAAAGACAACATAAATAACGATTTTAAAAGAAAAAATATTTTTTTCACTGTTGTTTAATCATAATGAATTTTAAAGAAGACAATTTCTCTATCTTTTTTTAAGCAATCAGGGTTAAGTAACTTGCTCAAGGTTACACGGCCAGTTATTTCTAGGTGTGGTGCTGAGTGTCTGAGCCCAGGATTTGATCTCCAGGTCATCCTGACACTGGAGCTGGTGCTCTTACTCGCTGTGCTACCTGGCTGCCCCCTGACAATTTCTCTATTAATAGTTGTTCACTATAGATTTGTGGAAAATTCTTATTTTGGACAGTATTTTCATATCAAGTGAAAGGCATTTAATTGGATCCATTTTTTTTTTATTTTTCAGGAGCCTAAGCGAGAGTTTTTAATTGATTAGAATGTGAGACCCACTCTCTGCTTCTTAATCTGTTGTCAAACAAATCTTTTCCCCCAGCTACTAATGAGGATATTGAGAGAAGATGAAGTTTACACAGCACAGCTATTAGTTTGAATCATCCTCTGTGTGAAAAGGAAAATAAAACAAACAAAACTAGCTACTTTTTAGTTCATTTTGGTATCAGCAACACAACACAACTCTTAGAAATCTTAGGGGAAAAGAAAAAACCTTTACTTTTGGATTCAAAACTGACTTTGCTTTTTCTTTGCTATGCGTGATCCTGCTAGTCCTACCTTGAAGTTAATTGGTAGTAATAAGTAGGTAGAACCACTGGGTAGACTGTAATTGTTGAATTGCTTCTCTTTTGTAATAGTTTTAGGGGGAAAATGCCAGCAATAATAAAGGAATCATGAAGACATGGAAAGTATTGATGAATGACAGTCTTAAAAAATGTGAGGATTTGAAAGTAAGACTGTAAAACAAAGCACTAAAAAAATGACTAGAGTGGTGAGATAGTTCATATCAATCTCAATTATATAGTACTCCCCATATTCCTTCATTGCCTCAGACTATGAGGAACAGAGATGGGGAGAGGTCAAAGAAAAAGAGGAAAAAAAGAAAATAAAAACTGTTGGGAGAATGAAGGGAAAGGGGAGGTTAAGAGAGGAATTTTGATCTTCCTATAAGTGGTAGGTAGAAATTGAAGTCTAGTGTTTTAGATTTTAGATTTAGAGAACTGGCATTTGCCTCGTTTTTCTGTATTGCATCACAAAGTGCTGTTTCAAGTGAAGATAGTCAGCAAATATTATTTCAGTTACTCCTACGTGCAGATAACATTTAAATGATTGGTAGGTCATTATTTTTCTACTCTTTGAATTTACCTTCAAAACTCAATTAAATTATCCAGCCCCATTATTCAGGCAAAAGGAAGTTGCATCTTTTCTATGCTTGAATTAATGTTCTCACTTTTCCTGTAAGTTTGTTTGAAATAAAATAAACATGTGTGATCAGGAGTACATTCAGACAAAACCTAAAATTTGTACTTAATCCAAGTATCACATGTAATCCTGATGTATTTGTTCACGCAACTAAACTACTGAATATTGACATTACAGAATAGAAACCAGCTTATTATACCATCATTATGTAATGTACTGTTAATCTGTTTGTATACTATAAAACATCATAATCTACTATAAAATGCATATTTTTTCTCTGAATTGGGACTTTTTCAAATATGCTCTCTTTCTTTCTAAAATCGAAATGAAATTAGAGTCTACAAGACATATCTGTATACATATAGGAACCTTGCCCCAAAGGAACCACACAACCCTAAACAGGCTACACACATATTATGAATTAGTTATCATCCTGCATGCCTTTTTTTGTTATCAGACTAGAATTATGAACTAAAGTTTTGCTATGAAGATTGACAAAGCCTTCCGCTTTCATTATTCAAAAATGTGCTGAATAACATTTCAAAGAATAGAAAAAAAGATCATAACTAGTGAACACTGTGTCCCAGATTCTGTCAGTGATTGCCAATGTGACACTATCTGAGCAATTATTAAGGTTATAAATATTGGGTGGAGATATAGGTATATGTGCCACGATATTTTAGTAGCTGTGAGGATTTTTTCTTTTCTTACTTCTTTATTCTTGCATTTGGTGTGGAAAGGTCCCCATATGCAGCCTTGATCCTCTATTCTTTGAAATATGAGAGTCTGTAGGAAGTAGTTTTGTTGGATTTTGTAGTTGTAATAGTCTGACATTCACAAAGCAGGTATGATATTGCTAGGATGCTGCATGCTTCTTATTGTATTAGCTTCTTTGAACTTAAAAAGAACACCTTGATAGAATGTTAAGGGAAGGCCTAACGAGAACACACATCTAGAAAACCACTAATTACTTCAGTGATGATTGTATTTGATTTGTAAACTAAATATTTTTTTCCACTCCATTCTTTAGAAGAGTTATTTTGCATTGAGATACAGAAATGTAAGGGATGGGGTTGTGGTCTTTCTCCTGTGTGAAATGAAGTGCTTGACTTTAATCTCCTTGGTAGTAAAACAGTTTCTTAAGTTTCCTTTGCAAATGATAGAAGTACTCAGTTCCATACTCAATAGACTAAATTGAACTTAAGAAATTAAAAAAAAACAGCTTTAATAAATGAGGTACATTTTCAAGGTTTAATTTCAGAGAGTCATATGTAAAGGTTTCACATGGAGGCTCAAAAAAATAAATCTTCAAAATTACAAAACAAGGAAACTATGGATAAACAGCAATTCACTCTAAAAAGAAAGTCTGATGATTTTAGTGACCTGCAAGCTGAATATAAATGTATAATATCAAATGATAGTTCCCAAATTAAAATATATTTTTAGCTTTTGTTAAAAAAAATTAGGATGTCCAAAATTATGGGCATGATAATCCTTCTATATTTTCCCCATATCATTCATATTTCAATGAAGAATTAGAGGATGTCATAGATTTTTAAAATGTAGTAACATAGAAATTGTGGTGGGGGAGGCTACTTAAATTTGGCACTCCAGAAGCTCTACCTTTGTTGAAAATAGAAAAGAGGAATTAATACAACAGGAAATGTCATTTGAACTAACTACAGACTGAATAAATTATTTGAGACTCAATCTACCAATCTGTGCTAAGACCTTAAATGAATGAAATCATTAAGTATTCATTAAGAAAATAAAAAGAAAACAAGTAGTTAGCAGAAGATTTATTGCTCATGTGTGGGATGTAACAAAATCACGAAAATGACAATGTTACAGAAATTAATTTGCAGATATAATGTTATACCAATCAAACTATCATGAGATTATTTTAATAGAATTACATAAAATAATAGCACAAATCATTTGGAGGAATGAAAAGTGTAGGATTTCAAACGGTGTCATGAAAATAAAGGAGGAAGAAATAATAGCATTTTCAGACCCAAAACTATATAATAAAGATTTATTTGTAAAAAAAAATGGTTTATATTATTTAAAAAATAAAATGGCAGCTGGTAGAAGACACTGAAAAACTGTTTTCACAAAAAAATGTTTTTAATTGATAAACCTAAAAATCTAAATTACTTGTTAAAGCATATCCCATTCAAAAAGAACTGATGAGAAAACTACAAAATATTTTGGCCTAAACAAAATTAAACTAGCATACTAAATAATTTATCACAATAACTTCCAAATGGATAAGATGCCTAAATCAATACAAAAGACCATAACATTCTTTTAAGTGAAGGAAGGTGGATAGAATAGGTCATCAAATAAACGATGGAGATCATAAAATAACTAAAATGACCATTATGATTATAAAAAGGATTTAAAATATTATAATAAAATTATCAAACATCTGGAATAAGAGATTGATGACTACATACATTTTTATAAACATTCCTTCAAAAGAACAGATAAAAAATTATGAAAAATTGGCAAAAATATATAAGGCCAGGTGTCATTCTTGGATACTAAGAGGAGAGGAAGTGAGAGTTAAAAAAATCTTTCTCTACAAATTAGTCTGATAAAATAAGGAGAATTATTGGATGATAGCTTGAGAGGTTGATAGTGCCTGATGAAAGATTTTTCTGTGGAGAATGAGGTATGGAATTAATTAGGGAGAACTACAAGGATGGCCTCACTGCTTTGAGAACCGAATTGAAGTTGGATAATATGATTTTATTATCTGCCAAGTTGGGATGGATGATTAGGTCAATTCTTAAAGTTCTATTTAACAGTAGAAGCAGAGAATCTGGGTGATAGAAATAAAGTGTGCTAAGGGATAAGTGGAAATATGAAAAGGGATAAGGAACATAAGGACAGAGAATGGGGTGATAAAATTGCTAACAACAATTAGAGAAACAAAGTTAGAAAAGGAATAATGCCCTTGGCTTCTTCAGGGGCTGCTGAAGCCAACCAAATTTCAGGTAAACAGGGATTAAAGCAAAAGATATATTCATCTCAGCTTGTTGGAGCTACACTAGGGGACAATATTTCCCGGTAAACAGTTTTAGAAAGATATATAGGGGCTTCAGCTACCTCAAATCCTATGGTTTAGGACCATTCAAGATTCTTGAAGTCAATCTAATCATCAATTTCTCTTTTGGGCCTGCTGGGACAACACCAAGGGGAAAGGGGTGGAGGGCAAAAATACCACATAGATGATTGCAAGAGGAGACAAGAAAGAAACTGAGGGTAGTATACTTATAAATCCAAAAGGAAACAAAAGCAGAAACAATAAAAATATAGGTAGAAAATTGGACCTAGTAACAATTCCAGGCCACACTCCACATTTAAGGGTAAATTTCTAAAAGAAGTTAGGAAAGCAGGCAAACCCAATCTAGAATTGTGCCATTCAGCAAAAGTAGTATACAGGCTGCTACAGGTTCCTGACCTTGGATTAATCACCCTATCCAAGAGAGTCATAGTGAGTAGATACTGGTAGCGGCAAAAAGTCCCAATCTAGAAATCAAGGCTGGAGACCTAGGCAAACAACATTCCTTATACAATGAAGAGATAGTTTGTCTTAAGAAATATACTCAAAAGGCTCACATTTATTCCACAAGAATTCTAAGAAGACATATATTCACAAACACAAGAATGGCTTGGCAATAAGGATTCCAAGAGTGAATAAAAAAAATGAAGAGTTTTTTAAAATAAAATTAGAACTCTTGAGGAATAAAATGGAAGCAAGATACTGCAGGGTGGAGTAGAGAATAATAAAGAGAGAGAGGAAGAGAGAGATAGAGAAAGAGACAGAGAGAATTTAAGCTTCATCTGAGTAACCAAAAAGCCTGGTAGAATCAAAAAGTTCTTATTCCATATTTCAATATATCATTAAAAAAAGTTATCCAAACAGAAGCAGAGAGGGAAGGAAAAACATTACAAAGGAATCCTAGTTCATTTCATGAAAAGCATCTCAAACCGAAAACAGAAATGTAATATACAAAATTCAGAGTTTTCAGGTAAAAGAGAGGGAAACAAACTGCAAGGAGTCAAAAACAGTATCTTAAAGTGAAGTAAGCCCACACAACATCACATAAGAATATACTACAACTATTATAAGGAAATGACATCTTCAGATTGGATGTGATAGACCAAGGCAAAATTTTTCTAAGAAAAAAATAAACTGTATTCTGATTGTTAGAAAGTTTAAATAACCTTGAAATTCCATAAGTAAATTTTTAAGAGTGTAAGGCAGAAGTTTCCTTTCCTCATAATAAGGGAATCCCAGATCCATAATTCCTAACCTCTAGCCCTGGAGGGTGGGAGGGGGTGGAGGAGTGAGGTTAGGGGGAAAGGATGCAGGAGGAAATAGAAAGGAATATAAATTAACATAGTTAAGGAGTTGTCTACCTGAGTTATCATAATTTTATTAGTCTGAATTTTAAGACTTAGTCGTGGATTGCCATTCTTCAGTTTTCTTGGGGGAGAGAGAGGAAACAACCATTTAAAAAGCTCCTATTATGTGCAAGACACTGTGCTAATTGCTTTACAAATATTCTCTCATTTGATAGACCCCTGAACTTTAAATAAATGATTCATAGAAATTAGCTAAAAGTAAAAGAAATTGGTCCAGTGGAGAGGAGGGAGGAGTTTAAGCTTTCTGGAAGCAAAAAACAATTAATGGAAAATTTTGAAGGACAGTTATAAAGAGGCCATTGAGCAGTGATTCTCTATCACTGGAGGGAACAGTGTGGAAAAAGAGTTTTACAATCTTGCCAAGAGTTTGTGAGCAAGAATATTTTATGAAAAGTACAAAAGTACCAAGAAATGTCTGTCTTAAAGGTAGAATGAGCAAGAATCTCTTCTTTGGCTGGTTTAGATGATTAAGATCTTCTCTTCTTTGTTAGCACTCATGAGCTCCTTTTGCTTCTTGGTTCCATGAGAAGCATTTATTAGAAGATAACATATAACTTTAAAACCTTGGCTATCAATCCATTTTTCTTTGCAATTGAGAAAAGAGCCAAGAATAAGCACTTTTAAGTCTTGGTTTATTAAAAACATATCCTTCACCTTTCAAATCACTGAAATATAGATGTTTGGAATTTTTGGCAAAGGGCATGTGACCAAGGGGCTTTTCACAGTGCATTTCAGTAGGGGAAATCCTTTTATGGGTGCAACAAACTTAGCTTTTACCTACATTATTCAAACAATCCCCTCCAGATGAGGAATTTCACTAATAGGTCAAGTCCAGCCTATTGTCTAGCCAGTAACTGACAGACCAAGTTATTTATTATAACCCTGAAACTTTATTCTGAATTCCATTCTGGAGTGGGTTTTTACAGTCACATTATACACATTGTTTATAATGGAAATGCTGACAGACCCTTGTTCCTGTAACACTATAGCTAACAGATGCATCAGTGAATTTTAGGATAACTAAATTATGAAGCTGTCATCAACATCCTCAACAATCACATTTCTCTGAGCCAGATCATGAGGTATGCACCTGGGGATGACTGGTCACTCATTTGTTCTTTAGGGACAAGTAGGAGTTAAGGAAGACCCCATGTACAGAAGAGGAGGAAGTTTTTCTTTGGGGGATAAAGCATTCTTTCTGAAGAGCTGGTGATACACACTTGTGGGTATGTCCAGAAGGTAACTACAAAGGCAAATCTCAAGTGAAAATGATAACAATAAACACAAAAATACAAAAAAAAGTAAGAGATAACCAAGATGAGAATATAGGAAGAATGGATACAGGCAAAGAAGAAAATTAAGAAATGAACCATAATCACATTCAATTATGTGTGTAGAAGTCATTGAAGGAGATAAAGACAAATCAGAAGGGTTAGAAGAAAACCCAGAAATTTCCATTCTCAAAAAAGAAGAATTTCAAAGAATATGTAGTTGGAAAGTTGAATGGGACATGAATGACCTTACTACCATATGCTACATATGTTCAGGAGAATGAGATCTGAGTAAAACCATTGTTTCTGGGACACAGGCATGCCAATTGATGACCCTTCAGCAGAGCAGTGAGGGAAGAAACTATATATTGAGAAATGAGGAAAATTTTGTTGCAAGGAAGTGAGGCTAAGAGCTTAGGCCAATCCTTCAAAAAGTTTGGAAGATGATGTGAAGTAGACAGAATGATGAAATAAGGAATAAGGGTGGGAATTCATGGTACAATGGAAAACTCATGGGCTCAAGTCAGAGAAACTGGATTTAAATATTATATCTTCCACTTGAAATCTTATCTTTGTCAAGATTATAACTGTAACCTCAGAAAAACCACTTGATCTCCTTGGTTCTGAGTTTCTTCATCTATTAAATGGGGACTTGGGCTAGATGGCTTTTCAGCTCACCTTTTAGTTTTTATTCTATGATATTTTATTTTTTTAATTGTTGTTGTTTTTGTTCTTGTCCATCTTTCATTTTCAAAGAGGACCATTAACATCGCATAGTGATGTCTTGACTAGTGTATGAATTGTATTTAAGTGAGGCAAGCTGCACAATACTCTCAACCTCACTCTCTCTTCCAGAGTCACAGATGTCCATTGTTGATACAAAAGTTAAGAGGACTGGCAATGCCTCAGAATGCAGTGGATCACCTTAACTCTTTGATATCCTGATCAAGCTCTAAGCACTCCACAGCAATTGCTTTAGCCCCCTCCATGGCTATTAGAATAAATTGTTCTCATCCACTCATCCTGACAGGGGAAATCTTCATATGCTTGGAGCAGATATCCCTCTATATCATTGACTATCTTGAGGCCTGTAGGTTACCACCAACCAGATTTAGCCAAGTACTGTGACAGTTTTCCCAGGGGTGGCCACTACATATTCTACAGTTTCTTTCAGCTACAGATAAGAGTTGAGTGACAGATTGATACCAAAGATGGATCAGCAGACCTGTTCTGTTCAGCATGTCCTTATACTGGAAATGCTAGTCCTCCCTGAACACTCCTTTGGAGAGAGAACAAAAGCAGGAAATAACGATAACAATATCAACATAAGCAATAACAGTATTAGTAGCATTTTTATATTTTATATATAGATATATGGATATATAGATAGATAGATATAATAAAAGTATATGTGGGATTAATGTGGAAAAGAGCCAAGATGGCATCATAGGAACAAGAAAACTTAATGAGCTCTCCCCAAAACCACCTCAAATACCTATACACTATGAGTCTAAACAAATTTTAGAGCTACAGAAACCACAAATTGACAGAGAGAAACAAATATCCCTTTGCAGGCAACCTGGCAGGTGGACAGGAAGGGTCCATCACAGCGCCCAGGGTGCCGGGCCCAGCTCCACCAGACCCCAGGTTTTAGATTCAGGGCGGCCCCAAGCAGCAGTGGCTGGAATGGACTTCTGGAGAGTGGATCAACAGCAGCTGTGGTGGTTTCCAGAATTATCAACTCCTAATGGCAAAGACAAAGTAAAAGGTCAATGTAGAGCTATGTTGGAACTGGTTGGGGGGGGGAGCAGGTCCAATCTCTGCCCCCTGCGGTGAGAAGTGGAAGAGGCAAGGCAGCCCTGCATCTGCTGCTGCATGGCTGCTTCAGAGCTTCTGGCCTACATATCGCAGGGTGAAGAAGTGACCATTCAGAAGGTAATCACTCTTGCTTTAACCTGCTTGGATCTGGATTGCTTTCTTGGGTGGAGGTCCTGGGGTGTGCGACCAAGTTCCAGAGCTTGTGGAGGCTTCAGAGAGTGCACCCAACTAATAGTTCCGGCAGCTGTGTAAACACCAGCAATTTGGGACAAAGCTCTCCTCTCTGGAAGCAGAGTTCTACTGTGGTCTAAAGCTCAAAAGTTAAGTAATTGAGTGGCAACATAAACAAGCAAAGGAAGAAAAGCAAGCACAAAAGTTAAAATTTAGATTCCTTTTTTGGGGACAAAAAGGATCAAAGCATGGAACAGGAGGAACACAACAAAGTCAAAATTCCTGCAACAAAAGCTTCCAAGAAAAATATGAATTGCTTACAGGTGATGGAGGAGCTCAAGAAGGATTTTGAAAATCAATTAAGAGAAATGGAGGAAAATTTGTGAAGAGAAATGTGAATGATACAAGAAAACATGAAAAGCAAGTCAACAATCTGATAGAAGAAAATAACACCTTAAAAATAGACTAACTCAAATGTCAAAAGAGGCCAATGATGAGAAGAATGCCTTAAAAAGCCAAATTTGCAAGATGGAATAAGAATTTCAAAAGCTCACTGAAGAGAATCATTCCTTCAGCATTAGATTGTAGAAAATGGAAGCTAATGACTTTATGAGAAATCAAGATACTATTAAACATATCAAAACAAATGAAAAAATAAGAAGGCAATATGAAATATCTCATTGGAAAAAACACTGACCTGGAAAAGAGATCCAGGAGAGATAATTTAAAATTTATTGGATTACCTGAAAGCCATAATCAAAAAAAGAACCTAGAAATCATCCTTCAAGAAATTCTCATGGTAAACTTCCCTGATGTTTTAGAACCAGAGGGTAAAATATAGGTTGAAAGAATTCACTGATTTTCTCTTGAAAAAGATCCCAAAAAGTAAACTCCTAGAAATATTATAGCCAGGTTTCACACTTCCCAGATCAAGAAGAAAATATTATAAGCAACCAAGAAGAAACAATTTGAATATTGTGGAAACACAAACAGGAAAACACAATATCTAGCAGCTCCTACATTTAGGGATCAACTGGCTTGGAATGTGATATACTGGAGGTCAGAGGAGCTAGGATTAAAACCAAGAATCTCCTACCCAGAAAAATTGAGCATAATGTTTTACGGGAAAATATGGTCATTCAATGAAATAGAGGACTTGCAAGCATTCTTGATGGAAAAATAAAACAGAGTTTAATAGAAAAAATGACATTCAAATACAAGAAAGAAGAGAAGCATGAGAAGGTAAACAGGGAAAAGAAATCATAAGGAACCTATCAAAGTTGAAATATTTACATTCCTACATGGAAAAAATGATCAATGTAAGTTATGAAACTTTTCTCAATGTGAGGACAGTTGAAGGGAATAAAAATGTGTGTGTGTATACATAAATAGATATGTGTCTATCTAGGAGGGTATATGTGTATATGACTACATATGTGAGTGTGTTTATATATGTGTATACATAGGTATTCATAGAGGACATATGATCAATTGAATAGGAAGGGATGATATTAAAAATTAAATTAAGGGGTGAGAGGGGAATAAAATGAGAGGAGACAGGTAGAGACAAAATAATGTTAATTATCTCATATAAAATAAGAAAGGGAAAACTGTTACAATGGAGGGGAAGAACAGGAAGGCAAGAGGCAATGGGTCAACCTTATTCTCATTTAATTTGTCTTAAGGAGGGAATAACATACACACTAAGTTGGGTATCTTACCTTACAGGAAAGTAGGGGAGTAGGGGTAAAAGGAGGGAATGATAGAAGGGAAGGCAGATTTGGGGAGGATTTTAGTTAGAAGCACCCACTTTTGAAAAGGGACAGGATCAAAATAGAGAATAGGACAAGTAGGGGGCATGATAGGATGGAGGGAAATATAGTCAGTCTTTCACGACATATCCACTATGGAAATATTTTGCATAACTACGCATTTACAATCTATATTGAATTGTTTATCTTCCCAGTAAAAGTGGGTTATGAGGAAAGAAGGGAAAGAATCTGAAATTTTAATTTTTAAAATCAAATGTTTAAAAAATATATAATTATTTTATTTTTACATGCACTGGGACATAAGTTATACAGACACTGGGGTATGGAGATCCATCTTGCCCTACTGGAATGTCGGAGAGGGAGTGGGGGAGGATATAAGAGAGTACAGATAAGGGGAGTGTGTATACAGTGGGATTGCTGTTTTTGGGTGGTGGGTTGGGGGAAGAGGGGGAGAAATTTTGTAGCTCCAAATCTTGTGGAAATGAATGTTATAAACTAAAAATAAAATAAAATTTATAAAAAAAAAACAAAGTATATATGGTATATAGTAACTTCAGTACTTTCAGGCTTTCTATATATGCATACTATCATATGTATGTATATACTATCATATATATGTGTATATGTACATATGTGTGTAAACATGAATAATTTTATAGTGTTTACTACATGCCATACACTATGCTATGCACTATAAATGTATCTCATTAGTTCCTCACACTTCTATCTGGAGTTAAATGCTGTTATTATCCCTATTTTATAAGTAAGAAAATATAGGCCAAGATAAGTTAAATGACTTACCTAGGGTTACACAGGTAGCACATTTCTGATGTTGTATCTGAACTTATGTCTTATTGACACTAGGTAAAATAATCTAACCACTGTGCCACCTGTTAATAATTTTAGATGAAAAGGAAGATGTCAGTTGAGAGTTAAATTTTAAAGATATAAGGATGTTAGGGGATGCAAAAAAGTTTCTGAAAAAGTAGCAAGGAATGGGATTAAGGACAGAAGTGAAGGAATTAATCCTGGAAAGGAAGAGGTCAAACAATTGCTAATCCTCATTTATTCCATCTCCACCATATCTTTTTTGCCCAGATCCTTTTCTCCCCTATTATAAATGCGATTGATGCAAATAAAGACAGGGAAGGGAATGGAGGGAAGGAAGTAAGGAGGAAGTGAGCAGGGAAGGAAGAAGATGAAGAATGATAGAAGATGGAAGAAGGGAGAGAGTGAAAAAGGAGAAGGAGAAGGAAGGAAGGAAGGAAGGAAGGAAGGAAGGAAGGAAGGAAGGAAGGAAGGAAGGAAGGAAGGAAGGAAGGAAGGAAGAAAGAAAGTTTAGAGGAAGGGTGAGAAAGAGGGGGTGGAAGGAATTTAATCAAAATAAATATAATGGATGGAAATGAGGTAATATGAGTACCCAATATAAATTTAAGCTAATGAGACTGAATACCTGAATTGAGGCATCAGGGCAGTGGGAGGTAAGTGGACAATTTGAGAGGGGTCCACTTGGTTGGAAGACAATAAACAGTAGAGAAAGCTACAGAATTAAAGAATTAAAACTAAGTTTTCAACACTTTATGGGAATGGGTTGCTGCAGGAGCTAGGCTATTTCAGTAAAGCAAACTGAGAGTATCACCATTAGTCTAACCTTTGCAGAACAGGTCAAAATGTCTATTTCTTTCAGAGACTTTAGGCATGAGAACAGAAAAAGAAAAAAAAATCATGTGAAATATATGATTTTGTCTAGGTAGCTTTGAACCAGACCTCAGAGTCCAGTGGAAGTTCCTATTAGATGTTTAGACATCATCTTTTTTCCTCCTAGCTTTCATCCTTTTCAGGAATAACATCATTTAGAAGCTAATCTACCAGTGCTCCTCTATTGGCTTAAATTGTTTTCTATGTCTTTGTGGTTTACCTTGTGGGAACCAGTGATGTGTATTAAATTGGAAGGGAGGTGATTAAAATACTTTCCCGTGGAACCCCTCATCTATCCTAAGGACAGGTCAGAGATCCTAGAAAGCCTTAAAGATACAAAACATTTGAAAATATAGATCTGACCCACCCCCCAAGGTGAAGTTAGTGAAAGTTGGTAAATTTGATTTTTCACAATCATTTTCTTGTCTGATAATAGACGAAGATAATTCCATATATCACTGACCATTCTCTGAAGGGAAACAAAGCTCAACATATGGCAAAATATTCAGACACTTTACCCAATTTAGGTAGACAAAAGTTTATAAAAATTGTAGTCCTAAGCACAAAGACTGGGGATCATTTCAGAAATGGAGACATTGATAGAGTAAGACCAGAAGGTGTATCAGCAATGCCGTATTCACAATGCCTATGGAAATTACAGATATGCTGATGTAATTATCCATCACAAAATACATCAGGCTTGCTATATGAGGGAATAAGCTAGAAAATTTGTTAAAATACCAAAAGACAGTCCCAAAACCAGAAAGTGAAAGCCATCAGAGTAGTTATGAAATTGGCACAGGTAGATAAAGTAGAAAGCACCCACATTCTCAAGCTTTTAAAACAGAACAGGCTACCTCAGGGAAAGGTCCTCCTCTCCCCACTCACAGCAACCACCCAGCTCCCGCTCCCAGCAGCTCCAGCCCCTGGCAGTCCTCAACAGGAATGAGTCCTTAGCAGAAATTCTGGCTGACTCAAAAAGGGCTTCACGCTGCCGCTGCCTCTGCTGCTGCTGCCGCCCTCACGGCCACTGCTAGCCACCTCAGGAACTCTAGTTTGGCTTCGCTTCCTCTTGCTCTGCCCCTTCCTGCTACTTCAGCAAGTCAATGGGGCATGGAAGATCTTTAAATCCCATAACCCTTACAGAAGGCCAGGCATAGTGATCTATACATTTAACATATTTAGTTTGTGCAGTAGATTGAGCACAAGACTTTTATTCAAGAAGACCAGAGTTTAAATCCAATGTAAGACACTTGGTAGCTGTGTTATTCTAGGACAGTCACTTAACTTGTTTTTTTTTTTTTTGCCTCAGTTTTCTCATGTGTAAAATGGGTGATATCATCAACCTTTCAGGGTTTTTTGAGAATAAAATGAGATAGTATTCATAAATCATTTTGCAAACATTAGAGTGTGAAGCAAATGTGTTATTGAACAAATATTTAATATAATTAAATCTAATGATTAAATGATAGTTAATAATAATGACTGTGATGATGATAACAGTGGTGATGATGATGATGATGATGATTATGATGATGATAGTTACCAGGGAGACTGAGAATGGAGGGTCTCTTGAGCTTGGGAGCTCTAAACCACTGTATATGACACATACCTCCATTAAGTTTTGAATCAATGAGTTCAGGGACCAATAAGGAGTACAAAGTCCTCAACTGCCTTAGGAGTGAACATGGAACATGTTAAAGGTCCTATAGGAAACAGTAGTGGGGACAGCCCATTATTACCTGCTACATATACAGGCTTGGAAGATATAGAGAGACAATCCTATCCCCACGTCAAAGTTAAAAAAAAAAAAAGAAAAGGAAAACAATAGAGTAAGGCCAGAGATCAGGATGCATTCTAATAACTTGCATTGCAAAGCACTTGACATGAAATATTATCTCTTTTGCGGCTCATAACAGCCCTATGGGCTAGATACTACTGAGCCCTTTTATTCTTCATTTCACAGAGTAGGGAACTGAAGCTCGGAGGGTTTACCAGGTATCATAAGTGAAACTGAAATATTTCTAATATCAGGTCCAAGATTCTTTCCAGGACACCATACTGTCTCTCCAAGCCCTTCTTAAAGATATGAAAGTATATTTATTATTTACTCAGTTAAGAATCTACTCTTAAGGGGCAGCCAGGTGGCTCAGCAAGTAAGAGCACTGGCTCCAGTGTCGGGATGACCTGGGGATTGAATCCCAGGCTCAGATACTTAGCACCACACCCAGAAATAACTGGCCGTGTAACCTTGAGCAAGTTACTTAACTCCAATTGCTTAAAAAAAAATCTACTCTTAATATTAATGAGATTATTTTATGTCAAATCATCAGAAGGTACATATAAAGCACACAGCTTAAATTCTTTTTACTTTAAAAAGCTTTTTGTAATAGTTATCAAACTGCCCGTGTTCTCTCTTTTAGCTCATCTATCACCCCACAGTCTCTTTTATTGTTCTTGTTGACATAGGTCTTGGGAGCCTGTTGGATATACTGACCAACTGCTGGCATAATATTGACTATATAAGGGAAAATATACTAAAACCACAAATTCCCAAATAGATCTAACTTGCTAAAGAGCCAATTTAAACAAGGACTGTTGCAAATTAACTCTTTTCATCCAGAGATTTGCTAAGTGAGGGCACTATGAAATTTTGATTGAAATGTTAGCTAAATAATCTTGTCTTTACTTTGCCTCAGTGGATTTTGCAAGTTGGGAACTCATTTTTTTTTATAAAAAAATTTCTTGGCCTCTATGTGATATTAATTTTACCACTAGAACAAAGGGAATATCACAAAAACAAAATGAAGAAATTCTATTAATAAAAGAGCAAATTTCTTACTTTGTGAAATCCAACAAAAGATAAAAAGAAAAAGTCATACAATAATCTAAAATGGAGATTTCCCAATGTCCTAGTTTCAAAATCTCATATACTCATTCTCAATAGCTTTCAATTCAATTCAATATATTGAATGCTAATGATGCTCCTTCTTAAAGCATTAAACCTACTTTGACTAGACATTTTCACTGCCAATATAACATTTCTAAAATAACACTCATTCACTCTCTGGGTACAAAATGCCAATGTTTTGAATCCATATAAATAGGGAGAGGAATTATAATAATGTCAGGGCTATCTCAGTGCCCACTCACAAAGCTGGGAATCTGTTGTCTTAGCTAATTTAAACCTTTAAAGCTTTCAAATCCTAACAATCAGAGCTTTCTAAAAATAGTGTTGAATTCCCCTATAAGTAGGAAATACTTTCTAAAGGTTTTCAGCCAAGAAAGATCAATGTTTCTTAATTTGCCCACTTTGCATAGGGAACTGTTCTAGGTAACAATAAATCCTGTTCCCATGAACCTTGTAACTTAGTCATGGAGGTTTGATTTGATGATGTTAGAGACAGAATTTTTGGTTTAGATGAGGTTTGAGCTTGATGTTCTTTCAAGTTCCTTCCAAATCTGGAATTTTATGATTCAAAAGATAACAGAACTCCAGTGGAAGGGAAATCCAGAGTTCATTATCTCAAACGAAATAACATTTGCAAAGATTTTAGCATCTATCTGGCATATAGCAGGTGCTTAATAAATGCTTATTCCATCCCTACCCCTCACCCCCATTTTCATGTGGTCCAACGTTTTTTTTTTTTTTTTCCTAGAGATGAGAAAACTATAGACCAGGAGATTGAGTGTTTTCCTTCAAGATCTCACAGAGAATAAATATCAGAGACAGAATTTAAACCCATGTCATCTGCTTCTGGAGACAGTGAGTGTCATTTCCGTCCAACCATTCTGTCTTCCTTATCTCATTGAACTTTAACTTGGGTATATAGACCTGATACATTTGCATTGTTATCTATTTAAACTGACTTCATTCAACTCTGCATAGTTATTGTGCTCATCTTTAGAAGATGAGTGATAAGTAGTTTTCTCTATGTTTTTTTGTTTTTGTTTTTGTTTTTGTTTGCCTTTTGGAGGGCAATTGGGATAAAGTAACTTGTCCAAGGTTACATGGGTAGTTTTTTTTTGTGTTAAGTGTCGGAGGCGGGAACCAAACTCAGGTCCTCCCAACTCAGGGCCCACTCTTTACTCACTGCACCACCTAGCTGCTCTTAGTCTTTTCTATTTTTTTAGTTTTAGGAAACATACTATCTTGACCCAATTATGAGCTATATATACTTACTATTTAAATGTTCTTCTAAGTTTAGCGAATCAATCCAAGCAATGCTTTCAGGACAGTAATTTTCAAACATTTTGGAAGGATTTGTTTTAAAGTATTTTAGATCATTTATTTAAATTATTTAGATTAGATTATGAATTACATAATATTTAATTATTTACTATTTAATTATTAATAATAAAATTCTGATAAAATATTGGTAGAGCTATAATATCCAAAAGACTTTAAAATTTGGGTGTATGCTAAATAAATCATGTGTTTGATTTTGCATACTTGTGTGTTAAACATATTAGCAATACCTATGCGGTAAATAAATGTTCTGCTGATCAAATGTGAAAATTCACAGCTAGTTCACTATAGGCCTTGGCTTTCTTGTATTTTCCCCATATCATTGGTAAGCTTAATTGTTTGCACAATAGTTTGCATTATAAAACATAGGCAGAGACAGCAGAAAAAAGTTAGAAAAATGATAGTTAGATTTACGGCACTTCCCAAGACAGACAACTCTGTTGAGGTAGAATTCCCACCATTTCAGAAATCAGGATTCTGTCAGTGGTTGAAGGATACATGCTAAGTTAATGGCAATATGCCTTAGTAATGACAATACCTTACAGTTGGATTGCATGTTATAGTTTGCAAGGCACTTTCACATGCATTATCTCATTTCACTTTTGCAACATCTTTATGAGATAGGTAGGTGGCAGTATTATTCCTTTCTACATTTTCTTTTTTTTTTTTGGGGGGGGGATAGTTGAAAAAGCACCAAAAAGTCAAATGAGTTTCCTGAAGTCCATGTGACTAGAAAATATTGTCTCAACTAAAAATCAAGCTTTCTTTTACTTTCAGTGTTATTTCGTCTATGTTTTTTATATCTGCACAAACCCATTACATTATAAAGAACTTTATGTCAAAATGGTGTGTGGTGCCATTGATAGAGTGTTAGATTTAAAATCAAAATTTGAAATTCTATTATTTTGCTTACTACCTCTGAAAATCCCTCTAAAATTCTTTAGCTTTTTCAAGCCTCTAAGTATCTGGATAATGAAAGGGTTGTACTAGAAGGCTTCTGAGGTTTCTTCCAGTTCTAAATCTGTGATCCAGTAAATGGACTTAGAGACAGGAAGACCTGACTCATATCCTTCCTCAAACACTTAACAGCTGTCACTTGGTTAAGTCATTTCATTTCTCTCAGTCTCAATTTCCTCGTCTATAAAATGTGAAGTAAACTTGATAGGTTCTAAGTACCTTCTATGTCTTATGTGAACTCAGGTAAGTCATTTAATGTTTCTGGGCCTTGTATTCCCCATGTTAAAAACATAACAAAACTCTATCACAATACTCTGAAGAAGAAAAAGACAAAGTCGAGATGCAGAGGCAGGCCTGGAATGCAAGGCTGGAAAAGGCAGGGGCCTGATCAACTCAGAGGGCAAATAGACCCGCCAACCACAAGGGCCACTACCAGGCCTATCACCAAAGGGCTAGGACTGGAAAGAACAAGGTAAGAAGCAAATAGAGGGGCCCCTGTCCTGGGCAGCAAATACTACTGGGGCTAACACTTTATACCCCAGAAATTAAAAAAAAAAAGCCTCAATCAGTACCTCCAAAGACCAGGATGACAGAGTCAATCTCACCTGCTCCCAACCCCCCTCTAACCCTGAAAACATAATAACTCTTGCCCCAGGGCAAAACCCTCTACAGTAAAGGCTTGGGATCCCAAAGGAAGGGCGTGGCTAGGGCCCTGCCTCAAAATGGGTAGAAGGCACACTACAAAGACAAAGACTTTGGAGTCCTACTATCCTCAGAAGGAGGACCCAAATTCAGAGGGAGACAATGTGGACTCCACACCTACAGCTGAAACATCAACAGGGAATGGGTCTCAAGCACAGAAGGCTCTCATTGATGAGATCAAAAGGAAGTTTGAAAACAGAATGAGAGAGATAGAAGATGAAATGAATAATTCTCTCAAAACCAAAATAGCAGAATTAGAAAAACATTATAATGAAGAAAACATCTCTCTAAAAAGAAAAATGTATGATATGGAAAAGGAGCTCCAAAAATGAACCAAGGAAAATGATTTGCTAGAAACTAGCATCAACCAAATTGAAACAAATATCTCTATGAGGAACCAAGAATTAGTCAAACAAAACAACAAGAATGAAAAATTAGAAAATAAGGTAAATTACCTCAAAGAAAAAATAACTGACCTGAAAAGCAGATTCAGGAGAGATAATCTGAGAATCATAGGCCTACCAGAAAATTTTGATGAAAATTGAGCCTGGATTACATTCTCCAAGAGCTCATTAAGTAAAAGTGCCCTGAGATACTAGAACTTGAGGGTAAGATAGAAATTGAGAGAATCCACTGGACACCTGCTGAAAGAAATCCCAAACTGAAAAGTCCTCGAAATGTTGTGGCCAAACTCCAGAACTACCAGATAAAAGAGAAAATACTTCAAGTGTCCAGAAAGAAAAAATCCAAATATCAAGGGTCCACAGTGAGGATCACACGGGATTTGGCAGCCTCTACAATGAAAGACCGGAGGCTGTGGAATACAATTTTCTGGAACATAAAAGAACTCAGGTTATAACCAAGGATCACATACATAGTGAGACTGAGCATATTCTTCCAGGCAAAGAGATTGTCATTCAAGGATATAACTGAGTTCAAGACTTCTTGATAAAAAAGCCAGAACTCAATGGAAAATTCAACCTCCAAATACTAGATGGAATAGTGACATAGAAAGGTAAACAAGGAAAACACAAACAAACCCTGCTATTTGATAAGAGCAAAGTGATTATAGACAAGTAGAGTGTATGAGTATAAATTACAAAAACTGACTATAAAAAATCTTATTAAGGGCTAGAAATGGACTGCAATTGAAGAAATGGAATGAATAAAGTGGAAAAGGGTAAATTATGCCACACAAAGAGGTATAAAAACTCTATAGCAAAGGAAAAGAAGGGAGGGAGATGGAATCATATGAGCTTTTCCCACCCTGATTCTGGTGTAAGGAGGGAATCACAACTAGTTAAGCATAGGACTCTATGGAGAAGAAATGCAAAACGTATCACTTTAGAGGGAAATAGGGGAGGGAGAGGAGCTTCGAATGAGATTTGTTCCAGTCACTCCTGGTGCAAAGAAGAAATAACATACTTCATTAAGTATAAAAATATCCTACAGGCAGTAGGAGGGTGTAAGGGCTTTGAAAGTGGGTGGCGGGTTAGTAGGGAGGGAAGAAGTAAGGGAAAAGGGGAGGAAAAGAGAGAGGGGTATGATAAGGGAATACTGAGGGAGGTGATGGTCAAAAAGAAAACTATTAGGGGGGGAAGGAGAAGGGGGAAAATATGAACATTAACAGTGTTGGGAATAGGATTGAGGGAAAGAAACAGATAATAATAAAAAATGTAAATGTGAATGGAATGAACTCTCCCATAAAACAGAATGGATTAGAAATCATAATCCTACAATATGCTGTTTACAAGAAACACATCTGAAACAGAGGGATACACACAGGGTAAAGGTAAAACGCTGGAATAAAATATATCATGCCTAAGATAAAGTAAAAAAAAAAACAGGGTTAGTAATCATTATCTCAGATAAAGCAAAAGCAAAAATTGACCTAATTAAAAGAGATAAAGAAGGAAACTATATCCTGTTAAAAGGCACCTTTAAGAATGAAGCAATATCACATTACTTAACATATATGCACCAAGTGGTATAGCATCAAAATTCCTAGAGGAGATGGTAAAGGAATTAGAGGAAGTTATAGATTGCAAAACTATACTAGTGAGAGACCTTAATCTCCCCCTCTCTGAACTTGATAAATTCAAATTCAAAATAAATAAGAAAGAAGTTAAGGAGGTGAACAGGATTTTAGAGAGTACAGGTATGATAGATCTCTGGAGAAAACTGAATAGCCATAGAAGGGAATATACTTTTTCTCAACGGTTCATGGCATATACTCAAAAATTGATCATGTTCTAGGGCATAAAACCTCACAATTCTATGCAGTAAAGCAGAAATATTAAATGCATCCTTCTCAGTTCATGATGCAATAAAAATTACATGCATTAAAGGGCCATGGAAAGCTAGACTTGAAACTAATTGGAAATTAAACAATTTAATCTTAAGAATGAGTGGATCAAACAAGAAATTATAGAAACAATCAGTAATTTCATTGAAGAGAATGTTAATAATGAGACAACATACCAAAATTTGTGGCATGCATTAAAGGCAGTTCTTAGGGGAAGTTTTATATCCCTGAGTGCATACATAATTAAATTAAAGAAAAAGGAGGTCAAGAATTGGGCAACCTAGAAAAAGGACAAATTCAAAATCCCCAATTAAATACTAAATTAGAAATATTGAAAACCAAAGGAGAGATTAATAAAATTGAAATTAAGAAAACTATTGAATTAATAAATAAAACTGAGCTGGTTTTATGAAAAAACCAACAAAATTGTTAGACTATTAGTCAATAAGAAAAAAATTAATAAAGAAAGAAGAAAAGCAATTATGAGTATCAAAAATGAAAAGAGTGAATCTACCTCCAATGAAGAGGATATCAAAACAATAATTAGGAATAACTTTTCACAATTGTATGCACATAAATTTGACAATCTTAGGGAAAAGGATGAATATTTACAAAAATACAAGTTGCCCAGATTAACTGAAGAGGAAGTAAATTACTTAACTCCTTCTCAGAAAAGAATTTGAACAATCCATCAGTCAACTCCCTAGGAAAAAGTCTCCAGGGCCAGACAGATTTATTAGTGAATTCTATCAAACATTTAAAAAGCAATTGATTCTAGTACTCTACAAACTATTTGGGAAAATTATTGAAGAAGCATCCTACCAAATTCTATTTATGACACAAATATGGTACTGATACCTAAATCAGGAAGAGATAAAACAGAGAAAGAAAATTATAGGCCAATCTCCCTCATGAATATAGATGCAAAAATTCTAAATAAAATACTAGCAAAAAGATTACAGCAACTTATGTCAAGAATAATATACTTCAATCAGGTAGTATTTATTCCAGAAATGCAAGGATGTTTTAATATTAGGAAAACCATCAGTATAATTGATCATATAAACAATAAAACTAGAAGAAACTACATGATCATCTCAATAGATGCACAAAAGGCTTTTGACAAAATACAACATCCACTCCTACTAAAAACACTAGAAAGTATAGGAATAAATGGAGCCTTCCTTAAAATAATAGGTAGCATCTATTTAAAGCCACCAGCCAGTATTATATGTAATGGGAAGAAGCTAGAACCATTTCCCATAAGATCAGGGGTGAAACAAAGGTGTCCTCTATGTACCCTCTTATTCAGTCTGGTACTAGAAATGTTAGCAGTAGCAATTAGAGAAGAAAAAGAAATCAAAGGAATCAAAGTAGGAAAAGAAGAGACCAAGCTGTTACTCTTTGCAGATGATATGATGATATACTTAGAGAATCCTAGAGAATCAGCTAAAAAACTACTTGAGACAATAAATAAATTTGACAAAGTTGCAGGATATAAACTAAACCCACATAAATCCTCAGCATTCCTATATATTTCCAATGAAATCCAACAACAAGAGATAGAAAGAGAATTCCCATTTAAAGTTGCTGTAGACATTATAAAATATTTGGGAATCTACCTGCCAAAACAAACCCAGGACCTATATGACCACAACAACAAAACACTTTTAACACAAAATAAAGTCAGATCTAACTAATTGGAAAAATATCACTTGCTTGTGGCTGGGTCGACCTAATATAATAAAAATGACAATTTTGCCTAAATTAAATTACATATTTAATGCCATACCAATTAATTTACCAAAAAACTCCTTTATAGAGCTAGAAAAAATAGTAACAAAATTCATTTGGAAAAATAAATTGTCCAGAATATCAAGGGAATTAATGAAAAGAAATTCTAGGGAAAGTGGACTAGCTATACCAGATTTCAATGTGTATTATAAAGCAGCAGTCATCAAAATTATTTGGTACTGGCTGAGGAAGAGAGGAATGGATCAATGGAATAGAT
The DNA here is from genome assembly GCF_028583685.1 of Petaurus breviceps papuanus. NCBI lineage: Eukaryota > Metazoa > Chordata > Mammalia > Diprotodontia > Petauridae > Petaurus > Petaurus breviceps. Next base: position 44,239,052 of record NW_027185809.1, read on the forward strand.
TGGGTACACGAGATTCAGAAGTCAATGACTATAGTAATCTATTGTTCGATCAACCCCAACACCCTGGTTTTTGGGATAAGAACTCACTATTTGACCAAAACTGCTGGGAAAACTGGAATATAGTATGGCAGAAACTGGGTATAAACTATTATCTAACACTATATACCAAAATCAAGTCTAAATGGGTGCATGATCTAGGTATAAAGGTTGATACTGTAAGCAGTCTGCTGAAACAAGGAACAGTTTACCTCTCAGACCTGTGGAGAGGGAAAGACTTTATGACTAAACAAGAATTAGAGAACATTCTAAAATATAAATATGGATAATTTTGACTACATGAAATTGAAAAGCTTCTGTACAAACAAAGCCAATGTAACCAAGACTAAGAGGGAGGTGGGAAATTGGGAGAGAATCTTTACAAGCTATGTCTCTGACAAAGGACTTGTTTCTAAAATATACAGAGAATTGAATCAAATTTATAAGAATACAAGTCATTCCCCAATTTATAAATGGTCAAAGGATATGAGCAGGCAATTTTCAGAGAAAGAAATTAAAGGTATCTATAAGCACATGAAGAAATTCTGTAAATCACTATTGATTAGAGAAATGCAAATCAAAACAACTCTGAGGTACCACATCTCAAGAGTCAGATTGGCTAAGATGACAAAACAAGAAAATGACAAATGCTGGAGAGGATTTGGGCAAATTGGAACACTAATTCATTGTTGGTGGAGTTGTGAACTGATCCAGCCTTTCTGGAGGGCAATCTGGAATTATGCCCAAAGGACTTTAAATAATTTTATACCTTTTGACCCAGCAATTCCATTCCTACGGTTATATCCCAAAGAGATCATAGAAGTGGGAGGAAGACCCATATGTACAAAAATTTTTATAGCTCTTTTTGTGGTGGAAAAATATTGGAAATTAAGAGGGTGCCCATCAATTGGGGAATAACTGAACAAGTTGTGGTATAATCATGTTATGGAATACTATTGTACTATAAGAAACGAAGAACAGATAGTCTTCGTGTTTACCTGGAGAAGCTTATACAAACTAATGCTGAGTGCGAAGAGTAGAAGCAGGAGAATTTTGTACACAATTACATATGCAACAATTGTGTGATGAGCGTCTTTGATAGACTGGACCCTTCCCAGCAATGCAGTTATATAAGTCAATCCCAGAAGACTCATGATGGAGAGAAATATGTGTATCCAGAAAAAGAACTAGAAAGAATTGAGTTTATATACAGGTGGAAGCAAAATACCTGATCTTTTTCCCTCTCTTGTTTGGTTTTATGTCCTCTTTACCATTTTTCATTCCATCTGATACAATGTGTCTTTATAACCTGACTAATGTATAATGTGAAAATATTTACAGATCCTATACTTGACTATATGCAGCCATGGCGGGGAAGGGGAGTGGGAGGGGTTGGAGGGGGACAAAATGTGAAACTCAAGGAATTATGGAATTGAATCCTGCAAACTAAAAAGAAACAAACTAATTAAATATTAACAAAGAAAACAATAAAAAACAAAACCAAAAATAGGATTGTACTAGGATACATATGAGGTGCCTTCCAGGTTTTACTACTGTGTAGGTACTAATGAATCATGATTTCAATGCTGGTAGCTTTCTTATATTGCCATTGTCGTCGTCGTCTTCTTCTTCTTCTCCTTCTTCTTCTTCTTCTCCTTCTTCTTCTTCTTCTTCTTCTTCTTCTTCTTCTTCTTCTTCTTCTTCCTCTTCTTCTCCTTCTCCTCCTCCTCCTCCACTTACTCATTCTTCTTCTCCTTCTCCTTGTTCTTATTCTCCTTCTCCTCTTTCTTCTCCTCCTCTTCTTCTCCTCTTCCTCCTCCTTGTTTTCCTTCTACTTCTCCTTCTTTGTATTACTACTATTATTATTACTAAGATCATTTTTATAGGCAGGAAGGGATTATAATGGGCAAAAAATAACTGAAATTTTTCGTTCATTTTTCATGATTGGATTCATTTATCTTTGCCCATTATGACCTATCTATATGTCAAAATATGAAACAAAATTATTTAACAAAGATGATCTCCAGAAATTTTGCCTGGGTGTTTTTTAATCCTACTCAAAATTACCCATTGTTCTGTATACATAGTCATCATATTCAAAAATTAGAGTGAAACTACTTTGGAAAAGATGTCTCCCAGGGAAATATAGGATTCAAAAACAGGATAAGATCCATCACAATATAAGGATTGGAACAGCATTTTTTTTCAGAGGAAAAATTTGTTTGAAAAAAATATGCTTTTATATACATTAAAGTAATTTAGATCTCATACCCCATACCTTTTTTTAATAACTCTTAAAACCTAAGACTGAAGGAGGAGTTAACTTAATAATACCTCTAAGGTTGATGGCTTTTAAAATAAGATGCAGGCATATGAATGATAAAATGAAAACTACATCCTATGTCAATGATGCAGACTGTTCTTATAAAACACTTTCATCCATTTGTTTATTCAGGTAGTTTGTCTGTGAATTTAAGATGAGCCATTGCACACCTGGATAGTTTTAAAAGAGTGTTAATAGGGAGCTAATGTGAGATGTCATCATTGTAAAAAGGTGCCATTGTATAAATGGTTCCATAAAATGGTGACAAAATTACTAAAGTTAGATTTAACACTCTTTTCACATGTTAATGAGCGTTTCAGAATCTAATCTATAAAGCTGTTTAAGGATTTCAGTTTCAATTCCTGCTGTCTTCCTCCCTGATGAAAAAATGTGAAAACAATGTCTTCAGGAGAGAAAATATGCATCACAACAATCAATGACAAATATCTTGGAGTGCATGCACCATTCTCATTGGATTCAAACTTTCATCAATCAAATGGATATTTATTCCTATAGGTAAAGGGAAATAATCTTTATGAGTATATTTATTTATGATTCCAGATGAGCTAAAATCCATGGTGAGCATCATTAGTCAAAAAATAATCCTTGGCTATATACAAGGCAAGAAAACTTTATTGTATATAACATATTTCATGTAAACCTCATCCCAAAATGCTCCACAGAGTCAAATAATATAAAGGCCTAGATAGTGCATGTATATTATGTGATATAAATTATAGTAGTATGTGTAAATACATTGTATTGTGACTAAATTAAACAATCAATCATAAAACCAAGGTCTGGAGAAGCAGAGAATTAATAAACTGAAGCAAGGTTTTTGGAGGGATGGAGATAAAGGGAAAATGTGAAAGCAAGAACTAGGTAAAGAACATACTCTATAGGACATAAGGCATCAAAAACAGCCAATATTTAGTGTGTGACAGATTAAGCAAAGAAAGTTACAACATAGGAACATGAAAACAGTGTTATAATAATGAATTTGAAAATGTCATTTTCTTTACAATGTTATATAAAATTCATTTGAAGCAAGAGTCTGCTAATGCCTATCCCTAAGCATAAATTATATTTTCTCTTCAATCCATTCTCTGCAAATACACAAAGCTGATATTTCTAAAACACAAATCTGACTATACCATCTACTTCCCGAGATGTAGAAGTTGGCTATATCTCACCTCAAGGAAAATTAACAAAATCTCTTTGTCTTTTAAAATCTTTCACAGTAGGAGTGGCTAGGTGGCACAGTGAATAGAGCACCGGCCCTGGAGTCAGGAGGACCTGAGTTCAAATATGGCCTTGGACACTTGACACAATTACTAGCCATGTGACTTTGGACAAGTCACTTAACGCCAATTGCCCTCCAAAAAGCAAAAAAAAAAAAAGAACAAAACCAAAACAATAAAATCTTTCACAGTCAACTCCAGGTGACATTTCCTGAGCTTATTGAACATTAGTCTGTTTCAAGCAGAATAATTCCAGACGAATTGGTCCATTTACTGTTACTTCCATATATTTCATCTCCCACCTGCATGTTTTTGCACAGACTGACCCATCATGCCAGGAATGCACTCCCTCATTATCTCTGCCTTAGAGAATCCCTAACTTCCTACAAAACTCAACACAATATTACTCTGCATACATCTTCCCCACACCCACACCCTAACCCCATTGAATATAAACTTCATAAAATTAAGTGCTCTTTCTTTTGATGTTTATGTATCCAGCCTATAACTCATTGTATCAAATACAGCAAGCACTTAATAAATGCTCATGGAGTGAACGAGTAAAATAATAACTTAGGAGGAAGTTGTCTGTTGCAGCTATGTCATATAGTGGATAATGTGTAGTAGAAGCTAGTCAGGAAGACCTGAATTCAGATTCTGTCTCAGGCATTTATTAGTCATGTAACTCAGTTCAAGTCACTTAATAACCTCTGCCTCAGTTTCCTCCTCCTTAAAATGGGTTTAAACAGAACTCCTCCTGTATTGTTACAAGGATAAAATGCAATAATATTTGTAAAGTACTTTGAAAATATTGAGAAATCATACAAATGTTAGCTATTATTATTACTTTAAAAGTTATAAAATATAAAATGAAGTTTAGAGTAGGGAGGGACCTTGGAGACCATCTAATCCAACTGCTTTATTCTACAGATGTAGAAACTAAGGGACAGAGAGGTTAAGTGGACATCAGATTCATTTTGCATTATTTTAGAAGTGAGAAGCAGGAGCTGGAAGTTTCAGGGAGATTTATTTAGGCTCAATGTAAGCCAGACTTTCTTAACATTTATAGATGCTCAAAACTAGAATGAATAGCTTCTTGAGGTATTATTACCATATTACTGATAACATACCGATAACATGTTTTTTTTTTGTTTTTATTCAGTAACTTTTCTGTCTAGTCGAACTATTGTTGACCCCATCTGAGGTTTTCTTGGCAAAGATATAGGAGTGGTTTGCCATTTCCTTCCCCAGGGCATTTCAGCGATGAGGAAACTGAGGTAAACAAGGTTAAGAGACTTTCCCAGTCACACATTTGGTAAATGTTTAAGATCAGATTTGAACTCAGGAAAATGATTCTTCCTGATTTCTCACCTAGCACTCTAACTACTTCACTATGCAACTGTCACAATACTTCTTTTGAAGAGGCAAAATAAGGAAGAAAAGAACAAATAGCACAAAGAACTTCACCTAATCAGATAGTGTGACAGATAAGTGTCACATGACAGGAAGATACCACAACACAACACACTAGTAATCACATTTTCTCCCATGTACTGAAATGTCAAGCAAGAGATAAAAAACTGATAATGTAATTAAACAGTCCATTTCTTCCTGCATATAGTAATAGTAATAAAGGAACAAATAATCAGAGTTTTTATTTAGTTCTTTTATTTTCCCTCTAGAAGAAATAAAAATTAAGGAAGAAGGTGTTGGCAAGCATTGTACAGGATAGTGTGATGATATATTCAACTGTCTGGGGAGAATGCTCCATTGGTGAGTGTCTGGTCAAATTCCCTTCAAGTTTTGGAAAACAGGTGGGCCTTGCAGGGAGCCACAGAATTGGAATCCTGGGAATCATGTCCTTGGGAAATTATGCCATTTGGTTCAATCTAGTAGGTTATAAAAATGAATAAAGGATGAAAATTGCAATCTCCAAACTGTTTGTGAAGGAAAGTAACCTGTTTTCCCGAATGGTATTACCTTAGGGCAAAGGCCTAGTTGCTCCATCCTAGTTATAACTCTGCAAGCAATTCCCCTGCATAATGCTAAAGAGGAAATATCTTCGTTGTGTTGTTTGTTAACTAATTTTGTTTCTAGAGTATTATTAGAAAGGTAAATAACGTACAGAAAATTAGAATTTAAAAGTAAATTAAATGGCTACTAATATTGTACATTTAGAAGTGACTTGAATTCAGCTTGAGTGGAAATAAGGAGATGCATTTGATTTATAATTCTTCTATTGACTTATAAAGATGTATTCATAATAAAATTTATCCATCATATTCCTATTGCTCACATTTATGTAGATAAAGATTTTGTTATATAAATGAAAAAGATGGTGGAATATAGAATATCCGTGCTCATATTTATGAAATAGGATGAAAAATTTTTAAAAGTTTAATATATGTTCCCTTTGTAATCAATAACAATCTTTGTCATATTTCTTTCAATCCAAAATAAATATAGAAAAATTCAAAAATCTTAATTTGTTAAAATATTAAGATTCCTATTACAAGGGGCAGCTCGGAGGCTCATTGAGTAAGAGCACCACCTCCAGAGTCGGGATGACCTGGGATCGAATCCGGGCTCTGATACTTAGCACCACACCCAGAAATAACTGGCCTTGTAACCTTGAGCAAGTTACTTAACCCCCATTGCTTAAAAAAAAAGATTCCTATTACACAAAGTAAAATCTTAATGTATTCATTTATGTTGAATTATAATATGGACAAATATGCCTCAAATGTTCTCTATTTTCACTGAAATCAGAGTGAGTAGATATGTGTTTAGATTATAGCAGGAGGAATTTAGTTTTATCATAGAGAAATAATTCTGTTTTTATTCAAATGCTTTATGAACTTCTGATTTACATCATTCATTTCCGCCAGATTTTGAGTTACAAATTTTCTCCCCGTTTTTCCCCTACCCATCCCCCAAAAATATCAGTCCCACAGAATATCCCCTCCTCCAATCTGCTCTCTCCCATATTTTCTCCAATACCCCCTTCGATTTTTCCAGTGGATCTCTATGCCCCCGTGCCTGTATCTTATTTCCCAATTACATGTAAAATAGTATTGATAATAGTATATGTGTCTGTGTGTGTGCATGTATGTATACACACTTAATATTTGATTTTAAAACATTGAATTCCAGATTCATTCCCTTCCTCCCTTGTCACCCACACTTACTGGGAAGATAAGCATTTCAGCATAGTATGTACATGAGTGGCAAATGCAAAATAATAACATAGTAGATATATTGTAAAAGACAGACCATATTTCCCTCCCACCTAGCCCACCTCCCACTTGTTCTGTTCTCTACTTTGATCCCATCTCTTTTCAAAAGTGGGTGCTTCCAAATTCCCTCCCCCAAGCTTGCTCTTCCTTCCATCATCCCCTCTCTCATCCCCTCCCCCCTACTCTCCTGTAGGGTGAGATACCCTATTTAGTGGGAATTTCATTCCCCCCTCAAACCAAATTCAATGGGAATAAGGTTGACCCATTTCCTTTTGCCTTCCTATTCGTCCCCTCCAGTGTAACCATTTCCCCTTGCCTCTTCTATATGAGATAGTTTACCCCATTCTGTCTCTCCCCTTCTCCTCTCATTATATTCCTCTCTCATCTCTTAATTTCACCTTTTAAGTATCATCCCTTCTTGTGAAATTGGTCCTGTACCCTCTATCTATGAATGCCTGTAAACATATATACACACAATCACATATGTATTCATATGCCCACATATATATATATATATATATTTGTATATATATATATATATATATATATATATTTCTATTCCCTTCAACTACTAAGAAAAGATTCATAAGTTACAATTACTGATTTTCCACATAGGAATGTTGATAGTTCAACTTTGATAAATTCCTTATGGTCTCTTTTCCCTGTTTACGTTCTCAAGCTTCTCTTGCTTCTTGTATTTGAATGTCAAATTTTCTGTTCAACTCTGGTGTTTTCAGCAAGAATGCTTGAAAGTCCTCTATTCCACTGAATGACCATATTTTCCCCTGAAACATGATACTCAGTTTTGCTGTGTAGGTGACTCTTGGTTTTAATCCCAGCTCCTTTTCCCTCCAGAATATCATATTCCAAGCCCTTCGATCCCTCAGTGTAGAAGCTGCCAGATCCTGGGTTATCCTGATTGTGTTCCCACAATATTCCAATTGTTTCTTCCTGGCTGCTTGTAATATTCTCTCCTTAATCTGGGAATTCTGGAATCTGGTTATAATATTCCTAGCTGTTTTCTTTTTGGGATCTTTTTCAGGAGGTGATTGGTGGATTCTTTCAACCTCTATTTTGCCCTCTGTTTCTAAAACCTCATGGCAGTTTTATTTAAGAACTTCCTGGAGGATGCTTTCTAGGGTCATACTTTGATCGTGGCTTTCAGGTAGTCCAATTTCCTTGATTCCTTGATCTAATTTCCAGGTCAGAGGTTTTTCCATGAGATATTTCACATTGCCTTCTATTCTTTCATTTGTTTGGATCTGTTTAACAGCATCTTGATTTCTCATAAAATGATTGGCTTCCATTTGCTCCAGTCTAATTCTAAAGCCATGATTCTCCTCATTGAGATTTTGAGATTCTTTTTCCATCTGGCAAATTTGCCTTTTTAAGGCATTCTTCTCCTCATTTCCTTTTTGAGCCTCTTTTGCCATTTGAGTCAGTCTGTTTTTTAATGTGTTATTTTCTGCATTCAGGCTGTTGACTCTCATTTCATAATTTTCTTGCATTGTTCTTTTTTCTCTTACCAATTTTTCCTCCACTTCTCTTATTTGGTTCTTAAGGGCTGCTATGGCCTGTAACCAGCTTGTAGTTTCCTTTGAAGCTTTTGTTTGAAGACTTCTGACTTCACTGTCTTCCTCCTGTTCCATGCTTTTCTCCTTTTTGTCCCTGAATAGGAGTGTAATGTTTTAATATTCTGTCTGCTTTGTTTCCTTTGCCTAGTCATGTCACCCCTCAGTCACTTGACACCTGGGCTTTTTGCCACAGTAGGACATTGCCACCAGACAGGGGAGCTTTCTTTGAAATGCTGGGGTTTTCTCAATTGCTGGAGGTATTAGATGGGTATCCTCTCTGAGGTCTCCACATACTCTGGCAACCTGGACATACACCCCAGGACCTCCACCCTAGACTGCAATCCAGATCCAAGCAGGTTAAAGCAAGAGCAATTACCCTTCAGACTGGTGCTTGGTCCCCCTACACTCTGCAGGCCAGGAGCTGAAACTGCCATGTGGCTCTGGCTGGCTGTGGTGGCGCTTCATAGGCTTCTCTCCCCAGGGGCAAAAGCCAGGCACTCACACTTAATGTTCCCAAAGTCCAGACTGCACTGACCTCTCACTTTGTCCTTTGCATCTGTGTGCTGATAAATCTGGAAATGGCCACAGCTGCTGCTGATCTGGAGTCCCTTCTCTGGTGACTGGTCAGGCCCTCCCTGGAGCTAAAGCCTAGGCATGGGGCTGGGATTGGCTCCCAGATTGCTGAGCTGATATCTCCTGGCCTGTAGGGTTGTCCTCAGTGGGAGGTTAGCTTCTCTGTTTCATTGTGTGGGTTTTGCAGCTCCAAAGTTTGTTTAGAGTCCCCTTTTTACATGGATTGGGGAAGGTGGAAGCCAGAGCCGCAGGGAGGTCCTGCTTCTACTCTGCCATCTTGGCTCCTCACCCTCATAAAGAAATAATTCTTCACCTGAACAGTTGTTAAATCCTCAAAAAAGTTAGTGAAGGAAACAGCAACCTTTATCCCTGGAGAAACTTAAAGATATTTAAAGATCTTTAAGTATCATATTAAACAGCTATCTTTTTAGTTATGCTTCTACTTTGAAGAGGAGGCATGAACCAAATGAATCTGTATATCTCTTCTTTACCTATATGGTTCACTTATGTCTACCCTGACCTAACACTTATATTCTTGTATAAAAGTCATATAGTTAAAATTAAAAAAAACAATAACAATAACAACACACACTGTATCACAAAGGCATTATTTTTGTACTTGACATCATTTCTAGTTCTAAATTTAATAACTCAGCTCAGTGACATTGGGTTACACACGTATATATATAGGAATGTATGTGTGTGTATATATACACACACACACATTATATATATATATTTATATATACATATATAGATATGTGTGCATATTGAATTTGTTGATGCTCCAGTACAAGGGGCCCCGAGTTAAATAAGGTAATGGTGAGAGAACTCCTCTAAAAATTCAGGGGTGACATATAACTTTGTCGATTAGCACATTTGTGTAAATTGGTGGCAGTGGGAAATGACTGATATTGTTTGAAGATTTCTGAATGATCTGTAGTAAATTGATAAATCAATAATCAATATTAAAAACTTAAAAGCAATTGTCATTATATTTTTGCTCAGGGAGGGGTCACTTTATTTTCTCTGAGTTACTTCCCTAACAGTTCCTGCACATTCTCAAGAATGTAGACTAATTAAGGAAGGACCTCTGATAATTGAATGTTGCAGAGCACTAAAGGAAGTAAAAGTGACAAAAGAAAGGGAAGATTTCAGTGACAGTTGAACCTTTTGAGACTTTGTGCCAGAAAGAGTGCTATCAGCAGATCAATGGGGAAGACTTTTATTAGGCAATTGGGAAAATTATGAAAATGAGTATTCAATGAACTCGAATTTTCTTTAAAAAGTAGGAAAAAATGAAAAGTGAAAATGTTAAAAACAAATGAGAAGAAGGAATTTAAAGAAAACATCTGATTATCTACAAAGGAGTGGACAGTTGGCCATACTTGGCTCTGTCACATAAGACATGTATATAATACATGCCCTTATAAAGTACTTTTGCATACTCTACTGTGTTTCATTTTTCATGATAATCTCATGATGTAGATTGCATAACTAAGTATTCATGTATCCATATTAAAGGTGAAGAAATAACCTCACAGAGTTTTAATAAGCTCCTTTATGTAATTGGTGGGCTAAGGATGGGGGAAAAGAGAGAAGTGAATTAAATGATAAGTTTGCTCTAACTCTAAAATTCTATGACCCTGAAAGTTTTCCAGATGTGGAGATGATGTCATGTAAAGTTAAATGACTGTTCCAAAAGAAAATTATCCAGGACAAATTTGTCATTTACATATTCAAATTAATATCTTGAAATTGTGTAAAAATTTAGCTCTTGTTATGATTATAGAACTGGTCACTTTCATTACCAGTCAAATATCTCTATGAATAAAGCCTTTGTACTTCTTCTCCTGCTAAATTTATTGTAATATTTTATAACTTGATTAATTGCATCATGTACCTCTTCAATGTCTTTTGAGTTACCTCTCAATCTTGATTTTGCAGTGATTGTGGCATTCTAAAACATATGTATCTATCTACACACATACACATAGAGATATCAATCTATCTGTATCTATCTATTTATTGTATGTATGCATGCATATTATTGGATAGAAATGGGAAGATATGATCAAGAGGTCTAATGGGATAAGAAGGAATACTTGGATTTTGATATACATCATCTAAGGCATTATCCTCATGGTTAAGATCACAGATACATCAATACTATCAATGTACTGAAGTATCAAGGAGAGTGTCAACTATGGTGGGTCCTCAAAAGCTTTTAGCTCATTTGCAATATTTTCTCTTTCTATTACTTTTTTACTTGTTTCAACAAACATACACACACACACACACACACACATTTACACATTTACCAAGCAGTTATTAGCTGCATTCTATGTATACTAGGAGTTAACAGAAATACAGATTTTAGCCAAGACAAAACTCTTGCCTTCAAGAAACTTACAGGTTATAAGAGGGATAACATGCCAACACAGAGTACTGTAATATGCTTTATTACCCTATTGGTTCAGATGACAGTGATCCAAAAATTAGGCCTATTTGTGGTCTGAGCCGGAAGGACATTACCAAACAGTAGGGGGAGGAGATCAGGGAAGCTTTCCTGGAATAACTGTTATGAATTAAATTTTCTTTGAAATATATAAATTTAAATAACTGAATTTTAATGCAGAAATGTTATAACAATTTCTCTGTTACTCCCCTTTAGTCTCTTTCAGGATTTTTTTCCCATTTAATATCACATGATATTAATAAATATTGTTAGCATACAAGTCTTTTCATATTTATATTCCTCATGACTATTGATCCAAATAGAATTCTAATTTTCTATAAATATAATATGTATCATTTTATTAAGCTCTTCCCTAATTTTTGAATATTTCAGTGGCTTCAATTTTTTAAATATGCTACTATACATTTAAAAAAAAAGACAATTCTTTGTTTTTGATAGCCCTCTGAGAAGTTGGTGAATGAGAAAGGATTAATTTTGTAACATTTAATCAAAACTGTCAGATTGCTTCCCTAAAACATTCTAGTCATTTTCAATTTTGCCAGCAATGAATGAGTGTATCTATAGCTATTTTAATTTTCATCTATAGGCTAAACATTTGTTTCAAGTGATTAATAAAAATGCTTCTTTTTGAAAAAAATGTTAATATTATTGACTAATAAATATATTAACATTTTGTTTTAATCTAGGGATCATCAACAGAGTTCTATACAAATTGATGTGTATTCTCATTAGCTTGTTGAAATTAAAAGGTCTAGACCTTTGTCACATGGAGGTATTTCCCCTGGACATAATGATATGCAATTATACTTTGGTGAGGTTCTTTTTGCTTTCTGAAGCCATATTAGGCAACTGAAGGATTGAAGTTATGTCTTGTCTGAGAAGGATATCTGGATCAACTTCCATAATAATAGTTTTGTAGACAACATACCGGTAGGTCCAAGGTGATTTTAAGTATGTAGTCAGAAGTCCTTCTTCTGACTTGTCTGTAGCTGATAATTAAGAACTTAAAAATCATGGAGGGGTGAAACATTTTTCAAAGGAATACTCCCTTGTTCAGTCTATGAGTGACTTTTCACCCATTTCCCAAATGACTCTTTTTTGTCTCGTTTGTTATTTCTTTTTCTTTTTATTTCCAACTAAAAGAGAAGGTCTATTCCAAACCTCAAAATGTGCTATTGTTTGACACTGTAAGCACAGCACAGAGAAGTCATGCCTAAGCAGAGCTGAATTTGGCTTATCCCTAAGATAGCTTCTGCTATCTTGGCTTTCTTTTATGAGTGTCTCAGTGACTTGGGTTTCTGAGTAATCCTGAGACCCAATCTTGGCAACTACTTTGTGAGTTGAAGGCTTCTGAGTTGGAGATGTGGGCAGCAATCAAATAGAAGAGGCTTTACATAATAGGATACTTTTCAGGAGGGAACACACCAATCAGAACAGACAAGCAACTGAAGTACTAAAGAAAATCATGTTCCAGCTAGGTAGGAGATATTTGTCATAAATATTTCCTCATTATGTTATTTTACTTTTTTATTCCATATGCATGAAACATATGTTTATTTTTGTTTTTGTTTCTGTAACTGGATGACTTGTTTATATTAGCATCTCTCACTCTCACTGTATGGATGGTAAATAAATGAATGTGAGAAGACTTTGGACACATCATTGTTATTGTGGCAAACTAAATTGATAGTACTTCTACTTAAGTTATTTATCTAATAATTTCATATTTGTTTACTTCTAAATCTCAGTTCTATCCTGCTTTATGTTTCTTTAGAACTAGTCCCTAGAAATCAAGCATTGATTTTACCTGGTATATAAGCATCTATATCAAACCTGGAAATTAACTCAGTCTAATTACCTATTTACACACACACCCACACCCACACCCCCCGCCACAACCCCCCCCCCCCCCCCCCCCCCACACACACACATGCATCTAAAATAAATAACTCTGCTCCATGAATGGAAGCGGCGGGAGCGGCCTGAGCTGGGCGCTGGGGCCAGGGCCAGGGGCTACCCAGGGCCCGCGCTGCTGCATGGGGGCGACCCGCTGGGCCTGAGCAGGAGTGAGGGCGGGCCAAGGCAGGCATACTTCGAGGATCGTGACAGACGCAGGTGTGGGGGGGGGGGGGGGGGGGGGGGGCGGCCTCGGGCTGGAGCCGGTCATTATGCCCGGAAGGAAGCAAAGCCACCCACAGCCCGCGAAATTGGACATGGAAGACCCCTTGGAGGAGGGGCCGGGGGCCCAGGTATTGGAGAGTGACTTGCTGCTAGGCCAGGATCTGGAGTTTGAGGAGGGAAAGGAACAGGAGGAGGAGGAGGAAGAGGAAGAAGGTGACTGCAGCAGTGACCAGCTCATGGGCTTGGAGAGGGACTCTGGAGACTCTCTAGGGCCCCGCCAGGGCTGCCTTATGGACTGAGTGATGACGAATCAGGGGGCAGCCAGGTGCTGAGCTCAGAGAGTGAGGTTGAGGAACCAGCCAGGGGCTAAGGGGAGGCTGGGGGTGATTGGCCAGGCCCAGCTTGCCAGCTGTGTGGGGGGCCTGCTTGTGAAGGACCATGCTGTGGGGCAGGAGGACCAGGTGGGGGACCGCCACTCCCCTCAAGGCTGCTGTATTCCTTGTGGCTTTGCGCCTTCGTGTCCCCTTACTCTAGCCACTTGAAGCAGCACATGCAGACCCACAGTGGGAAAAGCCATTCCGCTGTAGCCGCTGCCCCTGTGCCTCCGCCCACCTGGACAACCTGAAGAGGCACCAGCGAGTACATATTGGGGAGAAGCCCTACAGGTGCCCCCTATGCCTTTATGCCTGTGGCAACCTGGCCAACCTCAAATGCCAAGGTCGAATCCACTCGGGTGACAAGCCTGTTCGCTGCAGTCTCTGCAACTACAGCTGTAATCAGAGCATGAACCTGAAGCACCACATGCTCAGGCACACTGGAGAGAAGCCCTTCCCTTGTGGAACCTGCCCTTATTCTACAAGCCACTGAGACAACTGCAAGCGCCATCAGAAGGTACACGGCCATGGAGGGGCTGGAGGGCCTGCCTCAGAAGGGTAGGCGCCACCCCACAGCACATCCTCTGCCCCCAGCGCTCATGGCCCTACATCTCTGAGCACCACCAGTAGTAGAGGGCTCCACAGGGATTCACCCAGAAACAGATCCCCTCCCCAACACTGGAATCTACATGGACCAGCTCTACACAGACTAAGGCTGAGGCCTGTCCCCCACCCCCCAGACCTTTTTTACTTCTTACCCCCCTTTCCCACCCCCGCTTGCCAGGGGATTCATACAGACTAGTCCAGACCCTTACATGCACCAGCCCAGAATCCCATGGAGGGGGGACCCTCACAAAGACCAGGAGGCCTTGCCTTTAACACTCCCTGAGTGCAGTGGAGAGGCTCCCTCTCCTCACCTCCTCTTTCAGCCTAGGGGCTATTGAGGGAATGGCTGAGGTCCTGCTGAGCTCCCACCTCTTTATTTAACTTATTTCAGTGCTTTATAATAAAGGAAATACTAATGGAAAATAAATAAATTAAATAAAATAAATAACTAATTAGATATGGTATATCTATAGAGATTGATAGTGAGATAACAAATGGGATCCTCAATATTCTGATTGAAGTACAAATTTACTTTTTGAGTCCTAGTAGATATTTAATCAGTATATATGAACTGATTGACTGACTTATAAGCCAATGGTGAAATTACACATGGAATAACTTTTAGGACAAGGAGGAAGAACCATTCATGACACTTTGGACAGTCTGACTCCTGGCTGATGAGAGAGACAGAGAAAGAGAAAGAGAGAGAGAGAGAGAGAGAGACAGAGAGAGACAGAGAGAGACAGAGAGAGACAGAGAGAGACAGAGAGAGAGAGAGAGACAGAGAGAGACAGAGACAGAGAGAGAGACAGAGAGACAGAGAGAGAGACAGAGAGAGAGAGAGACAGACAGAGAGAGAGAGAGAGAGAGAGAGAGAGAGAGAGAGAGAGAGAGAGAAAGAGACAGAGACAGAGACAGACAGACAGAGACAGAGAGAACATCATCAACCATTCCAACAAAAAGTTTTAGCTCTTATGCCTTATGGGATTGGAGAAATGGGGTAATACCAAGAGGAGAGCATAGCAAAAGCACATTGGAGGTGATAACCTGAAATAAATTGTTTCATTCTCTGTCATATGCTTCCAGGATGTCTCAAATCTAGGCCTGGTTATGGTGGACATTATGGGGAGGTGACATGCACTCAGGGCAGAAACTGTATTCCCCAGGAAGAAAGAGTTTCACATGGAGATGAACACGCCCAACCTTCATCTTTTTCCTGAGATAAAGCACCTGGCACCTCCTTCTAACATAGTTCTAGTTTGGAGTTTTGAGCTGGGAGTAGGAGACTTTCAATGAACTGAGTTGAAAATTTATTGTTTTGGGAAGTAATTTTCATGTTTCCCCTTTTGTTTGCTCTTTGCTGTTGTATATAACATTTTCTTTTGTGGGAATCATTTAGAGTACACTCAGTAGCTCAGTAGAATTGCACTGTTTTAATAAAACACAACCGAAAATGTTCTATATTTTGACAAGGAAACTGACTTTTACTAGGTTTTTGGCCTATCCTGGCTCTAACCAGATTGGGGTTAGCCAATGGAGCTGGATGGCAGTGTTGGTCGAGCCTAACACTACCCTACTCCAGTGATTAACTTAAGTGTTAACAGTGGGATCAGAGGTAATAGAAGAGATCAGGCAACATATAACAAATTACTAACTTCATAACTTGATTTTTGTAATTTACCACCAAATTCGGTTCGCCTATAACAAGGAGTGCCTACGTTTCCAATTATTGGGGTAGCCATATGGAATTTTCAGCTTTTATCCAAATGTTTGGCATCATGTATTATCAGCTTTTGACATACCTTTTAAATGAATACCTGGCTGGAACCCAACTTATTTGATTCTAGCCTTGGCATTCTTTTTCTGTCCAGAGAAGCAGGATCAAGTAGCATATAGCAATGAACTGTAAAGAAAAAGAAAAGGTGGGGGATGCAATGATGGTTTTCTTCTGGCAAATGAAATCCTCATTTATATCCTTTGATCTGAGAATCTTGTAGATTTTAGGAATTACATTACTTAATCAATGTCATACAGTGAGCCAGTAGCAGATCTAAAAAAGAACCCAAACTGCCTAACTCTCTGTCCACAAAATAATATTTAGACCATTGAATAGAAAGGAAAATAAAAGTCTCCAAAGAATCAGCTAGATTTTTTTAAATTAGGGTTTACTTCTAAATTTACAGAAACATGATATATTAGCCAATGTTTAAAATAAGCATCATATGTTTATAAACAAATATATGCATGACACTTTTTTTTTCTTATATCCCTTTACCATTTTCACAATATGGAGATAAATATTCACTTGAAAGTTTCTTTTTGTATGTAGGGAAATCATAATGTTAATACTGAGTTTTCTCTAATTGCCATTCCTACAGGTTAATGCTAGCACTTGAGGAATTGTGTGGCATGATCTGTATGTTATAAGCAACATCATTTTGTTTTGGGCTTCAAAAACTGTGGGTTAAGAATATTTAAACAAATAAAGAAAAAGATGACTATATAATTTAAAGAATGGGTTTTTCATCAGTTGTGTGCTGGGTGATTTGAAACTTGACATCCCTGCTCCCTTCTCTCCTTTAAAAGGCAGTGAAAGAAATGTATACCCAGATGTAAAATTCCTGAAATCCATTTGAATACATTACGGTACCCTCTGTATTCTCCTTGATCTGGGACCTCCAGAAGCTGGCTATAATATTCCTAGGACTTTTCTTTTTGGTATCTTTTTCAGGAGGTGATTCGTCAATTTTTTCAACCCTTATTTTGTTCTCTGGTTCTAAAAGATCAGGACAATTTTCCTTGAGAATTTCTTGAAGGATGATGTCTAGGTTCTTTTTTTTATTATGACTTTCAGGCAGTCCAATAATTTTAAAATTATCTCTCCCGGATCTCTTTTTCAGGTCAGTGATATTTTGAATGAGATATTTCACATTGCCTTCTATTTTTTCATTTGTTTTGATCTGTTTAATAGTATCTTGATTTCTCATAAAGTCACTAGCTTCCATTTGCTCTCATCTAGTTCTGAAGGAATGAATCTCTTCAGTGAGCATTTGAGATTCTTTTTCTATCTAGCAAATTTTACTGTTTAAGGCATTCTTCTCCTCAGTGGCTTTTTGAACTTCTTTTGCCATTTGACTTAGTCTATTTTTTAAGGTGTTATTTTCTTCAGTCAGCTTTTTGTCTCTTATTTCATAATTTTCTTGCATCATTCTCATTTCATTTTTGTTGTCAAAATTCTTCTTAAACTTCTCTATGACCTGTAACCAACTCATATGTTTTTGAAGCTTTTGGTGAAGGAGTTTTGACTTCTCTGTCTTTCACCTTTTCCATGCTTTGATCCTTTGTTTCCTCAAAATAGTAGTGTAAAGTCGAATTGCTGTCCTTGTTTTGCTTGCTCATGTTGTCATTCAATTACTTGACTTTTGAGCTATTTTACATAGTAGGACTCTGCTGCCAGACAGGGGAGCTTTGTCCAAATTGTGGTTTTCACTACTGCTGGAGCTATTTGATGGTTGCCCTCACTGAATCCTCCACATGCTATGGTAAACTGGTCACACACCCCAGTACCTCCACCCTAGACAGTGATCCAGATCCAAGCAGGTTAAAACAAGAGCTATTACACCTCAGACTGGTTGATTGGTCCCCCTACAATCTGCAGACTAGGAGCTCTGAAGCAGCCATGTGGTGGTGGCGGCAGGGCCGCCACACCTCGGCTCATTCTCCCTCCAAGAGGGAACTCCCGGTCCCCAAAGTCCACACTGCACTGACCTCTCACTTTGTCCTTAGCATCTATAGGTTGATAATTCTGGAAACTTCCACAGCTGCTGGTGATCTGAAATCCCTCTAGCCAGGTGCTGGTTGTGGCTGCCCTGAGGCTAAATTCATGGGCTCACGGTAGGCTGGGCTTGGTTCCCAGAGCACTGTGCTGACCCCTTCCTGCCAGCCTGCTGGACTGCAGGTTAGCTTCTAATGTTGTGGGTTCTATAACTCCAAAGTTTGTTTAGAGCCATTTTTTCCATGAATTGGAGGAGATGGGAGTGGGAGCTGTGTGGAAGTCCTATTTTTATTACCTGATACTCTTTATCTCCAAGTTCTGATTTCCTTTACTTCCTTTAAGCAGGGATAGGGACTGGTGGGTGTGTAGCAGTCGGGGGGCATTAATTGCTCCTTTGAAGCATTGAAGAGTAGCCTTCCATATACCATCAAGAAAGAAGGTTAAGTTTCATGACATTGAATAGTCTTCCATCTTCCAGAAGAGATGAATCAAAACCCAAAAATATTCATGTCCTCCTCCTCTGGTGGAAAGGGCAGTGGATTTGCTAAGGTGAAGACATTAGTTTTATAGGACAAACTATTACTAACCTCATCAAGTGTGCTCCTTCTCATGTTCATTCTTGTTAGAATCTAGGTCTCCTCAGTTGACCTTTTTCAGAATCTGAGAAACCCACAACATTTCCTCTTGAAAACCTTGAATCATGTCCATTTCAAATTCTCCAAGACTCAGCTCAGGTACCACTTATTTTGTGAATATTTTCATAAGTCTCCACCTGCCTCCGAGTGTTACCTCTCTCTTTTCTCAACAAAGATTGCTTAATTTGTTTCCTTATTTGTGCACAGATTGTAACACCTCTCCTATCACACCCTTCCCTCTTGAAGAGAGGGACCTCTATGGGAACAGAAATTAGTCCATTTTTGTTCAGGCTATATAATATAGAGCCTTATAAATAATAGGTGCTTAAAAAGTATTTGTTAAATAAATAAAACTGTAGATTCACATTGAAAGTTTTTCAGTACCAATTCTTTTGGATTTCATGATTCTACCATCACCACTAGTTTCAATTAAGATAAATCACTAAAATACAAAGATAAGTTCTTCTTGTTTTATAGATAGCCCTGAAGTCTGAAGTTTATAGTGGATCCGTAAAACTCAGGAAACTGCACATACAAACACAACACAATACATACATACATACATACACACATACGTATAGATGAACACATGTACATGCTTACATAGTGAATTATAAAACACATATATAAATTAAATATAGGCATATATACACATATCTAACATATGTTTGAGAGCTTTTGCAGCTATTATAAATATTACATATCATTTTGCTTGTTTGTAAATACATATATGTGTTGATACAATTAAGTATATACATACAAAAAGATATATACATGTATATAAATGCAGGTACACATGTGTAAACTAGTATAAATACATGGAGTATCACACATGTCTATATATGTATACATGCCTGTTATAGTGTGCATACATACCAATGACCATACACACCTGTGTGTGCACACATATTTGCATCTATACATGCACATGTGTGTATTATTTAAACATAATAATACACATATGTTTGAGTGGCTACATATATTTGAGTAACTATATCAACATAAAGATAGATATTATGTATATGTGTATATCTATATATGCAATTTTATCTATCTTCATCTTAGATAGTTGTTGGATAAAAATAAATATAGATAAGTGTTACATACACACATACATACTAAAACATACATACATACATGCATGAATACACATACTTACATGGAAAGAAAAAGACTAACAGAGAAATGTACAGACAGAGCCAGACAGAGCCAGAGAGAGGGATTTGGAAATATTGAATTTGAAATTTAGGAACCAAGTGGGGGATAGTCTTATTTCATGTAGAAATTCAGGCAAAACTTGCCTTTTGAAGTCTCTTCTCATTTGTATAATGAACGTATTCGGCTAGTGGATCTCTAAGGTATCTAAGGAATCTGTAAGGTATGTTTTGGTTATAAATGCTATGTGTCATGGAAAAGCATATGTTTTACTTTGCAAATAGCCTCAAGAAAATTCCAAAGGAAGAGTCAGTTTCACTTTTCCTGTTCTATGTCCTTGTCTGTGGTTATATTCAGAAGGGATCAGTACAGAAATTTTATTTCGTAAGGGCAGTAATGGTTCAGTTTGGTTAGGCCATTGATTGTACTGTAAATACAGCAATGGGATATGAGTCAGTCAGTAGATTCTTATATGATGTGCCAGGCACTATGGTAAGTGCTGAGGAAGTAACAAAATATCTATATATTATTCAAGAGAGTCATAATGGCAGGGAGAATCTTAGCTTTATAAAGGGCAGAAAAACAACAAAAACAAGATATTCTAGATTTGAATTGCAATACTGAGATTTATTACTTATGGGAGTTTACAGAAATAAATTTACATGTCCAGATCACACTTTCCACATATGTAAAATTTATAAGTAGCAGACTATATGATTTCTAAGGTACTTTGTACTACTACATCTATAATCATTTTCCTCCTGTCCAGTGGAGGTTTCTATGATTATTGACTCATTTTCTGGAAATGAAATACACTGACACGTAAGTGTGTGTATATGCACACATGCATATATACATAGACACATGCATGTATGCATGTGTATTATGTACGTAAGTATGTATGGCTAGGTGGTTCAGTGGATAGAACACTGAGTGTAGAATCAGGAAGACTCATCTTCAAGTGTTCAAATCTGGCCTCAGACACTTTATACTTGTTTGAATTTAAACAAGTCACTTAAGCATATGTCTGTTTCCTCATCTCTTAAGTGAGCTGAAGAAGGAAATGGCAAACCACTCCTGTATCTCTGCCAATAAAATTGTAGATAGAATCATGAACAGTTAGATATGACTGAAATGATCAAACTATATACATATACACACATATAATGTGCACACACATAAATATGCAATAAATATATTGTATGATTATGTTTGTATATGCATGTATGTACATTTATGTATATATTTGTGTATATGTGTTAGTATACTCTTAATACTTATGTCTATATTAAATAATTTTTCCAGGTGCATTATTCTGCTCCAAAGTGAGTATTCTTGCATTTCAAAAACAAGTACTTGCTGACATGTAATTGGATTCCAGCAATTCTTGTATGGACAAGTCTTGTAGTCAATGTTTCCATTTAGATATAGAAATATCTGTACTACATTACAAGACTAGAATGTTGTACATGTTTTGGACATGTACAATACTACATGTACAAATCTAGAATATCTTTACTACATTAAAATTAGTAGGTGGTTGAGGGTACATTGTCACAATGATAGCAAAACCCGTTTGTCCTGGCCATGTATTTGGGGCACTTATGCTATGGAAGAGAATCCTAGCTGAGAATGTTTGAAAGAGAAGACAGATGTTCGGTATAAAACTAGAATTAGCTTTTAGCCACTGTACAGTAACATAGGTTTTTTTTTTTCCTTTTTGGAGTCACAGCTTCCAATTTTTAATGAAAAACTTCCTGAACTACTGGGAATACTCAAGACTTACTGCTGGTTTTAATCCACCAGATAGGCTAAGAAAGAAGGAACAGAAAACTTAGCCTGTGCCTACTTCCCAAGAGGATATCAAGATTCAAATATTGAAGAAGAGGGTGGTCACAAGGATAAATGATCACTTTCAGGGAAAGGATTGCTAACATCAATTGAAATTTCCAAAGGTTTTGTTTGTTTTATAGGCTTATTTCTTTCTTTTTCTTCATTTTATTCTCTCTGATTAAACAGATGTTGGGAACTCGTTCCTTTTCTGCTTTCTTTTTTATTCTTCTTTCTTTGTCTCCTTTCCTAGGTACTCACATGATTTCACCTTTTACAGAATTGTAAAATGTTAGAGTTGCATGGGACTATCAGTTCCAGGGACTTCATTCTACATATGGGAAAGGTCGTATAAGTAGTGATAATCACTACTAAAAGACATCTCTCCAGAAGCTGGTAAAC
This sequence comes from Petaurus breviceps papuanus, assembly GCF_028583685.1. Lineage (NCBI taxonomy): Eukaryota > Metazoa > Chordata > Mammalia > Diprotodontia > Petauridae > Petaurus > Petaurus breviceps. Next base: position 44,261,412 of record NW_027185809.1, read on the forward strand.
AGTGCATTCCAGTCATTTCATTGAAAATTCTGTTGCCATGTGTGTGTGTGTGTGTGTGTGTGTGTGTGTGTGTGTGTGTGTAGTGTGTGGTTTGTGTGAATTTGTTTTTTGTCTGTTACTTGATCCCAGGTAAAAGACCTGAAAGACATCAAAGGCATATTGCTAAAAGAATCACAGAGATAATAGGGAGCAAGAGGTTCTTAGAGATCATCTAGTTGAATCTTTTTTTTTTAATTTTACAAATGAGAAATTAAGAATCAGTGATAGAGTATCATAACTTAAATAATATAACTTAGTGGTAGAGCTGGTACCATTACTGAGGGCTTTAGTTTTCTCCACTCTCCTGAAACTACTAATGGTAATAAGAAAAACACTAGTCAAAATAATAGATTTTTCCCCAGGGGTCTTTACTATAGGAATCTGTTTCATGGAGATTGTTAAAATCATGACTACTGACCTGAGAAAAGGAAGTTGGAAAAATACAAGACAATTGGCTTCTACAGATAAAAAATATGGCCACAGGTCTAGTTTTGTGCAATATATGATGGCTTTTAAAGTGAGTCATCTCGAACAACAATATTCACTTTAAGAGACAAAAATACATTTTGGGGGGGCAATAATGACATTTGTGGTAGACAGAAAAAATAATTGAAGTGTAATAAACTACAACAGTTGATATTTAAAAAGTTACTTATATGTGTTCATGAAGGGCTGTTATAGATTTTCAGAAAACAATTATCTTAATTCATTAAATATGTTTTTGATAATTACTACTTACCTAATAACTATTACACTCAGATATGGCATTTGGATAATAATTTTATTATAAGCATATGTTTTAGGACCAAATGATGTTGTAATAAGGCACTGGCCTCTTTTACTTAAATAAATATATCCATAACAATCAGTTAGTACTAATTTAATAAGCAATAATTACTGCCAGAATCTTATATAATATAAGCAAGAATTCCACAAACTTTATGAACAGTATCCTAGATGTGATAGTATTCCAAGTCTGCAGAGGCTTCTACTTGTAAGTCCTTCTTAGTTGTATGAATCATAAATAAAAAAAAAATTACTATGGAATTCAGAAGATATTTAATATAACTCTAGTATCTTATAAATGAGAAAACTGAAGCCCAAGGTGATCAAGTCATTTAACTAAAAACATATATATATGTGTGTGTGTGTGCATATATACATATGTACACATACATATACACACATATACATATATACACAATGCGGATATATATATGAGTGTATGTGTATATATGTATATACATGTGTACATGTGTGTATAGGTTCCCAGATCTTCTAAATTTGGAATTAGTAATTGTAAAACCATAACACCTTGTACAGCAATTTCTTTTTCATTTCTTTTGGAGAGCACATAGCCAGTAAGGGTCAGGTTTCTGAGGCTGAATTTGAACTCTGGTCCTCCCGACTCTAGGGCCAGTGCTCACAATTTTTTTCATTTAGTTGTTTTAAAAGTTTCAAGTTGCAAATTCTCTCCCTTCCTTCCTCTTTCCTTTCCTTTCTCCCTCAATGAAATGGTAAGTAATTAGATACAGGTTATACATGTGTAATCATGTAAACATAGATGGCTATATTTTTAAAAATTTTAATTTTTTTAGTTTACAACTCAGTTCCACAATCCCTTGAGTTTCAAATGTTCTCCCCTATCATCTCCTTTTGTCTCCCCCCCCATGGTGGCATGCAGTCAAATATAATATCTCAAATATAATACCTTCACACTAAACATTAGTGAAGTTGAAAAGAAGGATGATAACCAATGGAATGAACAATAAGAAAGAAGAAATAAAACAAAACACAAAAGAGAGAGAGCAAGTAGTTTGCTTCAATCTGCATTCAGACTGTAGCTTTTCCTCTGGAAGTGGATATCCCTTTCTATCATGAGTCTTTTGTAGTTGAACTCTAATCTTGTATTGCTGAGAGCTACCCAGTCTATCAAAGTTAGTCATTTCACATACAATGTGTCTGTAATTGGGTACAAAGTTCTCATGTTTCTGCTTTTCTCATTCAGCATCAGTTTATGTAAGTCTCTCCAGGTTTTTATGAAATCTGTCTGCTCCTCATTTCTCATAGCAAAACAGTATTCCATTACATTCACATAGCACAACTTGCTTAGCCATTCCTCAATTGATGGCCATCCCGTTGCTTTCCAATTCTTTGCCACCACACAAAAGAGCTGCTATAAATATTTTTGTACATATCGTACTTTTTCCCCACTTGTACGATCTCTTTGGGATACAGCCCTAGAAGTGGTATTGTTAAGTCAAAGGGTGTGCATTTTTTATAGCCCTTTGGACATAGTTCCCTATTGCTCTCCAGAATGGTTGTATCAGTTCACAATTGTAATGGCAAATAAAGATGTACTTAGTGCCTTGTTTCAGCTTTTTAATTATTTAGCACCTTGTTTCATTTCAAATTTCTTTTGAGCTTTGCCCATGATTATATCAAGTCTTTGTTAGGAAACAGAACTTGTGAAACTCGCAGTGGGAGGGCCTTGCCAAAGACAGAAACAGGAACAACATGAGAGGTGGGTGGGACAGGGAGGAGAATCCCACTCTGGGAAAGATCAGAACTTAGAAGAGAACACTTGTGGTGGCAGATTTGAGATGGAGAAAACTTGTGGTATCCTGGCACTCTGTTTGTCTGTTCTTCCTGAATTGATTTGTGTTTCTAATTCTTTGTACAGGAGCCTTTACTGGACACCCTGTATAAAGCCATGTGCATGCAGCTTTCCAGAGTACTGCTGCTGTGAACAGCTTTCAAGGCTCTTATTATATAGTATAGTGAGCTCTCTATTTATTCAATAACAAAAGCAAAACATTCACAAAAAATCAAAATACATCATTCACCATGTCAAAGCTCAACAACTTATCACTAAAATGGCTACATAGTTTTCACCAAAGTGGTCACATATTTTTAAACAACGTACATCCATTTAGTCAATCACTAAATCCTTAATTCAATCACAAAGTACAAAAGTCAAAGTTCTCCACCCTTAGGTCACATTAAATCATAATTTTCTTAGTAAGTACACAGTATCCAAGTAAAGTCTTCTTTCAGCTTGACTCAAGCCTGGCTCTCAGTTTCCATGGTTCTCTTCCATGGTCCCAGCTCCAACTGTCATCTGCGTTCAAAGACATAAAAAAAGGAACAGCTCCCAGTTCCTTGTCCAGCTCCTAGTCCAGTTCTTCATACAGTTCCATTTCCATATTGAAGGTCCCAGTGTCCAGTCCACCTCAAGTCCTTCACGGTTCCTGTTTCTGGGAAGACAAAGCGTGACAGAGCCACAATAACACATTTCTGGCACTGTCATAAATTCACTACTGCCTGTAAAATCAACTCAGACCCACCAACAAGGTCTGAGAACCCAACATAAATCATCAACATAGAAATCAACACAGACCCACAAACAAAGTCCAAGATGTCAGCACAAATTATCAGTAAATTTCCAGGATGTCCAAAATCCTCCTCCAGGACTTCTTTAAACATACAACCAAAAAATAATCTTTAAGGGCTTCTATAGAGGTCCCAGGGTTGATGTACAAAGTATCACAAACAAACATCAAGACAGGCAGAGCAGACAAACAGAGTGCCTGGATACCACAAGTTTTCACCTTCTTGACTCTGCCACAAGAGTCTTCTTCTCAGTTTTGCTGTCTCTAGCCAAAACCTCTCTTTATATATGGTCCTTTGCTCCTCCCTTCCTGTTGCAGAAGTTCATGAGGTCTAGGGTTCACAAGTTGGGGGTTCACATGCTCTGTTTCTTAAGACGATACAATGCTCAAAAGAAACTTGAACTGAAACAAGGTCTTAATTCAATAGCTGAAACAAGGTGTGAATTACTTCTGTGCTTGCCATTGCAGATGCCACTTCCTTCATGGATAATTTCTTCTATTCCTTCTCTCCTCCTTACCAGGTAAAAATGATTTTTCCCTCCTCAAATTTCTCATGATACTCCACTTGAGCCTTCATATCTTCTTCCAAATATGTACTTCACTCTCAATACATGTAACTCTTACCCCAAGTCAACCCTTCATCACCTATCAAATGAATTGCTGGATACTTCCAATTTGTCCATCATGGAGCTGCCAAAATAGTCTTGAACTAAAAGTTCGTCAATTGTAATTCAACTGCTCAAAAACCTTCCAAAACTTCCTATTGCCTTTAGAATAAAATAAAAATTCATCAATGTGAATGTAAATGACTTCCATAATAACACCTGAGATACTATTTCTAACTTATTTACCACTCTGTCTGCCATGTAATTTGCAGTATGTATGTATGTATGTATATACATATGTTGTTATTTTATGAAGAGGAGGAGATGGAAGAGCGTCTTTATGAAAGAGATGGCATTTAAATTAGATTTTAAAAGATAAATAAGAGTACAAAGATTGAAAAGGGTGAAGAAGAGCTTTTTAGGAATGGAGAACAATATGACCAGAAGAATGTAACCAGGAAAGGCTGGGCATTCCAATAATTCACAAGGTAGGAATATGCCTTATTTAATATGTAGAAAGACTGAAAAAATTAACAGTGACAAGATGCACTTAATGACAATAAAGGACTTAAATGCCGAATAAAATAAATTTTACATTTATTCTCTAATTAGAATGTAAGAAAGAATAAGCTGTTGGTTAAAAAATATTGGCAGTGAGCCAAAATGGTGATCTGAAGTTTACTTAACAAAAGACACACAATTTTCTTGGCAGTAAGATAATGTGAGTATTTAAGGAAAGCAAGTAAGCACAGGGACTTACAGATAAATTTTTAGCTCAATAGGAATATTTAAATAAATAAAAATGATGAATGAATAAAAAGTGTTTATGGAGTACTTTTATATATTGTGCATTATATTAAATACTAGGGATACAAATAGAAAAGCAAGAAATTTCTTTCTCTAAAAGAGTTCACATATCAATAGGAGACAGACAATATATATCAGAGGTTTCATGTATAAGTCAGATTTTAGACCTAGTGATCCTGAAGGTATAGCAGCAAATGACATGGTAATGTATCTTCTTTAATGCTACTCCCATTCACAAAATATGTTTATTTCTTATATGGAACAATTTGATAGTGTTAAGGTTTTAGTCTGTGAGAAACTTTTGTGTTTCATAGTTGTAGCTGCTGAGGTGGGGGCTACAGTACCTACAGAGGTAGTTCTTAGGTAGCATGTCTTAAATGATTTCTATCCTAGGCACTGACTATGGGGATCAAAATGGAACCAGGTTTTCAATCTGGGAAGAACTTATTTCTGGAAGTTTGGCATGTACTAAGAAATAAATGGTTCAAGTTAGCCCTTCCTTAGTAGCAACAGAAACAAATCCTGTCAATCTAGTTATTCAACATATTGTTCCAATATACATTTTCTGGCTATAGCTGCAGAAGTTGGTGGTAATAGTGATATGGTCTTTTTTCCTGAAAGATAAAAAGCAAAATAGTTTTACATTTATAACTACAATATTAGTTTCTTCATATTTTTCATGAAGCTTTTCTCCTCTTTTAAGAAAACTTATGTATCCATGTGATGAAAACAATTTGATTCTAGTTTCATAATATTGGAACTTATCCACTAGTATTTATTCAATAAAAATTGCTATTGAACAATCTAAGCAACATAGCCAATAGAAAATAAAGTCTTTACTCCTTCAGTAAAGGAGCCATTTTGGTTTTATTTTATGTTTCTGTTGTAGAGGGCATTAGATATAGTAGGAGCTTAATGAATACTTGTAGAGTGAATGAATCATAGCTAATAATTGCCTACTATTGATTTATTTAGTTATAGTTATATATTCACCTTTGAAAAGAGAGGCATTATTTTTGAAATACTTAGAAAGATAGGAATCTGCACTGAGAGTGACTGGGAAGAAGATGTTGTGCTAGACCTAAAAGGTTTCTTTGATTTGTAACTTGTTTTTATTTCTAAGATAGCCTTAGAAAACACTTCAAGACAAAGGTAAATATGGACCAAAGGAGATAACTACTTCACCATTTTCAATGAATTACATTGCTCTAGTTCAACAGCTAAAAGGAATATTTCAGTTCATTTGGAAAGCCAGAATAGTAAGAACAGAACGGCTATTAAAATACCAATGAATTTGGCCAATCTTATAAATTCCTGTTGCTTTTATTAGATATGCTTTGGTTATGGGTTAATGTTTTCTTCAATTGATGAGCCTGGCAATGGAGCTAGAGAACTGTGGTCATAAAGTTATTCATACACAAATATTGCCATTCAACTTTTCTAACAGATCTAATAGGGAGGGATAAAGACCTCAGAGGAGGGAAGTATTGGGGAGAGCACTAACAGCTTGGGTAACTGCTAGTGAGAACATTTATAAAATCCAAGTGAATCCTATATACTGATATTAGTTGAAAGCTTTTCTTAGTAAGACTATCTATTCAATTTCTTCATAGTTTTTTTAAATTTATTTTTAATAAATCATATTGTTGGGGGAGAGAAATGATTCTTAAACATTGGATCATCTTTAGATAAATTTTTCTGAGATACTCACCATGCTATTTTCAATTTTATCCCACTCCTGGCTCTAAAGCTATCCCCAAATAGCAACTCTGGGTCTCAGCATTTTGAATTATTCATGGAACAGTTGACCTTGCCATTCTCAACATTGTATTTAAGGATATAAGAAATGAATATGAAACTTGCAATGGTCATCATTAAGATGCAATAACCATTATTCAGATGATTGTTAGCACCCAGAAGGAACAATCAAGTTCAAAATGAAACTACTCCACATTTGAAAGAGCTCCATACAAATGTCTTTGTGAAAAATAATTTCATTAGGCTGTATTTATATTTCAACCTCTTCAATTTAATATCAATTTAACAATATATAGTCTTTATTACACATCAGGAAGACCTGCACTATTCCATAGTCATACAGATCTATTTTAGAAGCTGCAGGTTGTATGTCTGATGCATAAATAACATAATATTTGAGTGTTCTGAAATTGGATTTTTGGATCTTTTCTTCAGGAAATTTATTCACAGTGTTTTATATTAAATACACAAAAGTGGATGAGGGCTGTAATACGATGTAAAGTATATTCTAAGCAAGAAAATGATAATTTTTGGATTACTAATGATGATTTATCAAATTACTAAAAGCTGCTAAAATTAGCAACATTCACAATTCACTAATTCTGAATTCTGTGTTAAGTATCTCAGTCTTTGTAGCTTTGGATTTTATACAATTTATAGAATTATTTATGCAATTTATACAATCATTCCTCTGAAAATCATAATACAGTCTAGTAATTGATTCAAAGGCTATAAGCATGTTGGAAACCATGGGTATGTCTGTAGAGGAAAATTAAATGATTGACATCAATGGTCAAAATTGTAAATGGTAAGATTATTTCTGTATATTTTCCACTATTCTGAGGAACCTGAGTGATAAAGAATAAATAAAGGTCTAGCTGAATATATGATTTTTATTGTTGGAAAAAATAATTTATTCATTATTTCCTTCTATTGCTTCCATACTTGTCTTGGTCACCCATAAAGTAAATAGAAAAAAAAGTAGATTCAAAAAGATAAAATAAAATGGTTGACATGGAAAAAATAGTTTATTATAGAACAGTTTCAGGACCCAAAATCTAGAGAATAATATTCTTGAAGACTGAAATCATTGGTAGAGAGATATTGACTAAATAATATTTGGATACAGAGCTTCCTGAATATCTAGATGCATAGAATAGTCATTAATGATTTTAGAACATGAACTAGACATGATCTTTGGAGGGATGAATATATATTTATATATGTGATTGTGTATGTTTCATCATTGAATTAGAAAAAGCCATAGAAAGCTTTCATGTCTCATTTGTAGATGTCAAAAAACTGGGAGGTATAGCTAATTTGCCAGCTGATACTGTTAACATATGAAATGTGTTGTCAAATGTGATAACATATAACTTAATTTAATAGGTGTAAATATAAAGTTTTACACTTGAATTTAAAATCAGTGTCACAAGAACAGGAATAGGAGGCATTGCTAGACTTAAATTTATGTAAAAAAAACATCTAGAAGATTAATTGATCTGAAAGACACACATGAGTCAATAGTTTGATATAGCATCTTAAAAAGAAATAAATTAATACACCAAGCAATCTTAGGCTCTTTTAAAGAAAATGAAGTTTCCTATACAAGGATAGTGGCACTCCTAAAGTCTGTGACCATCAGACCACATCTTGAGTGCTGTGTTAATTTCTGGTTTTCATACTATAGAAATGATGGTCTAAAGGGGAGCAAACAGACCTAAAGCTCATGACCCTTATAACCCAACTAGTGCAGAGCTCCTTTATTCTTCCTGCTGAAGGTCATCTCAATTTCCCACCTATATTCAATATCTTATAATAACCTTATACAAAGAAAAAAGTAAAAGATTATAAATCTCCCTGCTCCTTTCTGGAGGACAGGTCTATGTTTGCCCAAGTACTTTTTTACTTTGATGGGTTTATAACTTTTATCGTCCTTTAACCTGTTTGCATTTTAAACTTTTCTTTATACATTCCCTCATTGTTTGAAAAACTCCCTACCTTTCAGTTTTCTATTCTGTTTTGGAGCAACTCTGAACAACTTTGGTAAAATTCTGATTGTTATGGGAATAATGAAACAAAAATGGACAATAACAAAAACTTAACGAGTTAAAATCCTGCCTCTTTGAAGTTTTGACCCATTTCTCTTACTTATCCCAGTGGGCTGGAGGAGGTGCGAAAATAACAAGTCTAACCTTTTTCAGCAAGATAGTCTTTAAAATATTTAAATCAGTCATAATTTCTTTTCTATATGCTAAGCACCCAGACTTGCCTCAACCAACTCAAATATTGCATGTTTCCAGCCCTTTTATTAACTTTGTTGCCCTTCTTTGGGTATGTTCTAGTTTGTCAATGTTCCTCCAAAAATGAGGCACTGACCAATAAGTAATATTCCAGTTATTTTTTAGTTTTGTTAATAGAGCACTGGACTTGGAATCAAGGAGTCTTAGGTTCAAATAAAGCCTAAAACTCTTACTAGCTTTTTGACATGGGTAAATCATTTAACCTCACTGTGTCTCATTTTCCTCATCTGACAAAAGAGACAATTGGATTTGATAATCTCTAAAACCCCTTCTAGCTCAAAATAGATAATCTAATTCAGGGAATAGGACTATGTCTCTTTTTCTTTTGACTTTCAGGGATGGAACCAAGATGGCAGATTAGAAGAACAACTCAGCTGACTTCTGCTTACTTTACCTTCCAAAAAAGTAGAATTATGGACTTGCAGAGTAAACAAAATATCAGAGGGATATATTCATCTTGTTCAAGACAATTTAGGAGGTCAAAAAGAGACATCTGTGACACATGGGTGTAGGCTACTCCAGAGGCCATGGGATGAAATACTAGTGGTAGAGCCAGTTTGTGGTGACATAAGAAGCAGCAATTTCAGGAGATCATGGGCCAGAGATGATGGAGGAATTTTACAGAAATTGCAGAAAGAGATTACAGGGAACACAAACAGAATGGAAGGAATGGGACAGAAACCAAAAAAGAATTTCTGGGATAGGTAGAAATTGTTTTTAAAATAAAATAAGAATTTTAGAGGAAAATTAGGGGAAGAAATGAAAGCAAAAGAAGGAAATTATAAAAGTACAATTATTAGTTTGGTAAAAGAAACACAAAAAAGTATTGAAGAAAGTAACTTTAAAAATAGAATTGAACAAATGGGCAAAGTAGTTCAACATTTCACTATGAAAAGCAAAATTGGCCAAAAGAAAAAAAAAGTAACAAAAGGACACTGAAGAAAATAATTCCTTAAAAAAGAGAATTGGGTAAGCAAAAGTTAATGACTCCACAAAATAGAAACATTGGCAAAAGAATGAAAAAAAAGATTAAAAAAATGTTAAATATCCTATTGAAAAAAGAACTGACCTAGAAAACATTTCAAGTAGAGATGAATTAAGAATTATTGAAACAGATGAGCACCCTAATAAAAGAAAATCTAGACATATTTGAAGAAATCATCAATGGAAATTATCTCAATATCCTAGAAGCAGAAGGCAAGTAGAAATTGAAAGTGTCAAATTTAAAGTATGTACCAATCATAACTTAAAAGAGATCAGAAAATTAAAACTTCCAGGAATATTATAGGCAAATTTCAGGGTTCACAGGTCAGAGAAACAGTAATACAAATAACCAGAAAAAATCATTCAATTAAAGAGTAATCAAAATCAAGATCACATGAGATTTAGAAGCTGGCATGTTACATGAGTAGAGTGGTTGGAATATGCTATTTTGGAGGGCAAAAGAGCAGAAATTACAACCAAGAATAATCTACTCAGTAAAACTCAGTATAATATTTCAAAGGAAAACTTTGTATTTAATGATTTATAGGATTTTCAAGCATTCCTGATTGAAAAGACCAGATCTGAATAGAAGATATGACTTTCAAATACAAGATTTAAGAGCAACATAAAATGGTTAACATCAAAGAGGAACCAAGAAGGTTAAACGAGATTAAGCTATTTACATTTCTATGTGGAAAATTGATAAATTTAACTTCTAAGAACATTGTCATTATTAGAGCAATTAGTAGGAGTCTGTGTAAAAAACAGAGTACAAGAATGAGTCAATTGTAGAGGGACAAAATAAAAAAAATGTATAGCTTAGGGAGCAGGATGTACTGGGATGAGGGAGAAGGTAGAGGTAGGATGAGAAAAAAGAAATTCACAGAAAAGAGATACACAAAGAAGAGGTCTGACAGTGGAGGGGGAGATAATGGGAGGGAGAGTAATGTTTGAGTCTCACTCAGATCAAAATTGGCTCAAAGAGGGGAATACACACACATGTTAACATACAAACACACAGGTGTGCTCATTTAGGGTTGTGTGTGTTTATTCAACTGTTAATAGAAATGTTTCTCATACAAACAAGAAGCAGGAAAGGAAAGGGGTTAAAGAAAGTGGAAGTGATTTTTTTAAAGTGAAATATGGATAAAAGAAGGCAGTAGTCAGAAACAAAGCAGATTTTAGAGGATGGAAAGGTTAAAAATAAGAAGAGAAGGATAAAAAAGAAATTAACATGGAAGGAAATGCACAGTTAGTAATCATAATTGTAAATGTGAATTGGATGAACTTATCATTCAAACAGAGGTACATAGCAGAATGTGTTAGGAACTAGAATCCAATAATATACTGTTTGAAAGAAACAAGGCAGGAACATAATTTATTATGCCCCAGCTGATTTAGGAAAGGCAGGGGTAGCCATCATGATTACACACAAAGAAAAAATATATATAATTAGACCTAATTAGGAGATAAGCAGGGAAACATCTTGCCAAAAGGTCCCATACACAATGAAATAATATCAGTGTTTAATGTAAGAGCACCAAGTGATTATACCATCCAAATTCTTAAAGGAAAAGTTAAATTAGTTACAAGCAAAAATAGACTTTAAAACTATATTAGCGGGTAATCTTAACTTTTCCCTCTCAGAGCTAGGCACATCTAACAATAAAAGAAATGAGAAAGAAGTTATGTAAATTAAAGACTCTTAGAAAGATGAGATGTCATAGAATTCTGTGAAAATGAATAAGAATAGAAATGAATATAGCTTTTTCTCTGCTTCTCATCACACCTTCACAAAAATTGGCTACGTGTTAAAGCATAAAAATTTACAACCAGATGCAGAAACAGAAATATTAAATGGAAATCTTTTCAGAGCACAATGCAACAAAAATTACATTCAGTTAAAAAGCTATTTAGACACAGGTTTAAATAAATTGGAAACTAATCTCATCCTGAAGAATGGTTCAAAGAACAAATCATAGAAACAATCAATAATTTAATTGAGAAGAACAGTGAGAAAAAATTCCAAAGTCTGTGGGTGTCAGCCAAAGCTATATTTGGGGAAAAATTTATATCTCTAAATGTGTGTATCAATAAAAGGGAAAAAGATAAATCAATGAACTGTGGATGCAATTAAAAAAAAACTAGAAAAAAAATTAAAAATCCCCAATTAAGTACCAAAATAAATATTATGAAAACCAAAAGAGAATTGTTCAAATTGAAATGAAAAAATACTTTGAACTAATAAATGAAACAGTTCTGATTTTATTTTAAACTTTTAATAGTATTAATTAATTGGTTAATTAAAAAAGAAAATTAAATTGCTACTATCAAAAATGAAAAGGAACCACCAATGAAGATGAAATTAAAGCAATTATTAAGAACTATTTTACCTAACTTTATGCCATAAACCTGAGAACCTAAGTGAAATGGATGTCTATTTACAAAAATATAAACAGCTAAGATTATCAAAAGAGGAAATAGAATATTTAAATATTTACATAACTCTATATTAGAAAAAAGTAAATTAAATAACCAGCAATAAAATCCCTAAGGAAAAAAATAGCTTGGAGATTACTGAAATATATTTCACATGTAATACATTGTGAATATGTGGGATTTATATCAGGAATGTAGTGCTAGTTCAATATTAGGAAAACTGTCACCACAATTAATCATATCAATAACAAAAGCTACAAAATATATGATTACATCAATAGCACCAAAAAAATTCCTTGACAAATTCAATGCCCATTTCTATTAAGAACTATAAGAAACATAGAAATGAATTAAACTTTCCTTAAAATTAATGTAGTATCTATCTTATACCAAGGACAAAAAAAAATCTAAAATAGGGATAAGCTTGAAATCTTCCAAATAAAATCTGAGGTGAAACATAGATATCTTATTATCATCACTATTATTAAATATTGTACTAGAAATGTTAGTTATAGAAATAAGACAAGAAAACAAAATTCAAGGAGTAATGATAGCCAATGAGGAAACAAAACTATCACTCTTCAGATGATATAATGGTATACTTGGAAAATCCTAAAGAATCAACTAAAAATTACTTGAAAGTATAACTTTAGAAATATTACATAATATAAAACAATTCCCATAAATTATGTGCATTTCATCATAGTACAGATAAGACCCAACAGTAAGGGATAGAAAGAGTAATTCCATTTAAAATAATTGCAGATGATGTGAAATACTTGGGAGTCTCTGTGCCAAGATAAACTCATGAACTCTCTGAACTTAAAAAAAAAAACACCTTGCACACAAACACAGACAAATCTAAACAAGTGGAGCAATACTAATTGCTTAGTTTTTGAAAAGCTAGCAATAAAAATATAATTCTACCTATATTAATTTACTTTTTCAGTGCTGTAGAGGAGACATGGAAAAATAGACTTATTATAGCCCTATTGGTGGAGTTGTGTACTAGTCCTACCATTCTTTAGAACAATGTGGGACTATGCCCAAAGAGTCATAAAATTTTATCTATCCTTTGACCCAGCAATACAACTACCCCATCTATATCCTAAAAAAAATAAAACAAAAGGAGTAAAACTGTTTGTTCAAAAATATTTCAGTAGTATTTTGTATTTGACCAAGAATTGCAAATTGAAATGATGTCCATCAATTTGAGAATGGTTAAATGAGTTGTGGTATGTGATGGAATACTGTTGTAATATAAGAAATTGTGAATAGGCTGAGTTCAGAAAAACCTTGCAAATGTATATGAACTCATGCAATGTTAAGTGAGCAGAACCTGTGGAACACTGTAGCTTTACAGCACTATTGTAATGACCATCAACTGCAAAATACTTAGCTACTCACATCAAGAGAAGGATCCAAAACAATTCCAAAAGACTCATGATGAAAAATGCTCTCAATGTCCATAGAGAGAACTGACAAATTCTGAAGGCAGATAGAAGCAAAATATTATTTTTTATTTTATTTTTATCTGTTTTCTTTTGCAATGTTGCTAATATGGAAATATGTTTTTAAGACTATACATTTTAATGGATAACAAATTGCTTGCCTCCACTGGGAGCTGGGAGGAGTGGAAGTTAGGAAAAAAACTTGGAACCTCCCTTTTTTAAAAAAAAAGGAATGTTATTATTTTAAATGTCATTTAGTATTATTTAATGAAATAAATAAAATATATTAAAATGATATTAAAATAATCTAATGATGAATCCATCATTCTACCAAGAGAGGTACAGTAAGATTGTTTTTCTCATAGCACTTCCAACATTTACCATTCTCATTTTTTGTTATATTTATTAAGCACCTTTTTGCCAGAAACTGTAATAAGTACTAGGAATACAAAAAAGGAAAAAGACAGCCCCTACCCTCAATCAATTTATAATCTATTCATTTCTTTCATCATTAGTGATTCAGAGTTTTAAAATATTTCTAGAAATTCAAGTCAATAGAGTCAATAGGTCTAGCAATAATATGATGAGCACTTGAATTCTAAAAGCCACCAGGTTGTCAAAGGAGGCCAGAACCATTTCAATTTGTAAAAATGGAAAAAAAAATAATAATAATAAACAACATATCTTTGTCAATCAGCTGATATTTGTCCTTTTTATTTTTGATGTACTTCCTGTTTGGTCAATAGCTGATCTGATGTCAATAAAGAATAAAAGCAACAAGAGTACCATGATAACAATAACAATGATGATGACAACAATAACAAAGGAACAAGATAGCTACCTATTCATATCCTTTGTTCTTTTATGTATTGGTGGAAATTTCTCTTTCTCATAGTTTTAGACTAATTTGGTTTACCTCTTTTTAATGTCAAATTTGTGAGTATATCTATAATATTTAAAAACTACTTTGTTTTATGAATTCAATGAGTTTTTTTTGGGTTTAATTTTGTAAATGTCTTTGGTTTTCAGGAAAATGTACAAGTGCACATTTTTCTTCAATTATATTCCTAGTAAATATATCTGTTCATTTTTCTCCACTAAAATATTTTAGAGATATATATTTTCTGATTGGGACTGTTCTCACTATGTCCACAAAATTTGTATGCTATGTCATTACTTTCATTCTATCTGTTGAAATTATTGTTTCTATGATGTGTTCTTTGATAGATGCTTCTGTTGGAATAGGTTATATAATTTTATTTCTTTAGTAACCTTTTATTGGCCTGTTTTCAGCAAAATATGTTTAGAATTCAGATTTTCCATATACATACAAACATATATGTATATACACAAATATATTTATATTCAATATCATTCAATATTGCATGAGAAATCCTAACAATAACAATGAGAAGAAAAAGAAGGAATCAGACTGGGAAATGAGGTAATAAAACTCTCTTTTTTCAGATGTTATGATGATATACATGCAAAATCCCAAAGACTCACCTAAAAAGTAAATTGAAATAATTAACGATTTTAGGAAAGTAGAAGGATATAAAGTAAATCTACATAACTCATCATCATTCTTTAATATGAAAAATAAAATATTGCAAGAAGAAAATAATCTCTTGATTACCCATTTAAAATTAACCTAAGCCACTATAAAGTACCTGGAAATACAAATACATAAATAAACCCAGCTACTTTGTGATAAAAATTTAAAAAAATGCTTTTCATGCAAATGAATTTATATATTGAATAGCAACTCAATTAAATTACAAAAAGAGTTACCAAGTTGGAAAAATAATTTTAAAAATTCATTTGGAACAACAAAATGTCAAGAATACCAAAATAACCAATAACAATGTAAAGGAAGGTGTTTTAGCAGTAGCAGACATTAAACTATGTTAAAAAGCAGTAATTATAAAAACTGTCTAGTGCTGTATAGAAAATAGAAAAGTAGAACAGAGTGGACATACATTTTACAGCAAGAAATGACGATAGTAACTATTCACTTCACATGTGTAAAAGAAAATTTTGGGAATAAGAATCCATTATTTGGTAACCATTGTTTGAATTGCTAGAAAGCAGGCTGGTGGAAATTGGGTATAGAGAAATATCTTACAATATTTATCAATATAACGCCAAAATGAATGTATGACCTAGATTAAAAAAAGAGAGAGATATTACAAGAAAATTTGAAGAATATGGAAGCTTATTAAGTACCCGATCTATGATAGGTGAATAATTTATGAATAAATAATAGAAAACTTTATAATGTATAAAATAGATAATTTAAATTACATTTTATTAAAAGGGTTATGTACCCATAAAACAAATATAGCCAAGGTGAGGAGGAAAGCAGAAAATTTGTGAATTTGTGGAAGACTATAGGGAAATTCTTAGATAAAAGACTATGAGTCATTCACCTATTTGATAAATGACCAAAGGATATGAGCAGGCAGATTTCCAATGAAGAAATAAATACAATTTATAGTTATATAAAATTCTCTAAATCATAACTGAGTATAGAAATACAAATTAAAACAACCTTGGAATATCATATTACACATATCAAATTGACTGAAATGAGACAAGGGAAAAACATAAAAGTTGGACATTATGTGGAAAAAAAATTGGGACATAATTCTCTGTTGGTGGAACTGTGAACTGACTTTGGAGAGCAATTTGGAATTATGCCTAAAGAGTTTTCAAGCTGCCTATCTATATATACCTGTTGACCCAGTAATACTATTACTACGTCTGTTTTCAAAGATAATTAGGTAAAAAAGCAAAATGGCTTATATGTCCTAAAATATTCACAGCAGATCTCTTTTTGATGAAAAAGAACTGTAAATTACAGGAAAACCTGGACATTGGGGAATGACTGAACAAGTTTTGGTATATGATTATGATGGAATACTACAACTGCAAGTCATGTCATCATTTCACTGATGCCATGGTCCACTTTGAAAATGAGCAAACACAACAATAACAATAATCTTCCATAAGAAAAGATGAGCTCAAAGATTAAAAACAAACAAACATAGAGAGACTAGCTCAGCATCATAAAGATTTAAATGATCAGAACATAGAGAATACCATAAACTGTGAAAATAATATAGTTTTAAGACAACTTTGATAATCTAAGTTATTTTGATAATTATTAATTCTCAAATTAAATTCAAGGGACTTATGAAAGAAGATATCTCCATTCAGAGAAAGAATTGATAAATAGAAGTATGTATAGAATGACTGTGCATATGCACTAACAATTTTGCCTAAGGTAACTATCTCTGAAGGAAGAAAAAAGAAGAAAAATATATGCTAAATTTATTACCTATTTAAAAGGAATGGCAAGCTACACATAATAGATTTGCAGTTGTATGTTCAATCATATTTTCTTCTTCTGATTATGTTACCAAATGTTTCTTTTGTTTCTTAAGTTAAGAATAAAACAAATTAAAAAGAAAGAATGGAATAATGTTTTATGAGGCCTGGAGTTAATTTTTTTATTGCAATACTGATTTGTAGAAATTATAATGTATCAAAATGAAAATTTATTCGTTTAAATATTATTTTTTGATTTTTTTAAACATTTGATTTCAAAATTTTGAATTCCAGATTCTTTCCCTTCTACCCTCCTTACCCGCCCTTACTGGGAAGATAAGTAATTCAATATAGGGAGTACATGTGTAGTTACACAAAACATTTCCATAGAGGATATATTGTGAAAGACTGACTATAATTACTTCCATCCTATCCTGCCCCCCCACTTGTTATATTTTCTACTTTTGCCCTGACCCTTTTTAAAAGTGTATGCTTCTAAATACCCTCCCCACCAAATGTGCCCTCCCTTCTATCATCCCCACTCTTATCCCTTTCCCCCTACTTTCCTATATGGTAAGATACCCAATTTAGTGTTTATGTTCTTCCCTCCTTATGTAAAATGCAGGGAGAGTAATGAAGACCTAACCCTTTTGCCTTCCTGTTCTTCCCCTCCATTGTAACAGTTTTCCCTTGTCTCTTTTATATGAGATAATTTACCTCATTCTGTCCCTATCTTCTCTCATTACATTCCTCCCTCACCTTTTAATTTTAAATTTGAATATCATCCCTTCCTATTAAATTGGTCCTGTGCCCTCTGTCTATGTATATCTGTACACACACACACACACACAGACACACACATATAAATATATACACACTCACATATGTATTCATATGCACATATACTCTCCTATATACATATATATATGTTTACATATACACACATATATTTATATACATGTATATACATATACATATATATATATATATATAAATTTATATTTCCTTCAACTATCAGACTAAGAAAAGTTTCATAAGTTACAATAATCATTTTTCCATGTAGTAATGTAAATAGTTCAACTTGATAAGTTCCTTATAATTTTTTCCCTGTGTACCTTCTCATGCTTCTCTTGCATCTTGTATCTGAATGTCAAATTTTCTATTCAACTCTGTTTTTTTCATGAAGAATGCTTGAAAGTCCTCTATTCCATTGAATAATCATATTTTCCTCTGAAACATGGTCATCAGTTTTGCTGGGTAGGTGATTCTTGGTTTTAATCCCAGCTCCTTTGACCTCTAGAATATCATATTCCAAGCCCTCCAAACTCTAATGTAGAACAGCTAGATCTTCTGTTATCCTGTTTGTGTTTCCACAATATTGAAATTGTTTCTTCTTTGGCTGCTTGCAACATTTTCTCCTTGAACTGACAACGATGAACCTGGCTACAACACTCGTAGGAGTTTTCCTTTTGTGATCCCTTTCAAGAGTTGATCAGTGAATTCTTTCAATCTCTTCTTTTACCCTCTGATTCCAGAATATTAGGGCAAATTTACTTGACAACTTCTTGAAGAATGATTTTAGGTTCATTCCTTGATCATAGCCCTCAGGTAGTGCAATAATATTTTTTTAATTATCTCTCCTGGATCTATTTTCTAGGTCAGTGGTTTCTCCAATGAGGCATTTCTCATTGCCTTCTGTTTTTCCATTTGTTTGGATCTGTTTA
The DNA here is from genome assembly GCF_028583685.1 of Petaurus breviceps papuanus. Classification (NCBI taxonomy): domain Eukaryota; kingdom Metazoa; phylum Chordata; class Mammalia; order Diprotodontia; family Petauridae; genus Petaurus; species Petaurus breviceps. Next base: position 44,280,244 of record NW_027185809.1, read on the forward strand.
ATAGTATCTTGATTTCTCATAAAGTCATTAACTTCCATTTGTTCCAATCTAATTCTGAAGGAATGATTATCTTCAGTGAGCTTCTGAAATTCTTTTTCCATCTGGCAAATTTAGCTTTTTAAGGCATTCTTCTCCCCATTGACTTTTTGAGCCTCTTTTGCCATTTGAGTTAGTCTATTTTTAAGTTGTTATTTTCTTCAGTCAAGTTGTTGACTTTCTTTTCATGATATTTTTTGCATCATTCTCATTTTTCTTCCCAAATTTTCCTCTGCTTTTCTTACTTGATTTTCAAAATCCTTCTTGAGCTCCTCCATGGCATGTAACTAATTCATATTTTTCTTGGAAGATTTTGGTGCAGGAATTCTGATTTCATTGTCTTCCATTCCAAGCTTTGATCCTCTTCGCTGAAAAAAAATGGAATCCAGGGTTTGATTGATCTGCTTGCTTTGCTGCCTTTGTTTGCTCATGTTGCCACTCAATTACTTGACTTTTGACCTCTATGCCACAGTAGAAATTTGCTTCTAGAGATGAGAGCTTTGTCCCAAATTTCTGGGGTTTATGCAGCTGCCAGAGCTATTAGTTGAGTACCCTCTATACAGACACCACAAGCTTTGGATCCCTGGTCACACACCCCAAGACCTCCTACCGACAGCGATCCGAATCCAAACAGGTAAAAGCCAGAGTCATTATCTTAATTGTTGTTTGGTCCCCCTACATTCTGCAGGCCAGGAGCTCTTAAGCAGCCACATGTTTGCAGCTGGAGGCTGCTGTGTCTCCACCACATTTCGTCCCTTGTATCATACTGCTCTCTTTGACCCCTGTTCCCTCAAAGTTACACACTGACCTTTTTCTTTGTCTTTGGTATTTATAGGTTGACAATTCTGGAAACTGTCACAGCTGCTGGTGATCAACTCTCCTGAAGTCCACTCCAGCAGCTGCTTGTCAGGGCCACCCTGAGGCTAAAACCACAGGCTCTTGCAGAGCTGGGCTCTGTTCCCAGCATGCTGAGATGGATCATTTCTGTCTGCCTGCCAGACTGCCTTCAGCAGGATATTTGTTTCTCTTTGTCACTTTGTGGGTTCTTTAGCTCTAAAATTTGTTTAGAATCATATTTTATTAGTATTTCAGGTGGTTATTGGGGGAGTTCATGGAGTTTTCCTGCTTCTATGCCACCATCTAGGCTCTCAGAGTTTTACTTTAAAAAAAAATTGACGGGGCATGTCTGGATGACTAAAGTTGCACCTTGAAAGTAGGTTTTCTGAGCCTTAGTACATGCCACACAGTTGTTAGCCCCAATTCAGAGGTCTTTCCTCTGTCGTATGCTACATCCTGTTACAAAATGAAAATATAACAATTGTGTGTTTTTAAGCCACTTTGAGTTGGCTTCCATACATCCTTTCCTGAGACCAAATTTTGTTCTGTGAAATATAGGGAAACATAGGCACTTCATTCATTCTTTCTTTCATTTATCTATTTATCTATCTATCTATTTGTTTTTGTTTATTCTTTCATTCACTTATTTCACTTATTCATTCATTCATTCATTTGTTTGTTTATTTTTTTAATTTATAACATTCAGTTTCACTTTTCCAAATTTGAGTTCCAAATTTTCTCCCCATCCCTCCATTTCTCCCTCCCCTCCTCTCCAAGGCAGCATGCAATCTGATATAGACTCTACATATATGTTCACATTAAAAATATTTTCATTTCAATTATGTTTCAAAGAAAAACTAGAGCCAATGGAATAAAGTATGAGAAAGAAGAAACACAGTGATAAGGAGAGAGAGAGCAAATAGTATGCTTCAATCTCCATTCAGACTACATGACTCCTTCTTTGGATGTAGATAGCATTTTCCATCCTGAGTTGTCTTACAACTTTGCATTGCTGAGAAGAGTCAAGTCTATCAAAGTTAGCCAAACATAGTAACTGTGTACAATATTCTCCTGGTTCTGCTCCCCTCACTCAGCATCAATTTGCATAAGTCTTGTCAGGTTTTTCTGAAGTCTGCCTGCTCATCATTTCTTATAGCACAATAGTATTGAGCTAGGAGTCAGAAAGATTTGAATTCAAATCCTTCCTTATATACTTACTATCTGTGTTTTCCTGAGCAAGTCACTTAACTCTGCCTCAGTTTATTCATCTGTAAAGCTGGAGAAGAAAATGGCAAATCACTCCAGTACCTTTACCAGGAAAACCCCAAAGAAGGTCACAAAAAAGTTAGGCATGACTGAAATGATTGAATAACAGCAACAATAAAGGAGGATTCTTGTATTAGAAGGCAAGAGTTCAAGGTTCTAATGTACATGCCATCATTTACCAACTGTACAAGTTTATTCAAGTCATTCAACCTGTGGGCATCTGTCACTGCAAAACAGAGATAGTAATTCTTTGTTTGATGACATGTTTTTAGGTCTCAAGTTGTTGTGGAGCAAACTTCTAGTACTAAAACTCTGTTTGAACTTTGGTAAGGAATGGGAGTAACAGAGAAGATAAAAATGAAAATTAGACAAGTTTTAGCTATATTTAGAATTATTTGATGTTACAGTAGCTATTTATGTACTCCTAAAAATGCTTAATCATGTAGCTACAGATCAATGAGTCTCTAGTAAGCATGCTGAGTGCTTAGCAGGAAACATTTTACAAAATCCCATCTGTCCTGGCTCTAGGTAAAGTATCTACTTATTTGTTTGCAAGTTTAGGGTGGACAGTGATTGTTCTGTAACAGTTCCTCATTAGATGGGTGCTCTTTGCTCAACAAGCAAAAGTAATGAATAACTAGTTTTGTAAGTAATGGGGAAACACAATCTTCCATTGTTGCTCCTTTGCTAATTCTGAAGAGACCTAGAAACAGACATAAAGATGGGTATAATCAATGAAGTCTTTATTTGTTTTTACCCACAGGAAGGATACCCACCTTTCCTGGTTCATCAAACCCACTGATAGATGAAACAGTTGCCATGGAAACTATTGTATCTATTGTATAATGGCAAATGAGTGCAGAACTTTATGGAAGTGCAAGACAGGGAGAATCGAGCTCAGAAATTGAATTTCTCCATATGGGTCATGATGACGAAAAGTACACTGCTGAGATTATCAGGGTCTTCCCAGAGGCACAGCAGAACTTGACCACGTGGCAATATAATGGCAGGATGATGTTTATCCTTTGGCTCTGATATGCCTCCCTAGCTTCCCTTTGTGTAGAGATATCATTAACTTAGTGATCTCTGCTTGGGAAAGGAGCAGAGCCTTGTCAATAGGTTAAGTAACTCTTTCACCAGCTCTGCATATATTTTCCACAGCACATTACAGGTATATAGGACCTTTCCCACTGATATCTGTAAAAACACATTGTATTTTTTTCATGAAATACTTAACTAAAATATAGGAAGCCAATTTAGATTTCTGTGCTTGTTGATTTCTTTCCATTTCAGGCTGATTTGTCATAGATCATTGGTCCATAAGCTCCTGATGTTTAATACTAGAGTATAATTGCTTTAGATCTTCAAGAAGCTTTAGAAATCAATTAGTCCAGCTCCATTTTACCCATGAGGAAACTAAGATACAGAGAGGTTAATTGTCTTGTACAAGATTTTCTAGGTTGTAAGTGTCAGAATCAGGGTTTGAAGCTGCTACCTCACCTCATGTATTATTATTATTATCATTAACAAAAACAATAACACCATTTATACAGTATTTAAGGTTTTCAAAAATACTTTACAAATATTACCTATTTTATTCTCATGAAAACCCTAGGAGATAAATGTTATTATTATCTTTTTTTCACAGATGAGGAAACTGAAGTAAGCAGAGTTTTGTTGAATAGCTCAGGTTCATACAGACAGTAAGTACATGATGTGTAATTTGAAAACTCATTTTCTTGACTCCAAGTCCAGAGTTTTATCCACTGTGCCACCCAGCTTCCTCTAGATCCCATATTCTTTTGAATTTTACCACATTGTCTTAGACATATGGCTTTATATGCTCTCTTCATAACTCTATGTGTCTTTTTGACAGAGCTGGCATTTGGAAATTAGGAGAATTTTAGTGGTATGTGAATTAACTGTGAAAATAAAAATTATATTTATTTACATATTTAATATGCCTTACAACTTTTGTATCTTAAAAAAGGTAATATGTAATATGTACTTCTTTAGCCAATTTCATTTGATTAAGATTATTTAGAATGGAATCCACAAGTCGGAAGTGGATTTAATTTTTTTTAATTAGGAATTCATTTTTTTATTACTTTGGATATTACATATGCTCCTGAAGAACCATCTGTTTTTCAAAGTATAGCCTTTCAGTGGTGTGTAAATCAATTCTTTCTACGGCTATTAAAGTTTACATATTTCATCTCATTGATGAATTTCTTAAATTTTTTGATATGTAGAATGTTGTAAGAAATTGAAAGAAAGCAATAGAACTCCTATGTTTACAGAAATCCCACTCAATTGCCAGACAATAATATAAAGGTGGGGTAACATTTGGTCAATGCAACATAAGCACCAAAGACAAAGTAAAAGGTCAGTGTGAAACTCTCTTGGCACAGGGGGGCTAAAGAGCTTTTTCTGGCTTTTGCCCCTGGGGTGAGAAACAGCAGAGATGTATCTGCTCCAGTGGACACAGACTGGCAGCCTCAACAACTCCTGGCCTGCAGACAGTAGGGGAACCAAGCAATCATTCAGAAGGTAATCGCTTTTGTTTTAACCAGCTTGGATCTGGATCACATTCTTAGGTGGTGGTCCTGAGGTGTGTGACCAGTGAGCCAGAGTTTGTGGGGGTTGTAGAGTAGGCATACGAGTAATAGCTCTGGCAGCTATGAAAACCTGAGTATTTCGGGAGATAGGTCTCTCCATTCTGGAAGCAGAGTTCTACTGTGCAAAGAGCTCAAATGTCAAGTAATTGGCTGGCAATAAAAGCAAACAACAGAAGCACAAATAGAGCATATAATCCTTTTTGGGGACAAAGAGGATCAAGGCATAGAGTGTGAGGAAGACAAGGAAGTCAGAGGTCCTGTATAAGAAGCCTCTAAGAAAAATATGAATTAGTTACAAGCCATGGAGCAGCTCAAGAAGGATTTTAAAAATCAAGTAAGAGAAATGGAAGAATAATTGGGAAGAGACGTGAGAATGATGCAAGAAAATCAGGGAAAGTAAGTCAACAGTCTGCTAAAGAGACGCAAAAGTACACTTAAGAAAATAAAACCTTAAAAAATAGACTTACCCAAATGTCAAAGGAGGCCCAAAAAAGCCAAAGAGGAGAAGAATGTCTTAAAAAAGCCAAATTTGCCAGATGGAAATGGAATGTCAAAAACTCACTGAAGAGAGTAACTCCTTAAAAATTAGATTGGAGAAAATGGAATCTAATGACTTTATGAGAAATCAAGATACTATAAAACAGACTGAAAAAATGAAAAAAAAAGAAGGCAATGTGAAATTCTCATTAGAAAAATCACTGACCTTGAAAATAGATCCAGGAGATATAATTTAAAAATTATTGCACTACCTGAAAGCCATGATCAAAAAAAGAGCCTAGATACCATCTTTCAAAAAATCATCAAGCAAAATTGTACTGATATTCTAGAACTAGAGAGCAAAATAGAAACTGAAAGAATTCACTGAGTGTCTCTTGTAAAAGATCCCCAAAAGGAAACCCCTAGGAATATTATAGCCAAAAACCAGAGTTCTCAGGTCTAGGAGAAAATACTGCAAGCAGTGAGGAAGAAACAATTTGAATATTGTGGAAACACAATTAGGATAACACAAGAAATAGTAGTTTCTACATTAAGGGATTGAAGGGCTTGGAATATGATATTCTGGAAGTCAAAGAACCTTGGACTAAAACCAAGAATCACCTACCCAGCAAAACTGAGTATCTTGCTACAGGGTAAAACAGGGTCATTGAAGGGAATAGAGGATTTTCAAGAATTCTTGATTAAAACATCATAGCTGAACAGAAAATCTGACTTTCAAATACAAGAAGCAAGAGAAGCATGAAAAGGTAAACAGGAAAAATAAATCAAAGGAACTTATCAAAGTTGAACTATTTACATTCCTACATGGAAAAATAATTGTAACTCTTAAGACTTTTCTCAGTATGAGGATAGTTGAAGGGATATATGTATACACACGTATACACACATATATATGCATGCATAGGAGAGTGTATGTGTATATAAATATGTATGTGAGTGTGGGCATATGTATGTTCATGAATACATAGAAAGAGGGCACAGGATCAGTTGAATATGAAAGGATGATATCTAAAAAAATAAAATTAAGAGCTGAGAGATGAATTTATTGGGAGAAGGTTAAAGGGAGACCTAGATTAGGGTAAATTATCTCATAAAAGGGGCAAGAGAAAACTGCTACAATGGAAGGGAAGAGAGGAAGGTGAAAGGAAATGGGACAACCTTATCTCATTGAATTTGGCTTAAAGAGGGAATAATATACACACAGTGCAGGAAAATAAAGGGGTATGGGATAAGAGGGGGTATGATAGAAGGGAGGGCAGATTTGGGGAGAGGGTAGTTAGAAGCAAAGCTTTTTCAAAAGGGATAGGGTCAAAAGAGAAAATAGAAAAAGTGGGTTCGGGATAAGATGGAGGGAAATATAGTTAGTCTTTCACAATATAACTACTATGGAAACCATGTGGGTAACTACACATGTACAACCTATATTGAATTGCTCATCTTCCCAGTGGGGTTGGGTGAGGAGGAAAGAAGTAAAAAACAAACAAACTGGAAATCAAAATTTTAAAAACAAATGTTTAAAAATTTATTTTTTTACATTCAACTGGGAAATAAGATATACAGGTACTGAGGTATAGAAAAACATCTTGCCCTACTAGAAAATTAAGGGATTCATGGGAGAGGTTATGATAGAGAGCAGTTTGGGGGAAGGCGTATTCAGTAGGCTTGCTATTTTGGGGTGAGAGTAGGGGAAAGATGGGGAGAAAAAAAACTTGTAAATCAAAGTGTTGTGGAATTGAATGTTGAAAACTAAAAATAAATTAAAAAAAAAGTATAACCTACATCTATTTAGACATCTCTGCTATGTTTGCCCCAAAATAGAATTTAAAGAAAAACAAAAAAACAAACTTTCCAGCATACCAATACCAGTAAAGAGGCTAGTTAATGCCAAATTCTGGAATAAATCACTAAGCACTTATTTTAAACATATTGTCTTTTTTTCCATGGCAGAAGCCATATTCAATTCCAATCAACTATATTGGATAAGGAATTAAATTTTTTCTATTGTACAGATATTTTTCTTGATATTATTGTATGTGTTTCATAATAGTTCAATCCACCTCTCTATAAAGATCAATAAGTAGATGCAAAGTAGAGAAGATACAACCTAGATTTAATATGAGCTATGCTCTTTTTTTTTCATTTCCTTGTTGCAAGGAAATATTCTGGACTGAATCCACACTTGTTTATCACAGCATTTAAACAACTGGGAATCAAAGTGAACATTTCAGAAACCAGCATTGCATTGCATTGCATGCTGGACTCTAATATGCATAGCTAGAATTGTTTCAGATAAATAGAGGCATATTTTAAGGAGATTTCAAAAAGTTCAATTTTTTTAGTTCCATATTTTTTTGACTTCTTTTAATACTCTTTCTTGTAATAGAAAAATCTCTGACATTTTAACTGCAAATGAGATACATAAGGCCAAATATCATGGTCTTAATTTCCTGCAAATGATTTCAGGATGCCTTAGGCAATTTTTGGTGATTGAGTCTTTAAATTTTCAATTTGTTATGCCCTTGTCTTATTTTGATTTTAAATTTTTACTTTGGGTGTACATTGTTTCTTGCTACATCTAATATGAGGAACATTAAACACTCATTGCCTTTTTGCATTTTAAATGAGAAGTAAATTAAGTGCTTTTCAATGTTATGGAGAATAAGTAAGAAACAATGTAGAGTGGATAGAGCATAAAAAAATCAAAGGTAATCACTTCAGAAATCGGAAATACATACATATATTTGTGTGTGTGTGTGTGTGTAAATTTAAAACACCATGTCATTCATGTGTCCTTGCAATAAAAAAAAAAATTCTTTTTTTTTTTTTGCATTTTTCCTACCCTTCTAAAAATGTCTTCATTTTTTGCACTTTAATAGATATATCATGGAAGGAGAGTTGTTATGTGACTTTTTGTTTGCAGATAATTGTGATGAATTAAAACCAAGAAAACAGAAATTCTCCAATAGCCTGCACTGAACAATCCATGTGTGGATCCATTAGTTACAACAAATGGAGAAATTTTGAATGCTGTGGATAAATACACTTACCTTGGCAGGATACTTTCAGAGGATGTCCACATGGATGATAAGGTTGACCCAAGCATTACTAGAGCTAGCTCAGTGTTTGTAGGATGTGGAGAAAAGCATGGAAGAGAATAGGAAATAGACTTCTTATCAGACAGAAAGTCAACAGAGCCATTGTGATGACCTCATTGTTGTATGCCTATGAAACCTGTACAGTATAACAGCACCATGTCAAAAAACTGAATCACTTCAATTTGAATTGTTTTAGGAAGATTCTGAAGATCACCTGACAAGATAAAATACCACAAGGGCAGCTAGTTGGTGCAGTGAACAGAGCATCAGCCCTGGAGTCAGGAGGACCTGAGTTCAAATCCAGCCTCAGACACTTAACACTAGCCATGTGACTGTAAGGGTTATGGGATTTAAAGATCTTCTATGCCCCATTGGACTTGCTGACGTAGCAGGAAGGGGAGGAGCTAGAGGAAGTGGAAGCCAAACTGGAGTTCCTGCGGTGGCTGGCGGTGGTGGTGACGGTGGCAGCAGCAGCAGAGGCAGCGGCAGCGCAAAGCCCTTTTTCAGTTAGCCAGAATTTCTGCTAAGGACTTCTGCTGAGTACTGCCAGGGGCCGGAGCTGCTGGGAGTGCGCTTCCCAGATGCTGGGTGGTTGCTGTGAGTGGGGAGAGGAGGACCTTTGCCTGAGGTAGCCTGTTCTGTTTTAAAGGCTTGAAAATGTGGGTGCTTTCTACTTTATCTACCTGTGCCAATGTCATAACTACTCTGATGGCTTTCACCTTCTGGTTTTGGGACTCAGTCTTTTGGTATCTTAATAAATTTTCCAGCTTATTCCCCCATATGGCAAGCATGATGTATTTTGTGATGGATAATTATATCAGCATATTTGTAATCTCCATAGGCATTGTGAATATGGCATTGCTGATACAGTGACCTACAGCAAATCACTTAACCCCAGTTTGCCCTGCCTTTTCCCTCTGAAAAAGCAAAAGCAAAAAAGATTGAGGTCCTTTCCTTGAGGTGAACAGCCAGCCATTCCACCTCTACTATACAGAATGCCACTCTGATGGGTTGGTCACATAGTTTGAATGCCAAACATACATTTGACTAAAATACTATTTTATTGAGAATTTAGACAAGATAAGTGCTCTTGTGGAGGTTGGCACAAGTACTACAAGGACACTCTCAAGGTCTCTATGAAGAAGTGTGGAATTGATTATGAGAAACACGGGAGACACTATCACAGGACCACCCTCTATGGTATGCTTATATGTAAGAAGTGCTTTACTAGCATATTAGCAACACTTCTGTGTTTTTCATTTCTTTTGTAAAATGGTATATCTTAATTTTAGGTTATCTTTGTCATTGTCATTATAGCCCATCCCCAGGATGAGATAGAGTTACCTAGGCCTAATCAAATCTTTAACAAAAGTTCCCTCTCCAAGCACTGTTAACCTATAGATAAAATAATTAAATAAAATCATTATTTGAATTCCTGCTCTTTAAGTTAAAATGTAATGCAGAATTCCCTGCTTGAGTTAAATACATATTAAATAATAGGATGAAATATTTTAGGATAGAAGAAACCAGACTTACTAAGAAACTCTACAATTTCTTGGAGCTGAGTTAAGATGCTAGAATAGAGGAAGAACTCATCTGAGCTCTGCCAACATTCTTACCTCCCCAAATTTTAAATACTACCTCAAATTGCATTCAGTGGTGGCAGTGTCAAAAAATTCAGATGATACATTTTTCCAGCCCAAGACACTGTATGAAGTTAGAAAGAGAGATTTGTGACATGAGGATGGAGGCTGGACAAGAACTAAAATGTATGAAACATCAGTGGTGGGACAAAGTGGTGCTGACCAGCAGCAGTGGCTTTGGGAGTTCTGCTGAGATAGTTAGAATAAGCAACTAGTCAGAAAGAGATTATAGAAGACCCTTCTTCTAGCAATGGATTCTGAATTGGATGGTATTTAAAAATTTCATTTTTTATGCCCACTTCTGGGGTATATTTTAAGGAAAGAGAGGAGTATTAATGGAGAGGAGAGCACAAATGCTCTGAATAGCAGAAGTATTTTAATCACAAGAAATATAGAATTGTGAGAAACAGTCACACTTCCAGACTGAAGGGAACCATGACCCTGAGGAATAATATTGATTTCAATCCCAAAGATTCAGGGGCATTCTCAGGTCAGGAGCAGAGCTCAGAGCAAGAGTTCAGTGAAAGTGAGGGGAAAAAATAGGAAGTTAGTGAAATAGAGGAAGACAAAAACTAAATTAAATATTTACCTTTCAAATACAAAACTCAAGAAAAAAATATAAAATGCTAACCATGAAAGAGCAATCATATGGGACTGAATACACTTAACTGTTTACATTTCATTTGGGAAGATGATGCATCTAACTTCTAATAACTTTACCAACATTCATGTAGTTAAAAGGATTTTACCTAGGCAGAGATTATGAGAGGGGGTTGCTTATGTTAGGAAGATCCCAAAAATGAATGAATGTTAAAGATGGATGCACTGGGAGAGGGGGGAAGGGAGAGGAAGGATAGCAATAAATATCTCACATAAAAGAGACACATGAAGGATAGTTTTACAGTGAAATAGGTGGAGACTACAGGGAAATAGTTGGGGAATGGGAAACACTTGAACCTCATTGTCTTCCAAATTGGTTGAAAAAAGGAAAAAATACACTTACATGTATAAAAATGTACATATAAACACATTTAATTGTGTATAGAAATCTATCCTATCAACCAGTGAAATTGGGGGTAAAAGAATCAGACAAAGATGACTGTGGTGATAAATGAGAGGGCAAATAAAGTAAGTCAGTGATAAGAAGTAAAAGAAACTTTGGAGGAAGGACAGGATAAAGAGATAGAGAGAGAAGGATAAAGTGAAGAAAATAGGTGGGAGGGGAATGCATACTTAGTGATCTTATCTGTGAATGTGAATGTAACAAATTCACTCATAGAAGAGCAGCAGGTTGCAGAACAAGTTAGAAACTAGAATTAAAAAAATATGCTGCTTACAGAAAACACACTTGAAACACAAAGACATATACAGAATTAATTCATGAGACTGAAGTAGAATCTATTATGCAACAGGAAAAATTAAAAAAAAATAAACAAAAGACAAGGGTAGTGATCATGATCTTGGACAAAGCAAAAGCAAAAATAGTCTCAATTAAAACAAATAAACAATCAAAACGCATTTTTTTTTGCTAAAGGAAACTATAGACAAGAAAGTAATACTAATAATAAATATATGTGCAACAAAATAACAGAGCCTCCAAGTTCTCAAAGGAAAAATTAAAAATAGAAAAGGAAATAGATAACCAGATTATACTGGCAGGGGGGGGGATCTCAGCTTTCCCATCTCAGAACGAGATAACTCTAACCATAAAATAAATAAGAAATAAATTAAAGACATTATTAAGTTAAATTAAAGAAATCAATAGGATCTTAGAAAAGTAAAATATGATAGACATCTGAAGAAAAATAAACGGGAATTAAAAGAGGTAAAACTTTTCTCAGCTATTCATTGAACCTTAACAAAAATCTGATCATGAAATGGATCATAAAAACCCCACAAGATGCAGGAAATCAGGAATATTTAATGTATCCCTTCATACCACAATGTAATAAAAAATATATTCAACAATGGACCATAGAAGCATAGATTAAAACTTTAATTGGAAACTAAACAGTCTAAAGACAAGGAATTAGTTGATCAAAGAATAAATCATAGAATTTGTAATTTTGTTAAAGATAGTGATAGTAATGAACCAATATGCCAAAAGTGTGTGGGACACAACCCAACAACATTTAGGAGAAAAATATATCTTTAAATATATACATCAATAAAAGAACAGATCAATGATTTGGGCATATAAATTAAAAGAAAACTAGAGAAACAAACAAATTAAAAATACTCCCCCCCGCCAAAAAAGAAAATGGAAATCCTGAAAAACAAAGGAGATTAATGAATAAATTAATGAAATTTAATGTAATAAATAAAACATTGAATCAATAAATAACATGAAATAGTTTAATGAAAAAATAGATAAACCAAAGGTAAATTTGACTTTAAAAATTAAAGAAGAAAACCAAATTATCAATATCAAAAACCAAAAGAGTGAATGAACCAACAATGAAAACTAAATTAAAGTGATTATTAGGAGGTATTTTAGCCAACTATCTGCTAGCCAATCTGACAATTTAAGTGAAATATGTATTTGCAAAAATATGAAGTGACAAGATTAACAGAAGAGAATATAGAACACTTAAATTGTCCTGCCTTAGAAAAATAAATTGAGGCCATTAGGATGATGCGGCAAGCAGAGGCCAGGGAAAGCCCTGGTCAACATGGTGGCAAGTTGATCCATCAACCATAATGGCCATTGCCAGGCCTATCACTGCAGGGCTGAGATATGACAGAGCTGGGTAAGAGACAAATTCAGGTCCCCTGGCCATGGAAGCAGCTACTTCTGAGACCACCAACCCACAGCCTGGAAATTTAAAAAGCCTCTATCTGAACTTCCAGGGAACAGGATGGCAGAGTGAACCCTGGCATATTCAATCCCCCTCTCTTATCCCCAAAACAGATTAATTACTGCCCCAGAGCAAAATTTTAAGCCGTAAATGCTTGGAGGAAGTGTGTGGCTAAGGGTAAGACTAAAGCCCTTCCTCAAAATGGGTGAAAAACAGACTACTAAGTCAAAGACTCTAGAATCTTATTATTTGTGAGAGGGAGGAGCCAAATTCAGAAGGACCCAGTACTTACTCAACACCCACAGCTGAAACCTCAACAGGGAATATGAACTTGTCTCAGGCACAGAAAACTTTCTAAGATGAGCTCAAATAGAACTTTGAAAACCAAATTAGAGAAGTAGAAGATAAAATCAATATTTCTTTTAAAATCAAAATTGTGAAATTAGAAAAAAAAAACATTAAAATGAAAAAAAAAACAGCTCCTTAAAAAGAAAAATGTGGGAAATGGAAATATGTATGGAAAAGGAGCTTCAAAACCTAACTGAGGAAAATAATTTGCCAAAAATTAGAATCAACCAAATTGAAGCTAATGATTTTATAAGGCACCAAGAATCAGTAAAACAAAATATCAAGAATGAAAAATTAGAAAAAGAGGTAAAATATCTCAATGGAAAAATAACTGACCTGGAAAACACATCTAGGACAGATAATAAAAGATTTATTGGTCTACCAGAAAACCATGATGAAAAAATAAGCCTGGACAATATCTTCCATGAGCTCATCAAGGAAAACTACCCTGAGATCCTAGAACCAGAAGGTAAAATTGAAACGAGAGAATCCACCAGACACCTCCTGAAAGAGATCCCAAATTGAAAAATCCATTAAATATGTTAGCCAAATTCCAGAACTATCAGGTAAAGAGAAAATACTACAAGCAGCTAGAAAGAAACAATTCAAATATCGCATAACCACTGTAAGTATCACACAGGATCTGGCAGCTTCTACACTGAAAGATCAGAGGAACTGGAATATGAATTTTCTCAAGCCAAAAGAGCTCAGTTTACAATCAAAGATCACATACCCAGCGAAACTGAGCATAACCTTCCAGGCAAGGACATGGTCATTCAATGATATAACAGTTTTCTAGATCTTCCTGATGAAACAGCCGGAGTTCAACAGAAAATTTAACCTCCAATCACAAGACTCAAGAGAGACATAGAAAGATAAATAGGAAACACACACACACACACACACACACACAACTGTTATTTCATAACAGCAAACTGTTTACATCCCTATATTGGAAGCCAATAACTGTTAATTCCAAGAATTCTATACTTACGGCAACATCTAAAGGGGATATAGATAAATAGAGTGTATGAGTATAAATTACAAAAAATCATAAAGAAAACCCTTATTAAGGGCTGCTAAGTTTCTGCAATGGAAGAAGAGGAAAGAATGAAGCAGAAAAAGGTAAATTGTGCCAGACAAAGAGGCATAAAAACATTATAGTAGAGGGAAAGAAGAGAGCATGATGAGCATTATATGAGCTTTAACCTCATTGATTTGGGGGCAAGGAGGGACTAATATAATCAGGTAAGGATAGGACTCTATTAAGAAGAGACATAAAATTTATCATAATAGAGGGAAAGAATGGAGGGAGAGGAGCATTGCATGAGATCTATTCTCATCAATATTGGCTCGAGGAAGAAATAACATACTACATTAAGTAGAAAAATCTATCATACCCTACAGATAGTAGGAGGAGTAAGAGGGAGATAAGAAGGGTGGGCGTGGTTAGAAGGGTGGGAAGAAGTAGTAAGGGGGAAGGGCAGGAAAAGGTAGGGGGCTGAAAAGGGAATACTGAGGGAGATGGTGGTTCAAAGGAAAACTCTTAAGGAGAGGAAGGGAGGAGAAAAAATAAAAGCATAAACAGGAGAGGGAAGAGGGTGGAGGAAAATATACTGATAGTATTCATAACTGTAAATGTGAATGGGATCAACTCTCCCATAAAATGGAGGCAGATAGCAAAATAGATTTAAAAAAACATTATCCCATAGTATGCTGTTTACAAGAAACAAATCTGAAACAGAGGGATACACACAGGATAAAGGAAAATCCTGGAGTAAAATATATCATTCTTCAGCTAAAGAAAAAAAAATCAGGGGTAGCAATCCTTATCTCAGACAAAGCAAAAATGGATCTAATTAAAAGGGAGAAAGAAGGAAAATGCTTCCTGTTAAAAAGCACCATTGAAAATGAAGCAATATGATGACTAAACATTTGTACAGCAATCACTACAGCAACCAGGTTCCTAAAGGAGAAGTTAAGGACATTAGAGGAAGAAATAGATAACAAAACTATACTACTGGGTGACTTCAACCTCTCCCTCTTTGAGCTTGATAAATCTAACCTCAAAATAAACAAGAAAGAAGTTAAGGAGCTAAGTAGAATCTTAGAGAAGATAGATTTGGTAGACCTCTGGAGAAAATTGAATGGGAATAAAAAGGAATGTACCTTTTTCTCAGCAGTACATGGCACATAAACAAAAATTGACCATCTTCTAGGGCATAAAAACCTCACAATTCAGTGCAGAAAGGCAGAAACATTAAATGCAACCTTCTCCCATCATGATGCAATACAAATTATATGTAATATAGGGCCATTGAAGGATAGACGAAAATCTAATTGGAAAGTAAAAAAAAAATTAATCCTAAAGAATGAGTGGGTCGGGGTGGCCAGGTTGCACAGCGAGTAAGAGCACTGGCTCCAGTGTCGGGATGACCTGGGGATCAAATCTGGGCTCAGATACTCAGCACCACACCGAGAAATAACTGGCCATGTAACCTTGAGCAAGTTACTTAAGCCCAATTGCTTAAAAAAAAAAAAAGAATGAGTGGGTCAAACAAGAAATTGTAGAAACAATAAGCAGCTTCATTGAAGAGAATGACAAAAATGAGATAACATACCAAAATTTGTGGGATACAGAATAAGCACTCCTTAGGGAAAGTTTTATATACCTGAATAAAAAAAAAATAAAATAGAAAAAAAATGGATTTCAATAAGTTGGGCATGCAACTTAAAAAGCTATAAAAAGAACAATTTGAAAATCCCCAATTAAATACTAAATTAGAAATAATGAAAACCAATGGAGAGGTTAATAAAATTAAATTTAAGAAAACTATTGAAGTAATAAATAAAACTAAGAGCTAGTATTATGAAAAAAGCAACAATACTGATAGATCTTTAGTCAATATGATAAAAAAAAAGAAGAAAACCAAAGTACGAGTATCTAACTTGAAAAGGGTGAATCTACCTCCAATGAAGAGGAAATTGAAACAATAATTAGGACTTATTTTGCCCAAATGTATGCACATGAATTTGACAATCTTAGTGAAGTAGATGAATATTTACAAAAATACAAGTTGCCCAAACTAACTGATGAGGAAGTAAACTACTTAAATTACCCCATCTCAGAAAAATAAATTAAACAAGCCATCAATGAACTCCATAGAGGGAAAATAAACTCTTCAGGGACATATAGATGGCTTTACTAGTGAAATCTACCAAACATTTAAAGAACAATTGACTCCAATATTTTACAAACTATTCAGGAAAATGGGAGAAGGAGTCCTAACAACTTCTTTTTCTGACACAGATATGGTACTGATACCTAAATAAGAAAGAGACAAAACAGAGAAAGAATATTACTGACTAATTTCGCTGATGAATATAGATGCAAAAATATTAAATAATATATTAGCACAAAGACTACAGCAACTCATCATGACAATAATACAGTTTGATCAGGTAAGATTTACTCCAGGAGTACAAGGGTGGTCCAATATCAGGAAAACTATCAGTATAATTGACCACATCAACAGTAAAACTAGCAGAAACCATATGATTATCTTAATAGATGCAGAAAAGGCTTTTGGCAAAATACAACACCCATTCCTATTAAAAATACTAGAAAATATAGGAATAAATGAATTCTTCTTTAAAATAATATGTTGCATCTATCTAAAACCATCAGCAAGTTTTATATGTAATGGGAATAAGTTAGAATTATTTCCAATAAGATCAGGGGTGAAACAAGGATATCCACTATCACTCCTCTTATTCAATTTAGTACTAGAAATGTTAGTACTAACAAGAAATTGTAGGAATCAAATTAGGTAAAGAAAAGACTAAGCTATCACTCTTTGTGGATGATATGAGGAATATTCTTAGAGAATCAAGTAAAAAATACTTGAGATAATAATCAAATTTTGCAAAGTATCAGGATATAAATAAACCCACATAAGTCCTCAGAATTCCTATATATCTCTAACGAAATCTAACAGTAAGAGATAGAAAAAGAGTGGGTCTGCTAGGTGGCGCAGTGAACAGAGCACTGGACCTGGAGTCAGGAGGACGTGAGTTGAAATCTGGCTTCAGACACTTAACACAAAAACTAGCTGTGTGACCTTGGGCAAGTTACTTAACCCCAAATGTCCTGAAAATAAATCAATAAGAGATAGAAAGAGAACTCCCATTTAAATTTACTGTAGACCCTGTAAAACATTTGGGAATCTACTTGCCAAAAGAAACGCGGGACTAATATGAAAATTATTACAAAACTCTTTGCACAGAAATAAAGTCAGATCTAACTAATTGGAAAAACATCAATTGCTCATGGCTGGGTCTAGCTAATATAATAAAAATGACAATTTACCTAAATTAAATTACATATTTAGTGCCATACCAAGCAGTCTGCCAAAAAAATTACTTTGTAAAGCTAGAAAAAAAGAATATAAAAATTCATTTGGAAAAACAAAAGATCCAGAATAGCAAGAAAATTAATTAAAAGAAATGTTAGGGAAGGTGGCCTAGATTGTTTTGTGTTGTTTTTTTTTTTATTTTTTAGTTTATGTCATTCATTTCTACAAGATATTGAGTTACAAATTTTCTCCCCATTTTTCCCCTCAGAACAGCAATCCCACAGAATATCCCCTTCCCCAATCTACTCTGTCTTATATCTACCTCCATTCCCCATCTGACTTTCCAGTAGGACACAGTGGATCTCCATGCCCCAGTGCCTGTATTTTCCACTTCCCAGGCACATGTAAAATTAATAATAATAATGATAATAATAATAATAATAACAACAATAACAATAATATATTTGAAACTTTTGGTTTTAAGTTTTAAATTCCAGATTTCTTCCCCACCTCCATCGTCACCCACCCCCACTGGGAAGACAAGCAACTCAACATAGGCTGTACACGTGAAGCTATAGAAAACATCTCCCTAGTTGATATATTGTGAAAGACTGACTAATTTTTCCTCCATCTCATCCAATCTTCCAATTGTTCTATTCTCTACCTTAATCCTTTCCCTTTTCAAATGTGGGTGCTTCCAAATTCCCACCCCCCCCACCTGGCCTCCATTCCATCATTCCCCTTCTCAATTTCTTCACACCTACTCTCTTGTAGGGTAAGATACCATACTTAGTATGTATGTCATTTCCAACCTAAGCCAAACCCATTGAGAATAAGATTGACACATTCTCATTTATGCTCCTGATCCTCCACTCCACTGCTCCAGCTCTCCCTTGCCTCTTCTGTATGACATAACTTACCTTATTCTATCTCTCCCCATCTCCTTTCATTATATGCCTCTCTGATCTCTAATTTCACATTTTAATTATCATCCCTTCCTAGTCAGCTGGTTCTGTACTCTCTGTCTATGTACATCTGTACACACACATACACATGCTCACATATGAATTCTTATACCCATATACCTTAACATAAAGACACATATGTATGTGTATATATACACACACATGCACATATACATACATACATATACACATATATATATACACACACTTCAATTCACTTCAAATATTCTTATACTGAGAAAAGTTTCACAAGTTAAAATTTTTATTTTTCCATGTAGGAATATAAATAGATCAAATTGGGTAAGTTTTTTGTGATTTCTTTCCCTGTTTACCTTCTCCTGATTTTCTTCCTTCTTGTATCTGAATGTAAAAATTTTATTCAACTCTGTTTTTTTTCTTTTTTTAAAGCTTTATTAATTTCTGATTTACATAATTTGTTTCCACCAGATTTTGAGTTACAAATTTTCTCCCCGTTTTTCCCCTACCCGCGGCCCCAAAATAGCAATCCCACAGGATATCCCCTCCTCCAATGTGCTCTCTCCCATATTTTCTCCCATACCCCTGTAATGGGAATGCAAATTTGGAAGATCTTCCCTGGCCCTAGGCTAAAGTGCACCTGAAGCCTGGGGAGAGAGGCTTGTTTTTCAGTAGATACTTTTTGATTGGCCAGTGGGTCAATAAGGTTGTTACATTCTCTGAGCCAGGAGAAGGCTATATAAGCCCTGATGTGAGGCTTTGTTTTGGGGGCTCACTTTGAGAAGTGTTCTGTGATTTGATCT
>NW_027185809.1:44299581-44300992 GCF_028583685.1 Petaurus breviceps papuanus
TCTACTTGATCTGTTTCTGTCTTGACAATTCTGTCTGTATATTCTGAGGTTCGGGCACTGACCTTTTTCCCCTGAACTAAGTGAATGATACATATCTGACTGATTAAAGTTAGCTTGTTAACCCATTTTGAGTTGCTTTCCTTTAACAAAGCAGATCCAAGAACCTGTGGTGGAAGCAACCTTGAGGACGCTTGGGGTGCTTGCCACTACAACCCCTTTCGATTTCTCCAGTGGACCTCTGTGCCTCAGTGCCTGTGTAACTCATTTTCCAATTACATGATGATATTAATAATAGTATATATACAGGGCGGAGCCAAGATGGCGGAGTAGAAGCACGACTTTCTCGCCGCTCCCACTTCCACCTTCCCCAATCCATGTAAAAAGGGGACTCTAAACAAACTTTGGAGCTGCAGTACCCATAAAATGACACAGAGAAGCTAACCTCCCGCTGAGGACAGCCCGGCAGGCCAGCAGGAATTGGCCAGCAGCGCTCTGGGAGCTGAGCCCAGCCCCACCCAGAGGCTTTAGCCCCAGGGCGGGCCTGACCAGCCGCCAGCCAGAGGGACTCCAGATCAGCAGCAGCTGTGGCTGTTTCCAGATTTATCAATACATAGATGCAAAGGACAAGGTGAGAGGCCAGTGCAGTCTGGACTTTGGGACCCAGGAAGTGGGAGTGTGTGGCTTTTACCCCCGGAGCGAGAAACTGCTGAGACACCAGCACAGCCTGCCAGCTTGGATCTGGATTGCAGTCTAAGGTGGAGGTCCTGGGGTGTGTGTCCAGCTTGCCAGAGCATGTGGAGAACTCAGAGAGGGCACCCATCTAATACCTCCGGGAGCTGAGAAAACCCCAGCGTTTGGGACGAAAACTCCCCCGTCTGGTGGCAGAGTCCTACTGTGGCAAAAAGCCCAAAAGTCAAATCATTGAGTGGCAAAATGAGCAGGCAAAGGAAACAAAGCAGACAGAAGATTCCAACATTACACTCCTATTTTGGGGATAAGAAGGAGCAAGGCATGGAACAGGAGGAAAACAGTGAAGTCAGAACTCCTGCACCAAAAGCTTCAAAGGAAAATACAAGCTGGTTACAGGCCATAGAGGACCTTAAGAAGCAGATAAGAGAAGTGGAGGAAAAATTGGGAAGAGAAATGAGAACAATGCAAGAAAATTATGAAATGAGAGTCAACAGCCTGACTGATGAAAATAATACCTTAAAAAACAGACTGACTCAAATGGCAAATGAGGCTCAAAAAGGCAATGAGGAGAAGAATGCCTTAAAAAGTGGAATTTGCCAGATGGAAAAAGAATCTCAAAAGCTCACTGAGGAGAATCATTGCTTCAGAATTAGACTGGAGCAAATGGAAGCTAATGACTTTATGAGAAATCAAGATGCTGTTAAACAGATCCAAACAAATG
>NW_027185809.1:44301392-44421830 GCF_028583685.1 Petaurus breviceps papuanus
CCCCCCCCCACCCCCCAGCTTTGAAAAACCCAGATGCTGATTTGGTATGGATGTAATGGTTGGACAGTTTGGAAATCTGTCTACTTGATCTGTTTCTGTCTTGACAATTCTGTCTGTATATTCTGAGGTTCGGGCACTGACCTTTTTCCCCTGAACTAAGTGAATGATACATATCTGACTGATTAAAGTTAGCTTGTTAACCCATTTTGAGTTGCTTTCCTTTAACAAAGCAGATCCAAGAACCTGTGGTGGAAGCAACCTTGAGGACGCTTGGGGTGCTTGCCACTACAACCCCTTTCGATTTCTCCAGTGGACCTCTGTGCCTCAGTGCCTGTGTAACTCATTTTCCAATTACATGATGATATTAATAATAGTATATATACAGGGCGGAGCCAAGATGGCGGAGTAGAAGCACGACTTTCTCGCGGCTCCCACTTCCACCTTCCCCAATCCATGTAAAAAGGGGACTCTAAACAAACTTTGGAGCTGCAGTACCCATAAAATGACACAGAGAAGCTAACCTCCAGCTGAGGACAGCCCGGCAGGCCAGCAGGAATTGGCCAGCAGCGCTCTGGGAGCTGAGCCCAGCCCCACCCAGAGGCTTTAGCCCCAGGGCGGGCCTGACCAGCCGCCAGCCAGAGGGACTCCAGATCAGCAGCAGCTGTGGCCGTTTCCAGATTTATCAATACATAGATGCAAAGGACAAGGTGAGAGGCCAGTGCAGTCTGGACTTTGGGACCCAGGAAGTGGGAGTGTGTGGCTTTTACCCCCGGAGCGAGAAACTGCTGAGACACCAGCACAGCCTGCCAGCTTGGATCTGGATTGCAGTCTAAGGTGGAGGTCCTGGGGTGTGTGTCCAGCTTGCCAGAGCATGTGGAGAACTCAGAGAGGGCACCCATCTAATACCTCCGGCAGCTGAGAAAACCCCAGCGTTTGGGACGAAAACTCCCCCGTCTGGTGGCAGAGTCCTACTGTGGCAAAAAGCCCAAAAGTCAAATCATTGAGTGGCAAAATGAGCAGGCAAAGGAAACAAAGCAGACAGAAGATTCCAACATTACACTCCTATTTTGGGGATAAGAAGGAGCAAGGCATGGAACAGGAGGAAAACAGTGAAGTCAGAACTCCTGCACCAAAAGCTTCAAAGGAAAATACAAGCTGGTTACAGGCCATAGAGGACCTTAAGAAGCAGATAAGAGAAGTGGAGGAAAAATTGGGAAGAGAAATGAGAACAATGCAAGAAAATTATGAAATGAGAGTCAACAGCCTGACTGATGAAAATAATACCTTAAAAAACAGACTGACTCAAATGGCAAATGAGGCTCAAAAAGGCAATGAGGAGAAGAATGCCTTAAAAAGTGGAATTTGCCAGATGGAAAAAGAATCTCAAAAGCTCACTGAGGAGAATCATTGCTTCAGAATTAGACTGGAGCAAATGGAAGCTAATGACTTTATGAGAAATCAAGATGCTGTTAAACAGATCCAAACAAATGAAAGAATAGAAGGCAATGTGAAATATCTCATGGGAAAAACCACTGACCTGGAAAATAGATCCAGGAGAGATAATTTAAAAATTATTGGACTGCCTGAGAGCCATGACCAAAGTAAGAGCCTGGAAAGCATCCTCCAGGAAGTTCTCAAATAAAACTGCCCTGATGTTTTAGAACAAGAAAACTGAATGGAGATAAAAAGGCATATATCTTCTTCTCAGTGGTACATGGCACATACACCAAAATTGACGATGTACTAGGACCTAAAAACCTCACAATTTAGTGCATAAAGGCAGAGATATTAAATACATCCTTCTCCGATCATGATGCAATAAAAATCATGTGTAATAAAAGGGCATGGAAAGACAGACTAAAAATGAATTGGAAACGAAACAATTTAATCCTAAAGAATGAGTGGGTCAAACAAGAAATCATAGAAACAATAAGTAAATTCATTCAAGAGAATGACAATAATGAGACAACATAACAAAATTTGTGGGATGTAGCAAAAACAGTTCTTAGGGGAAGTTTTATTTCCCTGAGTACATACATGAATAAATTAGAGTAAAGGGAGGTCAATTAATTTAGCATGCAATTGAAAAAGCTACAAAAAGAACAAAATGAAACTCTCCAATTAAATACTAAATTAGAAATACTGAAAGCCAAAGGAGAGATTAATAATATTGAAATGAAGAAAACTATAGAATTAATAAATAAAACTAAGAGCTGTTTTTATGAAAAAACCTATAAAATAGATAGACCCTTAGTCAATATGATAAAAAAACAAGAAAGAAGAAAATCAAATTCTGAGTCTTAAAAATGAAAAGGGTGAATTCACTATCAATGAAGAGGAATTTAAAACAATAATTAGGAATTATTTTGCCTAATTGTATGAACATAAATTTTACAATCTTAGTGAAATGGATGAGTATTTAAAAAAAATATAAGCTTCCTGGATTAACTAAAGAGGCTATAAATTAATTAAACAAGCCTACCTCAAAGAAAGAAATAGAAGAAGCCATCACTAAACTCCCCAAGTAAACATCTCCAGGGCCAAATGGCTTTACCAGTGAATTCTATCAAACATTTAAAGAACAATTGATTCCAATACTCTACAAACTATTTGGGCAAATTGGTAAAGAAGGAGTCCTAGCAAATTCTTTTTATGACACAAATATGGTACTTATACCTAAATCAGGAAGAGTTAAAACAGAGAAATTAAATTATAGACCAATTTTCCTCACGAATATAGATGTAAAAATTTTAAATAAAACAATAGCAAAAGACTACAGCAACTTATCACAAGAATAATATACTTTGATCAGGTAGAACTTATTCCAGGAAAGCAAGGATGCTTTAATATTAGTAAAACCATCAGTATAATTGATCAAATCAACAATAAAATTTTAAAAAAGCACATGATTATCTCAATTAATGCAGAAAAGTCTTTTAATAAAATACAGCATCCATTTCTATTAAAAACCCTAGAAAGTATAGGAATAAATGTAGCCTTCCTTAAAATAATAGGTAGCATCCATTTAAAGCCAACAGCAAGTATTACATGTAATGGGGATAAGTGATAACCATTTCCAATAAGAGTTGAAATAAGGTTATCCACTAACACCCCTCTTATTCAATCTGGTACTACAAATACTAGCAGCAGCAATTAGAGAAAAAAAAGAAATCAAAGGAATCAAAATAGGCAAAGAAGAGACCAAGCTATCACTCTTTGCAGAAGATATGATGATATACTTAGAAAACCCTAGATGTTATTTTTTTTAGAAATTAACTTAGTTAGAATTAATTAGTTAATTTAATTAGAAGGTTAAAACAAGAGTGATTACCCCTCATAATGGTTGTTTTGTCCACCTACAATCTGTAATTTAATTTAAAAATAAATATTTATTAATTAGAATTAACTAATTCCACTTAGAATAAAAAAAAACTACTTGAGAAAATAAATAAATTTGGTAAAGTTGCAGGATATAAAATAAACCCACATAAATCCTCAGCATTCCTATATATTTCTGATGAAATTCAACACCACGAGATAGAAAGACAATTCACTTATAAAGTTGCTGTAGACATTACAAAATATTTGGGGATCTACCTGCCAAAACAAACACAGAACCTACATGAACACAACTACAAAACACTTTTCACACAAAGTCAGATCTAACTAATTGGAAAGACATCAATTGCTCGTGGCTGGGTTGAAATAATATAATAAAAATGATAATTTTACCTAAATTAAATTATATATTTAGTGCCATACCAATTAATTTACAGAAAACTACTTTATAGAGCTAGAAAAATAGTAACAAACTTCATTTGGAAGAACAAAAGTTCCAGAATATCAAGGGAATTAAGGAAAAGAAATGCTAGGGTATGTGGACTAGCTATATCAGATTTTAATCTGTATTATAAACAGAAGTCCTAAAACTACTTGGTACTAGCTGAGGAATAAAGTAGTGTATCAGTGGAATAGATTGGGTACAGGAGACTTACCAGTGAATGATTATAATAATCTACTGTTTTTTAAACCCTAAGACCCCAGCTTTTGGGATAAGAACTTACTATTTGACAAAAACTGCCTTGAAAACTGGGATATGGTATGGCAGAAACTGGGCATAGATCATTATCTAACATCATATACCAAAATCAAGTCTAAATGGGTACATGATATAGGTATAAAGGTTGACACTGTAAGCAATGTGGGAAAGCAAGAAATCGTTTACCTCTCAGATTTCTGGAGAGTGGAAGACTTTATGACCAAACAAGAATTAGAGAGCATTATAAAATGCAAAATGGATAATTTTGATTATATTAAATTGAAACTCTTCTGTACAAACACAGGAGGGAAGTGGAAAATTGGGAAAGAATTTTTACAACCTATGTCTCTGATAAAGCACTTATTTCTAAAAAATACAGAAAATTGAGTCAAATTTATAAGAATACAAGTCATTCCCCAATTGATAAATGGTCAAAGGTTATGAACAGGCAGTTTTCAGAGGAAGAAATCAAAGATATCTCTAAGCATATAAAAATGCTCTAAATCACTAATGATTAGAGAAATCTAAATCAAAGCAACTCTGAGGTACCACATCTCACCAGTCAGACTGGCTAAGATGACAAAACAGGAAAATTACCAGTGCTGGAGAAGATGTGGACAAATTGAAACACTAATGCATTGATGGTGATGCTGTGACCTGATCCAACAATTCTGGAGAGCAATCTGGAATTATTCCCAAAGGGCTATAAATAGTGTCATACCCTTTGACCCAGCAATATCACTTCTAGGGTTGTATCCCAAAGAGATCATAGAAGTGGGAGGAAGACTCATATTTACAAAAATATTTATAGTAGCTCTTTTTGTGGTGTCAAAGTATTGGAAACTAAGGGAGTGCCCATCAATTGGGGAATGGCTGAAGAAGTTGTAGTATATGCATATAATGGAATACAATCGTGCTATAAGAAACAAGAATCAGATGGACTTCATATTTACCTGGAGAGGCTTATATGAACTGATGCTGAGTGAGAAGAGTAGAGCCAGGAGAGATTTGTACAAAATTGCAGACATAATGTATGTGTGATGACCACCTTTAATACACCAGACTCTTCTCAGCAATTCAGGGTTATAAGTCAACTCCAAAAGTCTCATGATGGAGAGTGATGTCTATATCCAGAGAAAGAACTGTTTGAAATCAAAATTGAAGCAAACTACCTGCTCTTTTTCTATTTCTTGCTTGGTTTTGTTTCCTCTTTCACATTGTTCATTCCATCTGATACAATCCATTTTTATAACCTGACTAATGTCTAACGTGAAAGCATTTGCAGATCCTATACTTGATTGTATGCCACCATGGCGGGGGCAGGGAGGGAGGAGGGAGAGAAAATTTGAAAGTCAAGGAATTGTGCAACTGAATCTTGTAAACTAAAAGGAAACAAATTAATGAAGACCAAATAAATTTTTAAAAAGCATAAAAAAGAAAGAAGTGGTTAATTGGGAAATAATTTTTACAACCAGTGACTCTGGTAAAGGCCTCATTTCTAAAATACGCAAAGAATTTAGTCAAATTCATAAGAATACAAGCCACTCCCCAATTGATAAGTGGTCAAAGGATATGAACAGGCTGCTCTCAGAGGATGAAATTAAAGATATCTGTAAACATATGAAAATTGTTCTAAATCACTAGTGATTAGAGAAATGCAAATCAAAACAACTCTGAGGTATCACATCTCACCAGCCAGATTGGCTAAGATGTCAAAATGGAAAAATGACAAATGCTGGAGAGGATGTGGAAAAATTGGAAAAGTAATGGATTGTCAGTGAAGTTATGAACTGATCCAGTCATTCTGGATACCAATCTGGAACTACGCCCAAAGGGCTATAAATAAGTGCATATTATTTCACCCAGATCAGAGAAGTGGGAGGAAGACCGCTATGTACAAACATATTTATAGCAGCTCTTTTTGTGGTGGGAAAGCATTGGAAATCAAAGGGATGCCCATTCATTGGGGAATGACTGAACAATTGTGTTATATGAATGTAACAGAATACTACTGTGCCATAAGAAATGAGGAGCAGATTGAATTCATCACAACCTGGAGAGATTTATATAAACTGATGCTGAGCAAGAAGAGGAGAACCAGGAGAAATCTGTTCACAATCACAGACACAACATATGTGTGATGAGTAACTTCAGTAGAATGGGATCCTCTCAGCAATGTAAGGTTATAAGACAACTCCAAAACACTCATGATTAAAAGTGGTACCCACATCCAGAGAAAGAGATGTGGAGTCTGCATGCAAACTGAAACAAACTACTTGCTGTTTTCCTTTTTTCCTGTTTTGTTTTATTTCCTCTTTCCCACTAACCATTTCATCAGATATAATCCTTCTTTACAAACTGAGTAATGATTAATGTGAAGATATTTGTAGATCCTATATATGAGTGCATGCCTCCATGATGGGGCAAGGAGAGAGAGGGGAAAAAATTTAAATTCAAGGGACTTTGGAACTGAATGTTGTAAACTAAAATTAAATTGACAAACCAACTTAATAAAAAAAAATGAACAAGTCATAACTGAGCTTCCTAAAAAAATACTCAGGACCAGATATATTCAGAAGAGAAATATATGAAACTTTTGAGGAAGAGATAATTCCAATACTATATAAATTATTTGGGGGAAAATACATGAAGAAGGAGTTCTGCAAAATTCTTTTTATTGAGCAAATATGTTCTAAAATATATTTTAATATATTTCACTATTTTCAAATAACATTTAAAATGTTTCAAGGCTCATTTTTAAATTTTGATTTCCCAAATTTCTCCCAACCTTCTGTCACTTATCAAGAAAGAAAGGGATAGAATACTTATAATACATGTGAAGTGATACAAACCATATTTCCATATTAGTCATATTGTAAAAGAAAATGTCTTGGGTCAGAGTCAAGATGGCAGTGTAGGACCAGGACTTCCATGGGGCTCCAGCCTCCACCTCCTCCAATTAATGAAAAAGGTGACTCTGAACAAACTTTGGAGCTACAGAACCCACAAAATGACACAGAGGAGCTAACCACCAGCTGAGGACAGCCTGGCAGGCCACCATATCTCATTGGGAAAAGCACTGACCTGGAAAATAGATCCAGGAGAGACAATTTAAAAATTATTGCACTACCTGAAAGCCATGATAAAAAAATAACAACTTAGAAATCATTCTTCAAGAAATTCTCAAGGAAAATCACCCAGATGTTTTAGAACCAGAGGGAAAAATAGAGGTTGAAAGAATCCACAGATCACCTCCTGAAAAAGATCCCCAAAATATAACTCTTAAGAATATTATAGACCGGTTCTGGAGTCCCAAGATAAAGGAGAAAATATTACAAGCAGCCAGTAAGAAACTATGTGAATATTGAGGAAACACAATCAGGATAACACAGGATCTGCAGCTTCTACACTGAAGGATCGAAGGACTTGGAATATGATATTACAGACGTCAAAGGAGCTGGGATTAAAGCCAAGAATCACCTACCCAGAAAAACTGAGTATCATGTTTCAGGGGAAATATGGTCTTTCAGTGGAATAGAGTACTTTAAAGCATTCTTGATGAAAAAAACAGAGTTGAATAGAAAATTTGACATTCAGATGCAAGATGCAAGAGAAGCATGAGAAGGTAAACAGGGAAAATAAATCATAAGGAACTTATCAAAGTTGATGTATTTATATTCCTATATGAAAAAATGATAATTGTAACTTATGAAACTTTTGTCATTGTGAGAACAGTTGTAGGGAATATAAATATGTGTATATATACATATACATATATATGTATATACATATATACACACATATATATATATGTCTACATAGGAGGGTATATGGGCTTATGATTACATATGTGAATGTGTGTATATATGTATACAGGTATACATAGATAGAGGGGACAGGACCAATTTAATAGGAAGTGATGATATCTAAAAGGTGAAATTAAGGGGTGAGAGAAGAATATAACGAGAGGAGATGGGGAGAGACTGAATGGGGTAAAATATTTCCTATAGAAGAGGCAAGGGCAAATGGTTACAATGGAGGGGAATAACAGGAAGGCAAAAGGGAATGGGTCGACCTTATTCTAATTGAATTTGGCTTAGGGAGGGAATGACATGCACATTAAATAGGGTATCTCACCCTACAGGAGAGCAGGGGATGAAGTGGATAAGAGGGGGGATAAGGAAGAGAGGGCAGGCTGGGGGGAGGTTAGTTGGAAGCAACCACTTTTGAAAAGGGACAGGATCAAAGTAGTGAATAGAATAATTTGGATGTGGAATAGGAGGGAGGGAAATATAATCAACCTTTTACAACACATGCACTATGGAAATGTTTTGCATAGCTACAGATGTAAAAACCTATATTTAATTGCTTTTCTTCCCAGTAAGGGTGGGTGACAAGGGAGGAAGGAAGGAATCTGGAATCGAAATTTTAAAATCAAATTCATATAATATATATACTTTTATTAATATTATTTTACATGTAATTGGGAAATAAGATATACAGGCACTGGGGCATAGAGATCCACCATGCCTTACTTGAAAGTTGGAGGTGATATGGGAGAAGATATGGGAGACAGCAGATTGTAGAAGGGGATATCTAGTGGAATTGCTATTTTAGGGTGGTGGGTATGGGAAAAATGGGAAGAAATTTTGTAATTAAAAATCTTGTGGAAATGAATTATGTAAATTAGAAGTTAATAAAGCATTTGTTACAAAAGGGACCTGGAAGCAGGGCCTTTGAGTTTTAAATTCAGGCTCAGTAATTTAATGTTTTGTGAATCTGGTCAAACTGGTTACACTTTCTGAAACTCAGTTTCTGCATCAAAGAAATAGGTATTTTCATCCTTGTACTACTTACTTTCACATTGTTTTCAGGCTCAAATAAAGTCACAGCTGTCAAAAAAAAATTTCTTCCCCCAAAGAAAACCTGAACAAATATTTTATTTTTTATTTTATTTATTTGCTATTACATTACAACATTCAGTTCCACAATCCCTTAAGTTCCACATTTTCTCTCTCTCCTCTCCTTCCCCCTTCCCACACATGGCAGCATGCAATCAAATATAGGTTCTACAAATACCTTCACATTAAACATTAGTCAAGTGATCAATGAGAAAAAAGGAACAAAAACAAAACAGAAAGGAGAGAGAGCAAACAGTTTGCTTCAGTCTGCATGAAGACTCTGTAGTTCTTTCTCTGGATTTGGATATCATCTTTAATCATGATTCTTTGGGAGTTGTCTTCTAACCATGACTTGCTGAGGGGAGCCCAGTATATCAGAGTTAATCATCACAGAAACAGTATATCCATAATTGTGTACAAAGTTTTCCTGGGTTTGCTCTTCTCACTCACCATCACTTTACATAACTCTCTCCAGGTTATTATGAAGCCTGTCTGCTCCTCATCACAATAATATTTCAGTACATTCATATTCCACAACTTGTTTAGCCATTACCTGATTCCTGGTTATCCCCTTGATTTCCAGTTCTATGCCATCAAAAAAATAGCTGCTATAAATATCTTTGTACATACGGGTCTTTTCCCCACTGTTATGATGTCTTTGGGATACAGCCCTAGAGGTGGTATTCCTTCGTCAAAGGGTATTCATTTTTTGTAACACTTGCGACATAGTTGCTGATAGCTCTCCAAAATGGTTAGATCAGTTCACAACTCCAACAACATGCATTAGCATTCCAATTTTTCCACATTTATCATTTCCTGTTTTGTCATCTTAGCCAATCTGGCAGGTGAGATGTGGTACCTCAGAGTTGTTTTGATTTGCATTTCTGTAATCCAAAGAGATTTAAAGCATTTGTTCATATGCTTATAGACATCTTTAACTTCTTTCTCTGAAAATGACCTGGTTAAAACCTTTGATGATTTATCAGTTAGAAATAGCTTGTATTCTTATAGATTTGACTAAATTCTCTGTATAGTTTAAAAATGAGACATTTTTCAGACACAGTGGTTGTAAAAATTGTTTCGCTATTTTCTGCTTCCCTTCTAATCTTTTAAATTTCTTTTTGGAGTGGGGAAGACAGGGAAATTGCGGCTTAGTGGTTTGGCCAAGGTCACATGGCAAGTGTTATGTGTCTGAGGCCATATTTGAACTCAGGTCCTCCTGACTCCAAGGCTGGTGCTCTATTCACTGTGCCACCTAGCTGCCCCTTCTCTCCTAATCTTGGTTACACTGGCTTTATTGATACAAAACCTTTTCAATTTATTGTAATCAAAATTATCCATTTTTCCTTTAATAATTCTCTCTATTTCTTGTTTGGTCATAAATTCTTCCCTTCTCCATAAATCTGACTAACCTATTCCTTGCTCTTTCTGTTTGCTTACCGTATCAGCCTTTATATTTTGATCATGCACCCATTTAGAGTTTATTTTGGTATATGGTGTAAGATATTGGTCTATGCCTGGTTTCTGCCATATTATTTTCCAGTTTTCCCAGCAGTTTTTATAAAATAGTGAGTTCTTATCCCAGTACCGAGGGTTTTGGGGTTTGTCAAACAGTAGATTACTATAGTCATTGCTATGTCTTGTGTACCTAATCTATTCTACTGATCCACGACTCTATTCTTTAGCCAGTACCAATTTTAAAATAATTAAAATCTTTAAAAAGTATACTTCAATGTGCATTTGGAGTTTATCAGTTCTCTATCGGGAGGTCAGGTCATTGTTTGAATCACAGTAGCTAAGCCTTTCACAGTTAATTATCATTGGTACTGTGTGCGGTGTTCTAGTTCTTCTCACTTCATTTATTATCAGTTCATCTAATTTTTCCCCAGTTTTTATGAAACTATTCTGCTCATTATTGTTCATAGCACAATGTTATTCCATCACAGTTATATAGCACAATTTCTTTGGTCATTCTCTAATTCATGGGCAGGCCCTCCCTCATTTCCTATTCTTTGTTACCCTAAAGAGAAAGGTTGCTATAAATATTTTGGTACATAATAAATATTTTTCTTTGATTTCTTTGATGCACAGTTGTATTAGCAGTATTGATAGCATCAGAGGGCACACAACGTTTTATAGCCCAGATTGTTCTCCAGAAAGTTTGGACAAGTACATAAGTTCACCAAAAACACATTAATGTTCCAGTTTTTCCATATCATCTCCAGAATTTGTCTTTTTTTCCTCCCATCACTTTAGCCAATATTACAGGAATGAAATGGAATCTCAGAGTTGTTATAATTTGCATTTCTTGAGAATCCTTAATGTTGAGGCAGAACCAAGACGGTGGAGAAAAGTCAGGGACATTCTTGAGGTCTCCCTGAAACTCCTCACAATAACTTTAAATAATATCTCAAATTCTGGAAAGGAAGAATCCACATAAGAACAGGGTGAAAGAATTTTCCAGCCCAACACAACTAAGAAGGTCTCCAGGAAAGTTCTGTTGAACTAGGGTGACAGTGGAGCAGAGGCCACAAACCAGCAAAACCAAAACAAAACAAAACAAACACAAAGCCCAGTAGACTTTCAGGACAACTGAATAAGTGGCAGCACTGTCTATTTCCAGAACTCTCCACCTACCGATGATAAGAGTCATACAAATGGTCAGAATGAGATTACAAAGGTATCTTTGTTGGCGCCGAGGACAGAACTCGGCTGCATTACCCATACTTGGGTCTCTGTGATAGCCCTAGTTCTCAATCCCAGGGGGAGGAGAAGTACTAGGACACTTGAACTGGCAGCACTGAGTAACTGGTTACAGTTTCAGGGTGGAAACGAGTGTTTGCCATTTCTGACAGACCAAAGACCAGGCCGAGAGAGTAGTAAACACACCCCTCTCTATATCATATCACTTTGGAAGAACAAAAAACTTATAGACCCTCAGAATTATCTCAAAAAGCAGTTGTACAACATACTTAAATAGTATTCCTTTCATACTGGAAGCAGAGCTGAACTTTAGCGTAGAATTAAAAGCCAAGATAGAGGCTAGAAAAAGAGAGAAAAAAAAAAAAAAACAGAAAAAGTTCCTAACTAAAGAAAGTTACTATGGTTATAGGAAAGATCAAAACACAAACTGAAAAGAAGACAACTGCTTTATCCAAAGGCACAAAGAAAAAAAAAAGACAATTGCAGGCCATGAAAGAACACATTTTTTTTTTTAAATCAAGTGAGAGAGGTAGAGGAAAAATTGGGACGAGAAATGACAGTGATGGAAGAAAATCGTGAAAAAAGAGTCAATAGCTTGGTAAAGGAAGTATCTTTAAAAAAAATCTTTAATAATAGAATAGGCCAAATTGTAAAAAAAAATCTGAAAAATGCAAATGAAGAGAATGACTAGAAAAAAACTGAATTGGCCAAATGGCGGGGAAAGATACACAAAAATTCAAGGAAGAGAACTCCTTCGAAAACAGAATTGGCCCAGTGGAAAATGTACATCACTTTCTTTTTTTGTCTTTTTTCATTCATAACATGATTAATGCGAAAATATTTTTTGCATGAGTAGGACCTGCATCATATTGCTTGTTTTGTCATTGGGGTGGGGGTATTTGGTAGGCAAATTTTTGAAAGAAGAATGTTAAAATTATTTTCATACCATAAAGGGAAATATGAAACATTAAATTAAATTAAATAATTTGTATTTCTCTAATCAATAGTGATTTAGAGCATTTTTGTGACTATTATTGTCTTTTATTTTTTCTTTTGAAAACTGCCTGCTTTTACTTTTAACCTTTTATCAACCTAGAATGGCTTTTCTTTTCATAAATTTAGCAGAGTTATCTATATATTTGAGAAATGAAGACTTCATCAGAGAAATTTATAAAATTATTTCTATATTTTCTTACTTTCCTTCTATTTTTGCTTGTAGTAATTTTGATTGTGTGAAACTTTTTTGATTTGATGTAATCAAAATTATAGCTTTTATATCATGCTATCCTGTCTATTTCTCTTTTGTTCATAATCTCTTCATTTATCCATACATGCATTTGGTTAAATTTTTCATATTCTCTAATTAACTTATAATCATTTTTACACTTTTTTTTTCAACTTTGGATTCCAGATTCTTTCCCTTCCTCCCTCATCACCAACCCTTAGTGGGAAGATAAGCAATTCAATATAGGGTGTACATGTGTATCTACGCAAAACATTTCCATAGTGGATGTATTGCAAAAGACTGACTATGTTTCCCTCCATCTCATCCTGACCCCCACTTGTTCTATTCTCTACTTTGATCCTGTCCCTTTTTTTTTTTAAGCAATCAGGATTAAGTAACTTGCTCAAGGTTACAGGGCCAGTTATTTCTGGGTGTGGTGCTGAGTATCTGAGCCCAGATTTGATCCAGGTCATCCCAACACTGGAGCCCGTGCTCTTACTCGCTGTGCTACCTGGCCACCCCAATCCTGTCCCTTTTCAAAAGTGTGTGCTTCCAACTTCCCTCTCCCCCAACCTTCCCTCTCTTCCATCATCCCCCCTCTCATCCCCTTTAACTTATAATCTTGCTCTTTATAAAAAAGCCATGTATTCTTTTTGATCTTATCTTGATATATGGTATGAGATATTGGTCTATATTTATTTTCTTCTGATTTGCTTTCCTGTTTTCCCAGTAATTTTTGTCAGATAATGAGTCCTTGCCCAAAAATCCTACTGCAAAAGTTTAGATCTTTGGGTTTATCAAAAAATAAATCACTATGGTCATTTACTACTGTATATGATATACTTAATCTAGTGAAATGATCAGGCTTACTATTTCTTAGCTATTAGACTGTTTTAACCAGTTACTGCTTTGTAATTTATATTGAAATATGGTACTTCTAGGTCATATTCTTTCATATTTTTTCATTAATTCCCTTGATATTCTTGACCTTTTGTTTTTCCACATGAATTTTGTTATTATTTTTCTAGGTCTTTGGTATAAGATTCTAAGATTTTCCCTGCATTTTCCCCAATTACATGTAAAGAAAGTTTTTAACATTTATTATTGTCAAATTTTGATTTCCAAATTTTTCTCCCTTCCTCTCTTCCTTCTACCTTCCCCAAGACAGTAAGCAATCTGATATAAGCTATACATGTATAATTTTGTTAAACATATTTCCACATTAGTCATGTTGTGAAAGAAGAATGAGAACAAAAGGGAAAGACCATGAGGAAGAAAAATCAAGATATAGAAAAGTAAAAATAGTATATCTTCATCTGTGTTCAGACTCCATGGTTCTTTCTCTGAAGTGCATAGCATTTTTCATCCCACATCTTTTGAAATTGTCTTTTATCATTGTATTGCTGAGAAGAGCTAAGTCTGTCATAGTTGAACATCATACAATGTTGCTATTGCTGTGCACAATGTTCTACTTCTGCTCACTTCACTCAGTATCAGTTCATGTAAATCCCGGTTTTTTTTCTTTTTTCCTGAAATCCATCTGCTCATCATTTCTAATAGCAGAATATTGTTCTACTACATTCAGATACCATAACTTGTTCATCGATTCTCCTATGGATTGTCATCATCACTATTTTCAGTTCTTTGCCACCACAAAAAGAGTTGCTATAAATATATATTTTATATATTAATTTATTCTTAATTTTCAGCATTCACTTCAATAATTTTTAAAGTTTTCTCCATCTCCTTGCTCCCTCACCAAGATGGCATATAATCCAATATATGCTATACATATACATTCCTATTAAACCTATTTGCATTAGTAATGTTGTATAAAAAAATCAGAATGAATGGGAGGAACCACGAGAAAGAAAAAACAACAAAAAAAGAGAGAGGGATTTTTTTTTTTTGCTTTTTGGAGGGAAGTTGGGGTTAAGTGACTTGCCAAAGGTCACATGGCTAGTTTTTGTGTTAAGTGTGTGAGGCTGGCTTTGAACTCATGTCCTCCTAACTCCAGGGCCAGTGCTCTTTTCACGGTGCCACCTAGCTGCCCCTGAGAGAGTAAGTTTTATGCTTCAATTTGCCTTCAGGCTCCATAGCTCTTTCTCTGGATGTGGATGGCATTTTCCTCCATGAGTCTTTGGAGTTTTTTTAGGTCATTGCATTGCTGTGAAGAGCTAAATCTATCAAAGTAATTCATTACACAATGTGTCTGTAACTGTGTACAGTGCTCTTCTGGTTCTGCTCACTTCATTCAGCATTATAAGTCTTTCCAGGATTTTCTGAAGTTCACCTGTTCATCATTTTTATAGCACAATAGTATTCCACTGCATTCATATACCACAACTTGTTCAGTGATCTCCCAAGCTATAAATATTTTTTGTACATGTGGATCTTTTGCTCTTTTTTATGATCTCTTTAGGATATAGACCTAGTAGTGGTATTGTTGGATAAAGATATATGCATGGTTTCCTGACTCTTTGTGCAGAGTTCTAAATTGCTCTCTGCAATGGATGGATCAGTTCACAATTCCACCAAAATTCATCACTGTTCCAATTGTCCCACATCTTCTGCAACATTTATCTTTTTCTTTTTCTGTTATATTAGCCAGTCTGATATGTGTGAGGTGGTACCTCAGAGTTGTTTTGATTTGCATTTCTCTAATCAATAGTGATTTAGAATATTTTTTCATGACTATATATATTTTAATTTCTTCATCTGAAAACGTCCTGTTCATATCTTTTGACCATTTGTCAATTGGGGAATGATTTGTATTCTTATAAATTTGACTCAGTTCTCTATATATTTTAGAAATGAGTCCTTTATCAGAAACATTGGCTATAATTGGTTTTGTTTGTGCAAAATCTTTTCAATTTAATATAACCAAAGTTATCCATTTTACTTTTCATAATATTCTTTATCACTTGGTTGGTCATAAGTTCTTCCCTTCTCCATAGATCTGACAGAAAACTATTACTTGCTAATCCCAATTTGCTTATTATATCACCCTTTGTGTCTCAATAATGTACACATTTCATTATTTATTTATTTATTTTAAAGTAATTGGCATTTAGTAACTTGCTCAAGGTAACATGGACAGGTGTTTCTGGGTGGATGCTAAGTGTCTGAGCCCAGATTTGGGGCAGCCAGGTCGCACAGCGAGTAAGAGCACCGACCCCAGTGTCGGGATGACCTGGGGGATCGAATCTGGGCTCAGATACTTAGGACCACACCCAGAAATAACTGGCCATGTAACCTTGAGCAAGTTACATAACCCCAATTGCTTTAAAAAAAAAAGAAAGAAAATAATCATGATTTTAAAGTACACATGCGTGGCCTGAATGACACCTCCATTTCGTATTGGGCAAGTCACTTTTACTTTCTGGGTTTAGTTTTCTTTCTTTGTAAAAATGAGAGAATTACACCAGATGACCTCTATGGTTCTTTTTATAGTTAAATGTAGGAGACAAAACTAAATATATGTTCACCAAATACTAGAGCAATTCAGTAATTAAAGGAAAGGTTAACAGAAATGTCAAAATATAATAGTAATAATGCATTAATATTTGTAAGAGTGCATTTGCAAAATGTTATTCTTATCACTGAAATAGTGATCACGTGGCTGTGGCATGTCTGTGTCAGGAAAAGAGTTTGGATGAGAGATTAAGAGGGAAGAAACCGTTGTCTAAATTGCTAGTTCAGGAAAGCATGCAGGAGCAAAGCTCCTCTTTGGAAATAAACCTGGAGAAAGAGAAAAAGAAATTGGCAAGTGAGAACAACAGAGAGGAGCAAACCTCCTATCATATTACTCACCTCCAGCTTGCCTCCCTGGAGAGTTCAGGGAATTCTTCTTTTGGTGAGATTGGTGATTCTTTTTCCATTGAAGTATTGCTCTCGGGTGGAGAGCTCTTTTACTAAGCACATGGCCCAGTATAAGCTAACTTTTATGATTTCTCACTTCTGTTTGCAACTTGTTAAGTACATTTTTTTTTTCAGTTTTTACTATTTGTTAAGGCATTTTGTATAACTGATATTTGACTGGAAAGAATCAGGACTATTCTAGAGTCAATTTGAAAAGTGTATTTTAAAATTTGAATGTGAGCACTTACACCTTGGAAATCAGAAATCATTCCAAATCAGGGTTTGATTTCATTTTTCTTATTATTTGGATTCACTAAAGAATTTGCTAAAATGTTAGTAATGCAGTTAAAACTTGAAAATGTATACTGAATTCACTTTTAAGAGATCTACATGTTAAACATTTAACCCAGGAAGGTAATGAATCTCGAGGGGGGGGGGGTGAGTTGTATTTTTGTTCAAAAGAAATAATGAAGAGATTAGTTTGAACTTAATGAAGAAGTTTGAAGAAATGAAGAAAGTAGCTTGAACTTAAAAACAAAATTATTTCCAAAAGTCTAGTAGCAGAAAGATAAAATTCTAATCCAATACCTATCTCTTGAAAACAAAACAAAACAAAACAGGAGGCTGTTTTGTTGCCCCCTTTGCTCCCCTTCACATGGGAATCAGTATCCCTTGCAGACAGTTGGACCAGATTCCAGAGACATGTATTCCTGCCTCCTCGCAAGATACATTTAGATAAATCCATATGGATATATATTTCCTTTCTTTCAAAACACACATACACACACGTTACAACTGCAAAAGTTTGGGTTCTAGTCTTAAAAACTTACAAATATATTCCTAAGAAAAATAAGATGGAAATTAAAGACTGAAACAGAATCTTCAGCTATATTATAAATAAAATTGTAATAGACGAGATAGACTATTTCAACGATATAAAAAAATAAAGCTTTTGTACAAATAAAAATGTATTAGCCAGTATAAAGAGAAAAGGAATCTAAGGAGACAGTCAGTCCAAAGCCAGCAAGTTTATTTAAGTGTTTTTTTTTTTTTGTTAAAAACAACAACAACAAACAAACAACTGTACCAAGTATTCAGGAGATACAGTGTTTAGATAAGAGACAGATTCTGTCTTATAAGGAGATCGTAAATGAAAACAGAGGACAGCACATAATTTTATATGTCAGATGCATGAAAGAGGTGAAAAATCTGTACTTTGTGACATAAAAGGCAAAGTCTATTAAACTCACTATATATGTGTGTGTATACACTCACACACATCCAATTATTTTATTTTTCTTTCATTCATTCATTTATTTATATATTTGCTCATATTCATTAATAGCTAATTTTATTATTCATTAAAAGCTAATTATTTTAATTAAATTAAATTAATTAAATTCATTAAAAGCTAATATTCATTAGCTTATTTTTTATTTGTGTGTTTGTGTATTTATTCATTTGTTTAACTTCCTGAAAAGTCATTCATAATATCTGGGCTTAATCGTTCTTATATTAACATTATGTGACCATAGGTAAAGGAGAGTGAGTTCAAAATCACTTCTTCTTTTGAAGTCTTGCTTTGCCAATCTGCAGATTAAGTAATTAATCTCTAAGGCTACTAAATCTCAGATTCTAGGATGGATATGTACAGGAAAATTTGCATATAATGTGTTCCTATTTCCTTTATATTTATTGGAAAATAAAAATGATGTTGATAATCCATTTTTTTGCTGTGACTTATTATATTCAAAATTTCTCTGCCACTTAGGCAAACAATTACTACCATCCAAATTGGAAGATATATGTATATATATACATATATATACGTATATATATATATGTATATATACATATATATACATATATACATATATACATATACATAGTAGTGGAACTCAGTCACATTTGCTTTTGGATAAGTTATCTAGAAATATCCTTGTGGTGTATTGCAGATAAATTGATTATTTTTTTCAATTTTTAAAATATTTAACCACTTACATAGTCTCCTGGTATACATATTCATATGCACACGCCAATATATAGTGTTCTGGTATCCATATTCTAAAATATAAAGCAAAAAACTATGGGTCTGGTAGCATAAAATGAAGTAAAGTCATTTTGTTCTACATAAGTTTCTAAGAAATTTTTGTTTGTTTCTTTTAGTGCAGCTATGTCCACCAGGGAGAGCATTTTTTAACTTTTGCTCTAGAAGTGTTTCTGCCTACCTCTAATATACTTTGCGCAAATAAATCACATAGCCTTTAAGCAGTTGTCTGTATAGAGTGAGGATTTTCTATTTGGAGGTCAATCATTCAAGTTATAAATTTCATACAAGCTGGAATAAATATTCACCGTTCAGTTTGATATGAAAAAATAACCAGTAGGAAGACTCTCACCTATGGACCTTATGGATTTCAATGAATTTAAATTTGGAGGAGGTTTCTTCCCAATGCAGTTCTTTTAATGATGAGAAAATTGAGATCAAAGAGGAAAAATAACTTTTCAGAGACCATATAGAAAAGAAGTTGCAGAAGCAACTCATTGCTTATTACAGTGCATCATGCTGCCTCATTGATTTTAAGCGAACTGAATTTATAGTCTTTTATTTTGTGAGCGATATATTTTTCTTTAAAAATCTAAATCTCAGCATTGGTAGAGACCACAGAGGTCACCTATTTGAAGGAATCAGAGATGTATATCCTGGAAGAAAAAAAAGACTTGGAGAAGATAGTTTGAATTGATGAATCCAAATATATGAAGGGACTTCATGTGGAATAGGAATTATCACAAGTGTTCTGTTTATGATCAGAAGATAGAAGTAGCAATAATGAGTTGGAAATTTCCAAGAGATTAATTAATTAAATTAATTAAATAAATAATTGATAATTCTTATGTGAGGAAAAAGCAAAAACAAGGAAAAACCAAATAATTAAAAAAAATAAAGAAATAGAAACAAATGAGCTCTTTAAAATATTGAGCTATACACAAGTGGAAGGGATATCTTTCAAGGGATGACCACTTATATTTATTTTTTTTCCAGGTACTAATTCGAGTAGTTGTTTCTGAATTGAATCAATTCTGAAATTCTCCAACTCTGAAGGATCTTTGTGATTCTTCCTTACTTTTTATATCTAATAACTTTTACTTCTTTGTTTCAGTTCTGCAAGTTCTTAGCACCATATCCTTCTCTCTATTCCTACTTCCCGCAGCATAGCACAGGTCACTCTGCCTGGGATCAGGAAAATCTTAGTTCAAATTCAACCTCAGATACGTATTAACTGTGTGACCATGGGCAAGTCACTTAACCCTGTTTGCCTCAGTTTCCTCATTTGTAAAATGAGCTGGAGAAGGAAATTGCAAATCATTTCATTTTTTTTTGCTAAGAAAACCCCAAATGGGGTCACAAAGAGTCACAAGAATGTGACTGAAACAACTCAACAACAACAGCATCATCAGCAGTAAACTATTGTATCAGTCTATAGTTCATCTCATTTTTATACCACCAATTCGTTCTTCATATATCTGCCAAAATAATCCTTGTTACACAGTGATTTGACCATGGAATTGCTCAAAATTTTTAAGTTTCTCCCTATTTGTTATAAAGTAACACTCACTTTTCAACTTCTTCCAAAAGACATTTAGCACCTCTAGAAGCTGGCATCAATTTTGCTTTCTAGGCCTAATATACTTTCATTACATGCACTTGTTAATCTAGCCAAAATGTACTACCATGTTCTTTTTAAATTTGCTTGGTGTTCTCTCTTCACTGTGCCTGTGCTCATGATATTAATTATGCCTTAAGTGTATCCTTGTGCCACGTTATTTGACACCTGTTGAATTACTTCTTATTCCTTAAAGATCAATTTCAAATGTTACCTTCTCCAGGAAACCTTTCATGTTCTATCTTGTCTGCAATTCCCTCCAAAACAAAAACTTAATACCATAAACTATTGTCAATGAAAAATGTCTTTTTCTTTGTCATTCCATCCATCTTAGAAGCTAAAATCAGTGAGAGAAAGGACTATTTCCACAATAGTTAAATTAGGTACCTTCCTCAGTACCTATCAATGTCATCAGATGACAGATTGTTAAAAAAATGTTTTATGTGTGAATTTCTTAGATGAATAAGGCTTAGTGCCTTTAGAATCTTTAGTCTGATTGGTACTCATCATAATATTTTAAAATTGCAGGACTATAATTGTAAAAGCTGTCCTGTATTTGAAGAAATCTCTAATATAGTCAATCTATGATAGTTGTGTGCTAGCTTATGCCAATGAGGTCAAACCATTTATTTTAAAGGTGAAGAAACTGAGTGTCAGACAGAAAAAAGTCAGTTGGCAAGGCCAATAGGTTTAATAAGAGAACAAAGTACTAAAAAGTATGTACCGAATTTTATGCTTCTCCATATAAGATCTGAAGGAGTTAAGAAGAGGAATAGATCTTCTCTTTGCTCTAAATGTTATCAATGCAGAACAATAATCATTTGCAACAATAATATACCAAAACACTTGAAGTATATTAAAGAGATGAAGTCTAAGCAACACTTTAATTATTAAAATATTTGGAGACACAGCAATCTTCCTGTTTTCCTTTCCTAGAACAGCTAAGAAATACATTGCTGTAAGCAATGTCTGTATGTTAAATGAAGATAGCAGCATTCAGGAGCAGTAAAAGCCATTTGGCAAAAGATGATGGGAGATGCCTATGCATAATTTAAAACACTGTGTGCCTAAGCAGCCTAATCTCTCTTTTTTTATGTGAATATTTGCATGTATGTATTTCATGAATAGAACAACTTCATTTTATGTCAAATCTCCTATACTTTTCCTTTCTAATCCCTATTGTACCCGTTTTGCATTAGCTATTAGATAAATAGATGGGTCAAAAAAGAATAACAAGAACAATATAACTAGTAGGAAGTTGAAGAGCTCAACTTACGCGTATTTGGAAATATAATTTATGTGCTAGAATATGTTTTAACAAAAAAAATCAAATAAGAGAAGGCTGGCACATAAGTAATAAAGAAAAGAAAAGAAATATAGGTAATTATGTTAAAAGAAATTGATCATCTCTTGAACTTCTAATAAAAAGAACCCCCCAAAATGAATATGTTTTCTCTTAAACTTTTGCTGTCCACATGTTTCTCCACTGGTGCTGCCCCTTTCCTGAATGTCTTCAGCACCTTACACCTTATACTTTAATCACATTAAAATAGAAAGTTTACTTTGTTCTTCAGATTCACATCAGAACATATTCTACTTTCTTTTGGTCCAACGAATTCTCCAATTTGTTAATCCATTTACATTATGATCTGATTTGACCCTCACTGTAATCCTGTGTGCTAGATGCTATTACTATCCTCATTTTACTGATGAAAAAACAAACTGAGACGTATATTAAATGATCTGTGGATATTGACACGTTTAGTAATTATGAGAAGCAGGATTTAAACTCGTTTTCTTGATTCTAAACCCAAGACTATTTTCTCTTGCACCCGAGGAGAAAAA
The DNA here is from genome assembly GCF_028583685.1 of Petaurus breviceps papuanus. Classification (NCBI taxonomy): domain Eukaryota; kingdom Metazoa; phylum Chordata; class Mammalia; order Diprotodontia; family Petauridae; genus Petaurus; species Petaurus breviceps. The sequence continues at coordinate 44,323,632 of NW_027185809.1, forward strand.
AGCAATTATTTCCTTCATCTCTTCATCTTGGTAGCCCTATTTCAAAATTATACAGGACCTTTTATTTAAAAATAAACAAAATAAAATAATCGAACACACACACACAACTTACCTGGCATTCTCAATTTACAGATCTCTCCAAGTACCTGTTTCTCATTTCTCACACTTTAGGAGAAAGAGTGTATTCTCTTTTCCTTAAATTTTCCTCATAAGTAACCACGTCATTTACAACACATTTTTTCTGTCAAATGCGTTATTAACTTCTGATTTACATCATTCATTTCCACCAGATTTTAAGTTACAAATTTTCTTCCCATATTTTTTCTACCCACCGCCCCAAAATAGCAGTCCCACAGGATATCCCCTTCTACAATCTGCTATCTCCCATATCTTCTCCCATAACTCCTTCTACTTTTCCAGTAGGGAAATATGCCTCTCTCTATTCCCCAGTGCCTGTATACCTTATTTCCCAATTACATATAAAATAGTTTTAATAATAGCACATATGTATTTTTTTAATATTTGATTTTAAAACTTTGAAATCCAGATTCATTCACTTCCTCCATTGTCACCCACACTTACTGGGAAGATAAGCAGTTAAATATAAGTTGTAGCTAATGCAAAACATTAACATAGTAGATATATTGTAAAAGAATGACTATATTTCCCTCCCTCCCATCCCACCTCCCATTTGTTCTATTGTCTACTTTCATCACGTCCCTTTTCAAAAGTGGGTGCTTCCAACTTCCTTCCCCCCCAGCTCTGCCCTCCCTTCCATCTTCCCCACTCTTATCCACTTCCCCCTACTCTCCTGAAGGGTGATATACCCTATTTAGTGTGTATTTCATTCCCTCGTCGAGACAAGTTTGACCCATTCCATTTTGCCTTCCTATACTTCCCCTCCTTTGTAAACATTTTCCCTTGCCTCTTCTATATGAGATAGTTTACCCCATTCTGTCTCTCCCCATCTCCTCTCATTTTATTCCTCTCTCACCTCTTAATTTCACCTTGTATCATCCCTTCTTATTAAATTGGCCATGTGCCTCTATCTATGTATACCTGTAAACATATATACACACATTCACATATGTATTCATACACCAGTATAACCTCTGATATTGACATATACATTTATTCCATTCAAGTATTTTCATATTGAGAAAAGTTTCCTAAGTTGCAATTATCATTTTCCCATGTAGGAATGTTAATAGTTGAACTTTGATAAGTTCCTTATGATTTCTTTTCCCTGTTTACCTTCTCATGCTTCTCTTGCTTCTTGTATCTGAATGTCAAATTTTGTATTCAGCTCTGTTTTTTTTTAAATCAAGAATGCTTGAAAGTCCTCTATTTCACTGAACGACCATGTTTTTCTCTGAAACATGATCCTCAGTTTTGCTGGGTAGGTGATTCTTGGTTTTAATCTCAGCTCTTTGCCCTCTGGAATATCATATGCCAAGCCATTAAATCCCTCAGTGTAGAAGCTTCCAGATTCTGTGTTATCCTGATTGTGTTTCCACAGTATTCAAATTGATTCTTCCTGGCTGCTTGTGATATTCTCTCCTTGATCTGGGAATTTAGAAACCTGGGTATACTATTCCTAGGGATTTTCTTTTTGGGATTTTTTTTCAGGGGATGATCCAGCTGCCAGACATAGGGACTCCAGATCAGCAGCAGCTGTGGGCATTGCCAGTATTATCAACATGTAGATGTGAAGGACAGAGTGAGATGTCAGTGCAGTCTGGATTTTGGGACCCAGTAAGTGGAAGTGTGTTGGCTTTTACCCCCGGCGTATGAAGCCACTGAGATGGTGGAACAGCCAGCCAGCTCCATGTGGCAGCTTCAGCTCCTGGCCTGGAGAATGTAGGGACCAAGCAACCCGTATGAGGGGTAATCTCTATTGCTTTAAACTTCTTAGATTGTATTGCAGTGTAGGGTAGAGTTCCTGGGGCATATGTCCAGCTTGCCAGAGTGAGTGGAGGCCTGTAGCAGCAAGCATCCCAAGAGTCCTCAGGGTTTGCCGCCAATACAGGTTCTTGGATCTGCTTTGATAAAGGAAAGCAACTCAAAATGGGTTAACAAGCTTACTTTAATCAGTCAGACCATATATCGTTTACCTTGTTCAGGGCAAAAAGGTCAGCACCCCAACTTCAAAATATACAGACAGAATTATCAAGACAGAAACAGATCAAGTAGACAGATTTCCAAACTGTCCAACCATTACATCCATACCAAATCAGCATCTGGGTTTTTCAGGGACTCTCAACAACGGCTTCCCAGAATTCAGATCAAATCACAGAACACTTCTCAAAGTGAGTCCCAAAACAAAGCTACACATCAGGGCTTATATAGACTTCTCCTGGCTCAGAGAATGTAACAACCTTATTGACTCACTGGCCAATCAAGAAGTATCTACTGAAAAACAAGCCTCCCACCCCAGGCTTCAGGTGCACATTAGCCTAGTGGCAGGGAAGATCTTTAAAATTTACATTCTCATCACAAGGCCTCAGAGACGGCACCCATCTAATACCTCTGGCAACTGAGAAAACCCCAGAATTTGGGATGAAAGCTCTCCTGTCTTGTGGCAGAGTCCTACTGTGGCAAAAAGGCCAGGGTCAAGTGCCTGAGGGCGACATGACCAGCCAAATAACCAAAGCAGTCAGAAGATTCCAACATTAGACTTTTATTTTGGGGACAAAAATGAGCAAAGCATGGAAAAGGGGGAAGACAGTGAAATCAGAACACTTGCACTAAAAGCTTCAAAGGAAAATATGAGCTGGTTACAGCCATAGAGGACCTTAAGAAGCAGATAAGAGAAGTGGAAGAAAAATTGGGAAGAGAAATGAGAATGATGCAAGAAAATTATGAAATGAGAGTCAACGAGGAAAATCATACCTTAAAAAATTACCTTACCCAAATGGGAAAAGAGCTCAAAAAGGCAATGAAGGGAAGAAGCCTCAAAAAGCTGAAATTGCCAGATGGAAAAAGAATCTCAAAAGCTCACTGAGGAGAATCTTTGTTTAAGAATTAGATTGGAGCAAATGGAAGACAATGACTTTATGAGAAATCAAGATGCTGTGAAACAGATCCAAACAAATGAAAGAATAGAAGGCAATGTGAAATATCTCATTGGAAAAACCACTGACCTAGAGAATAGATCCAGGGGAGATAATTTAAAAATTATTGGACTACCTGAAAGCCTTGATCAAAGTAAAAACCTGGAAATCATCCTCCAGAAAGTTCTCAAAGAAAACTGCCCTGATATTTTAGAACCACAGGGGAAAAAAACCTTGAAAGAATATGCCAATCACTTCCTGAAAAAGATTCCAAAAGAAAACTCCTAGGACTATTATAGCCAGGTCCCGCAATTCCCAGATTAAGGGAGAATATTACAAGCAGCCAGGAAGAAACAATTTGAATACTGTGGAAACACAATCAAGATAACACAGAATCTGTTAGCTTCTACACTGAGGGATCAAAGGGCTTGGAATACGATATTCCAGAGGATGAAGGAGCTGGGATTAAAACCAAGAATCACCTACCCAGCAAAATTGATTATTATGTTTCAGGGGAAAATATGGTCATTCAGAGGAATAGAGGACTTTCAAACATTCTTTTTGAAAAAGCCAGAGTTGAATAGAGAATTTTACATTCAGATACAAGAAGCAAGAAAAGCATGAGAAGGTAAACAGGGAAAAGAAATCATAAGGAACTTACCAAAGTTGAACTATTAACATTCCTACATGTAAGGACAATAAGTATAACTGATGAAACTTTTCTCTGTATGAAAATAGCTAAAAGGAATAGAAAAACATTTATGTGTATATATATATATATGTATGTATGTATAGGTACATATATGAGGGCATATAGGCATATGGATACATATGTGAACGTATATATGTTTACATATGGCAGAGTACCGATTCAACAGGAAGGGATGATACTTAATAGTTAAAATTAAGAGGTGAGAGAGGAGTATATTGGGAGGAGATGTGGATAGACAGAATGAGTTAAACTATCTCATAAAGAAGAGGCAAGGCCAATCGGTTACAATGGAGGGGAAAAATAGGAAGGCATAAAGGAATGGTTCAAACTTATTCTCATTGAATTTGGCTTGGGGAGGGAATGAAATTCACACAAAATAGGGTATCTCATCTTACAGGAGAGTAGGGGGGAAGGGGATCAAAGGGGGGATGATGGAAGGGAGGGCAGAGTAGGCAGGAGGTAAGTGGGAAGCATCCACTTTTGGAAAAAGATGGGATAAAAAAAGGGTTTAGAACAAGTGGGAGGTGCGACAGGAGGGAGGGAAATACAGCCATTCTTTTACAAAATATCTACTATATTATTGTTTTGCATTAGCTACACATGTACAACATATACTGGACTGCTTATCTTCCCAGTAAGGGTGGGTGACAAGGGAGGAAAGGAAGAAATCTTTAATTAAAAGTTTTAAAATGAAATGCTGAAATATATATATATATATATATTATTTAATACTATTTTACATGTAATTGGGAAATAAGATATACAGACACTGGGGCAAAGAGATTCACCATGCTTTACTGGAAAAGTCGAAAGGGTTATGGGAGAAAATATGGGAGAGAGCAGATTGGAGGAGGGGATATCCTCTGTGCCTGCTATTTTGGGGCAGTGCATAGGGGAAAAGTGGGGAGAAAATTTGTAACTCAAAATCTGGTGGAAATGAATGATGTAAATCAGAAGTTAATAAAGTAGTCGAAAAATGAAAAAAAAAAGAAAAGAAAATAGATTACTAGAGGTGGAGTTAAGATGGTGCAGTAGAAATAGGACTTCTTCTGGGCTCTGGCTCCCACCACCAGGAAAGCTACACTTACCCATGCCAACAATTATGCCTGCCAAGAGTAGAGAAAACAGATAAGAAGAAAAAAAATAGAAACTTTGAAGAATCAGGTCTATTTGGATAGACACTTCTCTGTAGTTTCTTGCATTTTAATTTCTTAGTATTCCTAGAATTTCTTCCAATTTAAGTTTTTTACAAATCTAATTCTCTCCCAGGCAAATAGTATTCTCGTAGATACTAGCATTTGTCTCTCAGAATTTCACAAGCACCCTTGTACTTAAGTAGCCTAGATTCATAAAACACACACCTTTTTATTTTTTTTTACTCCTATCATATTTGAACCTTATCTTCCCATTACAGGGGTAACTTTTACCATATGCCATGATCCCTTTTTTATTAATTTTTTTTATTTTTTGCTTTTTGGAGGGCAATTGGGATTAAGTGACTTGTACAAGGTCACACAGCTAGTTTTTGTGTTATGTGTCTGAGGTTGTATTTGAACTCAGGTTCTCCTGACTCCAGGGCTGGTGCTCTACTCACTGTACCACCTAGCCGCCCCTGTGATCCCTCTTTTAACAATTTATTTTGTTATTTTTTTTATCCATGCTTACTGGACACATTTGAAATATTGCATAAACTAGTTGTATTCCCAGTGTTTATTGGTTGATGTTCATTGGAAGCACTGAAAGGTTAGATGAACAAATGCTAGGTATCTATGTTTGCTTTTGAATATAAAGTATAGTGAATTCCTGAAATTTTTTTATTTTCCTCTTTGGAAATTAACTAGAAGTGCACCTTCCACTCTTTTGCTACTTCTTTATGCTTTGTTAAACTTCTACTGAGCATGCTAATTACAGACAACTTTAAATTGAACAGATATCATGCTTGGTGATAATGTAAGGGAGACTTCAGGCCAAGATCAGTCAAATCCTTCAGAACTACAGTATCTGATAAACTCTATTGCTGAGTAAATGTCTATTATATTTGTAAGACCATGGAAATGGGATAGGTGTTACAAGATCAGAGAAGGTCCAATGTCATATTTTTCATTACGAAGAAAAGAGTCAGCATGGAGCAAAGTTGAGATGAGTCCAAGACCTTTTGAAAATTTCAAATATTTATTTAATATTTTATTTTGTTCATTTACATACAAAAGCAGTTCTAACATTCTTTTTTTTAAAAATTTTGAGTTACATATTATCTACTTACCTCCCTCAATTCTCTCCTTCATTGAAATATGATATAGGTTAAACATGTGCAAATATGGAAAACAATTTAAAATTAGCCATTGAAAGAAAATAACAAAAAATTAAAGAAAGTCTAAAAGAGTATTTTGGCATGCATTCAGACTCCATCATTTTTTTTCTCTGCACTTTTCATTAAAATTCCTTCAGAATTGTCTTGATCTTTGTATTTCTGAGAATAACTGTCAATCACAGTTGACCATTGTATAATATTGTCTTTACTGTACACGATGTTCTCCTGCTTCTGCTCATTTTACTTTGCATTAGTTCATATAAGTCTGTTTAGGTTTTTCTGAAAGCATCCTGCTCATCATTTCTAAAAGTGTAATAATATTCCATCATAATCATATACCACAACTTGTTCAGTCATTCTCCAGTTGAATGGCATATTCTCAATTTCCAATTCCATTTCATCACTAAAAGAGCTGCTCTATTATATACATATAGGTCTTTTTTTTCTTCCTTTTTTATCTCTTTGAGATATAAATCTACTAGTGGTATTGCTTAATCAGAGGGTATGCATGGTTTTAAAGACCTTTGGCATAGTTCCAAATTACTCTACAGAATGGTAGAATCAGTATACAACTTCACAATAAGTGGATTAGAGCATCAATTTTCCCATTCTCTTCCCAATATTTGTTATTTTCCTTTTCTTTTCTATCGATCAAACTCAGAATTGTTTTAATTTTCATTTCTCCAATCAATAATTTAGAACATTTTTACATGAGTGTAGATAGCTTTGATTACTTTATTTGAAAGTTGTCTGTTCATGTATTTTTGCAACTTTTCAATTGAGGAATGACACTTATTTTCATAAATTTAACTCAGTTCTATATATTTCAAAATTGAGGCTTTTGTCAGGAAAATTGCTATAAATTCTTTTTTCCCAGTCATTATTAGTAACTGCATACTCTCCATCTTATTTTTAGCCCTGCTTATCCTACTATTTTCTCCTCCTTCACCATCAAAATTGTTTTCTTTCTGACATTCTCCAATCCACAGTCCCGTTATCAATTGTGTTCTTCTATTATTCCCTTCCCCTTCAATTTTTCTGTCTTATAAATTTTATACCAAACTAAGTGGGAATGGTATCAATTGGGAATATTTTATAAATGATCAATGAAGATACGGATGCTAAATATATAAAATTTCAGAATGAATTAGAAAGGACCACTCTGACTTCATCTTCACAAGAACATGTCATGCTAGACTGAAGCCACTGACTTTTGTTGAAAATATAACTAAACTACTAAATGAGAGGAATTCTGTGTATATAGAAAATTTTAATTTTTATAAATCTTTTAGAAATTAGTTCTCATGCTATTTTATAAAGTTGTAGGATTATATAGATTACATAATAATACCACTGCATACAATCAGAAATTATTGGAGAACTGAACTCAGATGAATTATTTATGGTTCAGTATCAATGTGATAGAAAGTCTCAAGGAAAATGGGGCAGGAATTTTTGTTTGATCCAATAAGGTTTAGCATGTATATCAAGGAATCAAATAAAGCCATAGAAGGCATATTTATAAAATTCATAAATACAACAAAACTAAACAGAAGATAGCTAAATCATTGGATGTCAATCAAGGTGTAAAATAATCTTAACATGTTATAGCACTGTACTACATCTAGTCAGATTAATTCCATTATGGTTATGTGTAAATTCTTGCATTTGAACATAAATATCAATTTGAGGAAAATAAGATGGGTGATACATGAATGGGTGGCCATTATTATAAAATGAATAAGGGTAATTTAGTAGGTGCAGCCTCAATATAAGTCAGCAGTGTGATGTGGCAATCAAAAGAGATGCCATCTTGGGCTGTATTTAAAATGACATAACTACCAGGGTCATGGAAATGATAATAAAGCTGTAGTTTGCCCTTGTCAAGCCTCATTTGAAGCATGACATTGTCTCGGGTATTCTCATTTAATATGAACATTGATAAACTGAGTAGCCCTAGGAAGGCAACTGTAATCCTAAAGTGCTTTGATTTTGTGAAATTTGAGGAGCAGTTGAAAGAACCATATGTGTTTAGCCTCGAAAATAGAAGACTCTGGTCTCAGAGATGGGAACCAAAATAGGTGTCATAAAGTATTTGAATAAATAGAGATTAGCAATACTGTGATTACCCTACAAAGAGCAGAGCCAGAATCACTCAATGGAAGTTTCATAGTAAAACTCTGGACACATGCTCATAATTCATAATAATTAAAGCTGTACAAAATGGCTTGACTCAAACAAGAGTGGGTTCTCTTTCCGTGAGGTCTTACAATAATAATAATAATAATAATAATAAAACTAGACAATCACTTAACCAGTAGGCAATTTTAAAGAATCTTTCATATATGGATTAGACTAGATTGATTCTCTGTTTCTTTGAAACTTGAAAAATATGTAATTTTGTGATTCATTGTTCTCAGACATGTTTGAAGTAAAATGTGTCATGTCATGATCCCGGTGTGGATTCTGCTTATGTGGAAACATTTGTGGCAAATCTAATGAAAGGTTACACACAGTTTCTTGAGGGAGGAAATTAGGAAAGATACAAGTGAGATTAAGACACATGGGGAAGAAAAATATATTGCCCAGATTATAAAATGAGCTTGGATGGTCAATTCATTGAGTTAGCCTCAGTATCTTTATTTGCTTCAGACACTACAGATGAGACATGAATTAAGCCAAAAGTTAATTAAAGTTAATTAGGCCAAAAATTTATTGATAGGAATAGAGGTTTTCAGATAGCAAACCACAAAATGCTCTTATTGATCCCAAACTACTACACATAACAAATGTCTTACTTTGATTGATTGGTTTGATCACAAAGACTATACTGGAAATTTTATAAAGGTATAAATTTTTCATCACCAAGATGTACAAGGAATTAAAAGTGCAGGTGACATGTAGGGAAACACAAAGAGACATAGTAGGTAACAACAATTTCTATTATCTTTCTAAGGTTGCCTATGTACAAGGAATGACATGAGGTGTGATTGTAAAAATGTTTGACAAAAAAAAAAGGTTTTTCCATGTGTGCAAGGGTGAGGAATAACTGTTGGGCAATACCAGCAAACCACTGTTATCCATGAACTATACAAAAAAGTTCTTTCTACTTGGATTAATATTGTGTTAAGAAGTTCATCATTTGGGGCAGCTAGGTGGTGCAGTGAGTAGAGTGCCAGCCCCAGAGTCAGGAGGCCCTGAGTTCAGATCCGGCCTCAGACACTTAACACACACACACACACACACACACACACACACACACACACAACCTAGCTGTGTGAACTTGGGCAAGTTACTTAACCCCAATTGCCCTCCAAAAAAGCAAAAAAAATGTTCATCATACATATGATATAAGGAAAAAAATATTTATCTCGCTTCTGTGAGAACTCCTTTATTGTCTATGAAATTAAGTTTTAAAAGCTAAAACTTGACATTCTTTTTAGTATAGTTTACATCTTGAGGAACTGAGAGCCATTTACTTTATATTAAAGAAAAAAAAAACATTCCAGTGTTGCCTTCTGATGGGTGGTGTAAAAATGTATTGAATAAATAGCATATGTATTCAATTTTGACCATTTGCCTTAATATTCACCCTTAGAGATATTTTCAAGTTGATTAATTTATTATCTTAATGCGAAACTTTTTTCTTTATAACCTTTAAATCAGTTGCCATTTAATTTCTAGTGCCCTTTTATTGTGGGTAAATGAAAGCAACCAGTTGGCCACCCTGGTGCCATTCATTGTTTTATATCCATCACATTTCCCCTGTGCTGCCACTCTAGAAAGCAGAGGGCCAGAATAACACTGCTATAAAGTGTGATCATGATGAAGATGATTTAAGGTTTGCACAGACTTGATCTATATTAAATAATACATAAAGAGGAATTAAATTTAGAAATTCAACAAGAGACATAGTTTAATAGCTGACAATGTTTAGCACACATATAGTGCAATAAAATGGCAGTTTGTATCCAACTAGGACATTACCCTTAGATATAACACCATTTGTGAGCTCAAACATACTTTACTAGAGAAGTGAAATGAATATTTTATACAAACCAAAATATTTGGTCTCAGTACAATGCATCAAAGAGTGAGCAAAGATGCTGTATTTATTGTTTTTGCGGGGGGAGTACAAAGGTTTCTTTTACTCCCAGAATAGTAAATTAAATACATTTATGTCTCTTATTTTGAATTCCAAGTTTATGTATATATTTATTTATTAAGAATAGACTCCCCCCCCCCATCTTTCCCAGGCTAGAAGTGCGGTTGTTAATCATAAGCCTGATCCTCATGTTTATTTATGAGAAAGCATTATCCTGCTCTGTTTTCCCAACCAGGGCTACCTTACACAATCTTAGGCAATCTGGTGTTACATTCCAAAGGAGCTCGCCATACTGGTTCTTGATTTAGCACTGAAACCTAGTGAACTTTAGCCCTGTTGCAACTCAAAACTCCCAAATACATTCAATCCATCAGTCTCCATCTTCCCAGAAGCAGGAGAAATGTGCAACATGGTGCCCAGTCTGCTCTCATTTTAAAGAGATACATTGAGATGTATGCTATTATCATCTCTACATATACAGTGGTAGAGACAATTTAAAACAACCCCACTTATATAGATTCTTTTTTTTTTTGGCTGTATAACTATCCTACACGGAATCAAGATTGGATAAACCAATTTTGGTTTGTTAGCCTGAATGTCAAGCTGAAATAGTAAGATGGCATTCATCTTGCTTAAAATTTCATGGTAATTAAAAACAAGGAGATACACAGATTTCTTGAATGGAAACTTGAAAACTGAGACGAAATTGCTCTTATATAATGAAAGAGTTTATGAGTATCTCCCACCTTACTAGTTACTTAGGCATAGGGTGAATCACTAATTCAATACATACTTATTTATTAACTACTTCTTACTCAGTACTGTATAAATCAGGTTTTATTAAACAAATTGCTTTTTCCAATTTGACTGGAAGCTCAATTAAGGGAAGAGTCTTTTTCACTTTCACTATTGCCACGATCTGCTTCCACCATTTGTTTCCATGAAGAAGAGGATGTGCTTGTACTAAGGATTATGATGATAATGATAATATACAGATTGGACAAAGCCAGTATGACTAGAACTTATGAATATGTGACCAGAGATCTCCTGATGCGCAATGGCCAATTCTACACAAAGCCTCCTACTATTTTACATTATATCTAAGGTTCATTCTATTTCTGACATTCTATATTTCTATAGATCTATCATACATATATGTGTGTGTATATATGTATGTGTATGTGTATGCATGTGTGTATAGTGTGTGCATGCCAGTTAAAAGTAATGAGAAAATAATTAAAAATATAAATAATTTCATTTTTGCCATATTTCTGGGATTTTTTTTTATATTTTTAGGTTTTATACCCATACTCTTATTTCATAGACTAATAGAAAGCATAGGGTCAGGTACAATGGAAAACTGTCAAAAGAAATATAATATACTTGTGCATTTTATGTTTCTTTAGCAGGAAAGGTTTTTTTTTTTAATTTTCCATTTTGATTCAGCACTTAATTCAGACAAGGAGAAGATTTTAGGCTTGTTTTATTCATTTTTTTCTTGGAGATATATAGAAAGAGGATAAAAGAGACAGAGACAGGCAGACAGAGAGAGAGACAAAGACAAAGACTCTGAGAAACAGAGTATCTATATTTTTTGCTATTGCACTGGTATTTTGGGCAGCATGCTATAGAGTGTTAAACCCAATGTGTAAATTAAAATAATTGTTTCATTGATTCAGGTTATCAATAAAGGCATTAAAATTTCCTTTCAAACTGCATATTTTCAATGAAGTAAAGTAAAACAAATGTTGAGTCTGAGATAGTACTTTTTATCGCAGTTCAACCTGATCCTGCATTCATATATCTTTGAAGTTTGTGTGTAACTTTCTTACAAATATTAGTGTGTGTATATATATATATGTGCGTGTGTGTATATATCTACATATATATGTTCACTTAAGACATTCAAGTACACAATCTTTATATTTTTTACTCTGAATATTTTTGCGGGATATCCAAAGAATATTACAACACAGAATTATGGAGGTAGACGCTGTCTTCATCATAACACAAAAGAGTTCTGGCAATTTGTGTAAAAGTTTATTTTTGATTTAAGCATTTAATTCAGCAAATGCAATACATTTCAATAAATATATAAGCATAAAAACAGAATAAATAATTAATAAATTATACATAAATACTTAAAAATGCTTAATAAATAAGTGAAAAAAAAACAGATTTAATCACTCAAAATACCAGGAACTATGAATAAAAAGACTGTCAAATTAGAATTCTGTTTGGATAGACACAGAAAAATTGGCCATGCCCTAGGAATCACCTATAAATCACAAATTAAGTTGAGAAAAGAATCTTTTCCAGAAATCGTAACATGTGGCTTTCTTGCATTTCCCCCAAAAAGGAATCAAGTGTGCGAGAAGTGGAATAGAGGCTTCAGTTTTGGCTTTTTCCAGGACTTCCTTCACCCCTCCCAAACTCCTGTTTGAATAATGAAGGATATTGCCAGCTTCTAGGGTGAAGAGGATATGGTTTGAGTTTCTTATATTTCCATTTATCTTCCTTTATAATATTTTGAGATAACAATGGGTTTCCATTTTCTTATCTGTTTCTGAAATGGTATTCACAGATCAGCTGATGTTGGTTTCTGTACCTTTAGGAGAAAAGAACAGACTATTATTGACTTTACCAGGAAACTGTCAAAGAGATTACACCATGCCCAAGGGTAGTTTCTTTAGTACCTCATAAATGGGGGGGGGGGGCATTTAGAACAACTAAAAATTGAATTTTTTTTTCTTGGTTACATATGCTTTTTAATCTTGAGCACTCTTTGCCCATGATGTTATATGTTCTTGTGGTGGAGTATGAGAGATATACTTTGGGATCATCTTATTTTACTATTTTGGGAAATGCATATTCCTTTTTTAAAAGATACATGCAGTTGACTAACTGAATTTCATGACTGATAGTCTTGGAGATAAGCCCATTGGTGGGACTTTGAGCTAATGGCAATGGAGAAAAACAACTGACCCTTCAAGGTTGTCATGTGGGGGAAATATAGTTAATAAGAGTTCTTCAACTCTTCAGTAGCAGTGGGGGTGGGAATAACAGTTAATATTTTATTTGAATTATATACCACATCGTGTCCAGTCAATCCCCAATTGATGGTCATATTCATGATTTTCAATTCTTTGCCATGATAAAAAGAGCTGCTACAAATATTTTTATACAATTGAATCTGTTTCTTTTTATTAGATCTCTTTTGCATATAGATCCAGTAGTGGTATTGCTGTCTCAAAGCATATGCATAGTTTTATCACTCTTTGCGTGTAGTTTCAATTTTTCTCCAAAAAGTTAAACTAGTGGGGCAGCTAGGTGGCACAGTGAATACAGTACCTGCCCTGGAGTCAGGAGGACCTGAGTTCAAATCTGACATCAGACACTTAGCACTTACTCTCTGTGTGATCTTGGGCAAGTCACTTAAGCCCAATTGCCCTGCCTTCCCCACTCCAAAAAAAGCATAAGGCAAAACAAAATGAAATTTAAATTAGTTCACAACTTTTCCTGCTGGATTTTGCTGTATGTAGGAACCTGATAATTTATGTAGGTTTAATTTAGATACTTCAATATTGCTAAAGTTGTTCATTGTTTTACCATTTTTAATTGATTCTCTAGAATTTTCTAAGTTTATTATTATATACCATCTGCAAGAATGAAAATTTGTTTCCTCATTTCCTATTCTTATTCTTTCAATTTCTTTTTTTCTTGTTTAATAACTACAGTTAGCATTTCTAATAAAATATCAAATATTAGTAGTAATAACAGACACACTTACTTCCCTCTCTGAACTTGCTGAAAATCAATAAGGTTGTTCACATTGCAGATAATGATTGATGTTCATTTTTGGTACACACTACTTATCATTTTAATAAAGCTTCCTTTGATTCCTATGTTTTCTAGTGATATTAATAGGAATTGATGTATTTTGTCAAAAAAAATTCTGCATCTATTAATATAGTCACATATGTTTATATTCATTAGTGAAATTGTCTTATGATTTCCTTTCTTTGGCTTTGTTCTCCTAGGTTTAAGCATGAAAAAATATATGTATGATAAAAGGAATTTAGTAAAAGTACTTATTTATCTCAAATACTTTGGCAGATTTTATTTTGTAAGATTCTTTATTCCTTGGGAGCTCATTTATAGATGTTCAATTTATTTTTCCTTAGATAAAGCTACTTAAGTATTCTATTTCTTCTACCATTAATCTGACCAGTTTATATATTGTAAATATTCAACCATTTCACATAGATTGGCAGTCATACTGGCATATAGTTGGGAAAAAGAACTTCTAATAATTGCTTTAATCTCATAATCTCATCTTGTTTTGGTGGTGCTTTCACCCTTATTTTTGATACTGGTAAAATGTTTTTCCTCTCTCCGTCTGTCTCTGTCTGTCTCTTCTCTTCTTTAAAACCTCTTTTAGTTCTGACTACTGCCTCCTTTATTCTGCTTTTTTTTTTAAATCACTCCATGCAACCTTTTCTGCTATACCCTTTCCCATAAGGTCTGTCTATAGAGATTATTCTGTCTGTCCTAAGGAGAAAATTCTTAGATGTCATATAATCATCGTTACAAATAGAAATGTAAACAGTCTAACATTCTTGAGCCTCTTAGTATTTTTTTTATAATTACATGTTTATCTTTTCATTCTCTTGATTTTTGAATTTGAAATTCAAATATTCCATTTATTCTGGTCTTTTCATCATGAATGCTTGAAAGTTTTGTATTTCATTACATAGACATTTTCCACCTGAGTAGGATTACACACAGTTTTGCTGGATAAATTATTTTTTCTTATAATTTCTGCTCTTTTTGTGTTTCCAAGTAATATTCCAAGCCCTCCATTCCTTCAACACAGTAGCTACAAAATATTGTGTGATGCTGACTGTAGCTCCGTGACAGTAGAATTGTTTGTTTCTAGTAGCATGAAACATTTTATCTTTGACAGAAAGCCTGGCTATAAAAAAGTGTTTCCCAGCTTTTTGCTTCCATTCTAATCTTGATTTCATTGGCTTTACACATACAATAGTTTTTAATATAATGTACTCAAAACTATCCATTTTGTATTACATAATGACCTCTATCTTTTATTTGATCATAAATTCTTCTATTCTCTATAGATCTCACAGGTAAACTATTCTTTGCTCTCTTAATATGCTTATGACATTACCCTTTATGTCTAAATCATTTACCCATTTTTACCTTATTTTGGTAAACTGTGTAAGATATTGGTCTATGCTTAGTTTCTACCATACTTTTCCCCAATAATTCCCTATATATGTATATATGTATATTCATATATATGTATATGTATATTCACTCAGAGAGAGAAAGAAATTATCCTTACTTAGAAACACCTAACATTCTGATGAGGAAATAAATTATCATATTATATTATGTGATACGCTATTATATGATATACCATAATATACTATGATATTTGAGAAAGAACCTCGTTTCTTCTAGAGCACAAGAGGAGTATTCCCAGTTTACCTTATCCCCCAAATAAACCAAACCTATTTTAACCATCTTTCTGATTGCATTTTATATCAGCAATATCTCCCTTTAATAAAGATAGCTTAATTAACTGTCTTCTAAGCTCCATATCTGTTGGCATTGATATTTCTTTTTTATTTTGAACCCTCATAAGTCTATATTTAAAAAAAACATGAGAAATGAGGAGTCAGATACTATAGTTGATGTATATGTCAGGTGAGAAAGACTTAGGAGTCCTTGATAATACAAACGTTATATTCCCAAGACATCAGAAGTTTGGTTGTGCCTTCAAAAGAAACTTAGCTGTTTGGAAGGGGGAAAAGTTTAGGGGAAAGTTAATTTTTAGAATCATGTTGAATTACAATTGTCTCTCAAAGGCAATTAATTGTCTGGAATTAAAGCTCAAGGGAGAAAATGAAGCTGAATTTGAGAGTCATCAAAATAAAGACAGTTAAACACAAGGGTGGCAACTCTGAGGGGAGAGGAGAGAGACAGAGAGACAGACAGAGACATAGAAACAGAGAGACTGAGAGAGAGACAGAGAAACAGAGAGAGAGAGAGGAAGAGAGATTGATATATATATATATATACATATATATATATATATACATATATATATATATATATATGATAGCTGTTTTTAAAATTCGAATTCCAGATTCATTCCCTTCCTCCCTTGTCACTGACTCTTTTCTGAGAAAGTAAGTAATTAAACATAGGTTATACATGTGTAGCTATGCAAAAACATTTCCATAGTAGATAGATTGTAAAAGATTGACAATATTTCCCTCCATCCTCTCCCACCACCCACTATTCGCTACTTTGATCCTGCCCTTTTTAAAAAGTGGGTGGTTCCAACTTCCCTACCTGCCAGCCTGCCCTCCCTTACATCATTCGCCCTCTCATCCCTTTCAACCCTACTTTCCTGTAGGGTGAGATGCCATATGTAGTGTGTATATCATTCCCTCCCTAAGAAAAATTCAATGAGGATAAGATTGACCCATTACCTTTTGCCTTCCTATTCCTCCCCTACATTGTAACTGTTTTCCCTTGCCTCTTCTATATGAGATATTTTACCCCATTCTCTCCCCATCTCCTCTCATTATGTTACTCTCACCTCCTAATTTCAACTTTTAAGTATCATCCCTTCTTATTAAATTGGTCCTGTGCCCTCTATCTATGTATACCTGTACACATATATACACACAGTAACATAGGTATTCATATGCCCATATACCCTCCATGTAGACATGTATGTATGCATGCATGTATATATTTCTATTCCCTTCAATTATTATCATACTGAGAAAAGTTTCATAAATTACAATAAACATTTTTCCATGTAGGAATGTAAATAGTTCAACTTTGATAAGTACCTTCTGATTTCTTTTCCCTGTTTACCTTCTCATGCTTCTCTTGCTTTTTTATCTGAATGTCAAGTTTTCTATTCACCTCTGATTTTTCATCAAGAATGCTTGAAAGTCCTTTATTCCATTAAATAACCTTATTTTCCACTGAAACATGATACTGTTTTCCTGGGTAGGTGATTCTTGGTGTTAATCCCAGCTCCTTTGACCTCTGGAATATCATATTCCAAGTTCTTTGATCCTTCTATGTAGAAACTGACAGATCTTGTGTTATTCTGATTGTGTTTCCACAACATTCAAATTGTTTCTAACTGGCTGCTTTAAAAATTTTCTTCTTGATATGGGAATTCTGTATCCTGACTATAATATTCCTAGGAGTTTTCTTTTTGGGATCATTTCCAGGAGGTGATTGGTGGATTCTTTTAAACTCTATTTTGCCCTCCATTTGTAGTGTTAGGGCAATCATCCTTGCGAATTTCTTGATGGATGATTTCTAGGTTCTTTTTTTGATCATGTTTTTCAGGTTCTCTAATAATTTCTAAATTATCTCCCCTAGATCTATTTTGCTGGTCAGTGGTTTTCCCAAAGAGATATTACACATTGCCTTCTATTTATTTATTTGCTTCTGTTTAATGGTATCTTGATTTTCCATAAAGTCACAAGCTTCCATTTGCTCCAAATATAATTCTAAAGGAATGATTGTCTTCAGTGAGCTTTTGAGATTCTTTTGCCATCTGGCAAAATAGCCTTTTTAAGGAATTCTTCTCCTCATTGCCTTTTTGAGCCACTTTTGCCATTTCAGTTACTCTATTTTTTTAAGGTATTATTTTCTTCAGTTAAGTAGTTCACTCTCATTTCATAATTTTCTTGCATCATCCTAATTTCTCTTCTCAATTTTTCCCCCACTTCTCTTATTTGGTTTTCAAAATCCTTCTTAAGGTCATCTATGGACTTTAACCAGCTCATATTTTTCTTGGAAGCTTTTAGTACAGGAGTTCTGACTTGATTGCCTTCCTCCTGTTCCATGCTTTGATCCTTTTTGTCCCCAAAATAAAAGTGCAAAGTTGGATTGTACTGCTTGCTTTGCTTCCTTTGCTTGCTAATGCTGCCACTCAATTACTTGATTTTTGAGCTTTTTGCCACAGTAGGTCTCTACTACCAGATAGGGGAGCTTTTCCCCAATCACTGGGGTTTTCCCAGGTGCTGGATCTGTTAATTGGGTTCTCTCTCTGAGCCTTCACGACATCTGCCAAGCTGGTCATAAATGCCAGGACCTCTACCCTAGACAGTGATCCAGATACAAGCAGGTTAAAGCAAGATTAATTACCCCTTAGACTTGTCACGTGGTCCCCATACAATCTTCAAGCCAGGAGCTGAATCTTCCATGTGGCTGTGGCTCCATGGCTGTGGTGCCTCAGCACTTTCTCCCTCCATGGGGTAAAAGCAGACAGCATGCCCAAACAACCGGATCCCAAATTCCACATTGCATTGACCTCTCACTTTGTCTTAGCATCTATGTGTTCGTGATTCTGGAAACCCCCACAGCTGCTGGTGATCTGAAGTCCCTCCTGCTGGTGGCTTCTTGTGGATACACTGAAGCTAAAACCTCTGGCTAGCACAGGACTGGGCTCTGTGCTCACAGTGCTGTGCTGGCCCCTTCCTGCTGGCTTGCTGGACTGCCTTCAGTGGGAAGTTAGCTTCTCAATGTCATTTTGTGGGTTCTGTAGCTCCAAAGTTTGTCTAGCATCATTTTTACATGAATTAGAGGAGGGGGAAGTTAGAGCCTCATGGAAGTCCTGTTTCTACTCATCTATTTTGACTCTGCTCCATCTAAGTTCTTTTTTTGATCATGGTTCTCCAATAGTCCAATAATTTTTAAATTATCTCTCTTGGATCTATTTTCCAGGTCAGTGTTTTTTTTTTTTCCAATGAGGTATTTCACATTGCCTTCTATTTTTTTCACTTGTTTGTCTGTGTTTAATAATATCTTGATTTCTCATAAAGTCACTCTATTCCATGCACTCCAGTCTAATTCTGAAGGTATCATTCTCTTCAGTGAGCTTTTGATATTCTTTTTCTATCTGGAAAATTTTCCTTTTTAAGGCACTCTTCTCCTTATTAGCTTTTTGAGCCTCTGTTGCCATTTGAGTCAGTCTATTTTTAAGTTGTTTTTTTTTTTCTTCATTCAGGTTGTTGACTTGGTTTTCATGATTTTCTTCCATCATTTTAATTTCTCTTCCCAGTTTTTTCTCCACTTTTCTTATTTGGTTTTCAAAATCCTTTGTAATCTCCTCTATGTCCTTTAACCAGCTCATATTTTACTTGGAAGCTTTTGGTACAGAAGTTCCCACTTCATTGTCTTCCTCCTGTTCCATCTTTTCATAATTTTGTCCCCAAAAGAGGCATCTAAAATAGGATTGATTTGCTTGCTTTGCTTCCTTTGCTTACTCATGTTGCCACTCAATTGCTTGACTTTTTATTTTTTTTTTTTCCACAGTAGCACTCTGTTTCCAGAGAGGAAACTTTGTCCCAAATCTCTCTGGTTTTCACAGCTGCTGGAGCTATTATTTAGCTGCCCTCTCTGAAGCCTCCACACTCTCTGGTACACTAGTCATAAACCACAGGACCTCCACCCTAAACAGCAATTAAGTCCAAGGAGATTAAAACAAGGGCGACTAACAGTCACAATGGTTGCTTGGTTACCCTACAATCTGCAGACCAGGAGCTCTTAAGCAGCCATATGTTGGCAGCCACTGAACCTCAGGCTCTTCTCCCTCTGGGGGAAGAGGCCAGACCACACTCCAGGAATCCTTGTTCCCAAACTGACACTGACTTGTCACTTTGTTTTTGGCGTTTATGGCTTGATAATTCTGGGAACCACCATAGCTGTTAGTGATATAATCTCCCAACTTCACTCTAGCCAGGGCTGGTCTGGCCTCCCTGAGGCTTAAAAAGCAGACTCACTGGGGGCTGGGCTCAGCTCTCAGTAAGCTGTAATAGACCCTTCCTACTCCTCTGGTTGGCTACCCAGAGCAGAAGCTTTATTACTTTCTGTCACTTTGTGGATTCTGTAGCTCTAAATTCTGTTTAGAGTCATTTTTACAGGAATTTGAGGTGGTTTGTTTTGGGGGAGGGCACAGGGAGTTTTCCTGCTTCTACCTTCTTTCTTTTTTTAATCATATTGCCTAAAGGTGTATCATTTTTTTTCATAAAACCAGATCTTAGTTTTATTTATTAATTTAATGGTTTTCTTAATTTCAATTTTATTAATCTCTACTTTGGTTTTCAATATATCTAATTTAGTATTTAATTGATGATTTTCAATTTGTTCTTTTTCTAGCTTTTTAAATTGCATGCCCAATTCATTGACCTTCATTTTCTCTAGTTTATTCATGTATGCACTCAGAGATAAAAACATTCCCTAAGGAATACCTTTACTGCTTCCCACAAATTTTCGTATGTTGCCTTATTATTGTCATTCTCTTGAATGAAGTGAATGATTGTTTCTATCATTTCTTGTTTTACCCACTCATTCTTTAGGATGAAATTATTTAGTTTCCAATTAGCTTTTAACCTGTCCTTCCATGGCCCTTTATTGCATATGATTTTTATTGCATCGTGATCTGAAAATGATGCTTTTAATATTTCTTCCTTTGTGCATTGGATTGAGGTTTTTATGCCCTAGTACAAGGGTAATTTTTGTGTATGTACCATGTACCTCTGAGAAGAAAGTATGTTCCTCTTTATCCCCATTCAAATTTTTCCACAGGTCTATCATATCTATCTTCTCTAAAATTTTATTTGTCTCCTTAACTGCTTTCTTGTTTATTTTGAGGTTAGATTTATCAAGTATAGAGAGGGGAATATTGAGGTCCCCCACTAGTATAGTTTTGCTATCTCTTCCTTCCTCTAATTCCCTTGCCTTTCTTCTCTAGGAATCTGGATCGTTTACCACTTGGTGCATATGTGTTAGGTAATGATATTGCTTCATTTTCTATGGTGCCTTCTAGGAGGATATAATTTCCTTCCCTATCTATTTTAATTAGATCTTTTTGCTTTTGTTTTATTTGAGATAAGGATTGCTACCCCAAGTTTTTTTTTTTTTTGCTTTAGCTGAAGCGTAACAAAATCTACTCCAGCCTTTTACCTTTACCCTGTTCATAACCTCTTGTTTCAAATTTGTTGTAGACAGCATATTGTAGGATTTTGGTTTTTAATACATTCTGATATCCACCTCCATATTATGTGAGAGTTCATCCCATTCATATTCACAGTTATGATATCTATCTGTGACCTTCCCTCCATCCTTTTTCCTGCACTTTTTATGTTTTTGTATCTTCCTTTTTCTTTCTCCTCCTAAAGTTTTCTTTTTTGACCAAGAACTCCCTCAGTGTTCCCTCCATGTGACCCCCCTCTTTCTCACACTTTACCTTTAGTACTATTTCCCTCCCTTCTAACCACCTCTCCCTTTTTATGTTTCCTGTTACCCCTCCTACTGCTTGTAGAGCAAAATGAATTTTTATACTTAACAGAGTATGTTATTCCATAATTGAACCGAAACCAACGAGAGTAAATTTCATACAGTGCTCCTCTCCCTCTCTCCCCTCCCTCCATTAAAATGATTATTTTTGTCTTTTCATGTTATAATCCTAAACTTAACTGATTACATTGATCCCTCTTTGAACCAGAACCAAAAAGAATAAAGTTCCTAAGATCTTCATCTCCCTCCCTCATTCCTCTCTACTTCTCTATATTTTTATGCCTCTTCATGTGGCATTGTTTAGCTTTTTCAGGCTCATCCTTTCCTTTTCTCCCATTGCAATCCCTTTGTACCACTTAATAATGTGTTTTATAATCAGATTACCCACACCTTCTATCTATGTACATTCCTTTTAAATATCAAAATAATTAGATAAATTTCAATATTGACAGTTTGCTCTTACTGAATGCCAAGTAATGTATATCTGTGTGTGAATGTATGTGTGTTTGTGTGAGTGTGTGTTTTACTTTTTATGTCTTCCTTGAGTCTTGTAATTGGAGATCACATTTCCATTGAGCTCTGGGTTTTTCATCAGGAAAGTCAGAAATCCCCTTACTTCATTAAATGACCATCGCCTTGCCTGAAAGATTACTCTCAGTTTTGCTGGGTAGTTCATCCTTGGTTGCAGTCCTAGCTCTTTTACCTTATGAAATATCAAATTCTCTTCCCTCCAATGTTTTAATGTAGAAGCTTCTGGGTCCTATGTAATCCTGACTGTAGTTCCATGGTATTTGAATTGTTTCCTTTTGACTGCTTGCAATATTTTCTCCTTGATCTTGTAGCTCTGGAATTTGACTACTATATTTCTTGGTGTTTTCAATTTGGGATCTCTTTCGGGAGGAGTCTTGTGAATTCTTTTGTTAACTATTTTATCCTCTGATTCTATGACTTCAGTTCAGTTTTCTTTGACAATCTCTTGGAAGATGTGGTCCAAGCTAATTTTTTCATCATGGCTTTCATATTGACCAATAATGCTTAGGATATCTCTCGTGGATCTGTTCTCCAGGTCAGTTGTTTTTCCAATGAGATATTTAACACTTTCTTCTAATATTTAAATCTTTATGTTTATTTTACTGAAACTTGATGTATCATAGAATCCTTAGCTTCAATTTGACTGATCCTAATTTTTAGTGAATTATTTTCCTCAATTAGTTTTTTTAAGCTCCTTTTCTATAAATTCATTTTTTTTTAGGGAGGTGTTTTCTCCAGTTACATTTTGAACCTCCCATCCCAGTTCACCAATTTTACTTTTTAAGGATTTGTTTTCTTCAGTGAATTTTTTTTTTACAATTTGTTTACTGTAGATTTAAATTTATCTTATACCTCTCTAATTTGGCTTTTAAAATCTTTCTTGAGCTCCTCCAAGAATGCTTTTTAGCATTGAGACTAGTTCATATTTCATCTTTGGTCTCAGGTGTCAGTATAGAGTCCATGTTGTCCCTGAATTTAGTTGTTCTTGCTCACTATAATAGGCTTGTATCATTTCAGATTTCACAGATTCTTTCTTGCCCATTGTCATTGCCTATGTCCTGAATTTTTGGAGTGGATATCTGTTTCTGGGGTACAGATATACTGTGCTTCTCAGGCTTGGAGTTATGGCTGTGTGGGTGTCTAGAGACTCTAATCACAAATAATTGATCACTTGGAGACCTCTGAAAGTGAAGGTAGAATGTTTTATTAGAATCTCGAGAGAAGCAGGTGGTCCAGTCACTGGAACTATGCTCAGAGAGAGGAGGCCGAGGTACAGAAGCAGAAACTGGGTTAAATAAGTTAGGGTTATCTGCCCCTCCCAAACATTAACATAATTATTACTAATGAGGCTCTAATCTTGTGAGATAATATACATAATACATGAGGTCCATTATGCAAGCACCGTAACAACCTCAGAACACTGAACCCCCTTCAGTCTAACATAGATGTGTCCTTATCTAGGCCTGAGTGTCCCAAGGCCACTGTTTGTTTCCTGATTGGTCAAATCCACCTGCTGCTGCCAGCTCCTTTTATTTACATTATTTCATTTTGGGCATTGGGAACTTGAACTTCTTCCCAAGGCTACCATCTGGTACTTTTTATCAGTAGTCTTGTTTCAGAAATTCTTGCAGTTCTATAGAAACTTAACTCTTTGTTACCTCTTAACTATCATTCCTTTCCCCATACTAAAAATACCTCTAATTTGTTCTCAATAGTTAATCCAATCAATCGTATTAATACTCAATAGCTCTTACATTACCTTGAAATACACAATGACTTACAAATATATATATATATATATATATATATGTGTGTGTGTGTGTGTGTGTGTGTGTGTGTGTGTAAACAATACTGAACTTAGTTACAAAATATAAGGCAGGAATAAGAAGGTATATAGGTTATTCAGAATGGGGAGAGTTCACTGCAAGTCATTCCACACAGGAGTTTGGTTGTTAACTTTGTTTACTGTAGCGTCTGAGTTTCTAGACTGAGATCAAGGCCATTATGCTCAGTGTTTCCCTTGAATTAACCTGAGGCTCATAGAGTAAATGTGGCGGAGGGGTGGTCTGGTCACTCCAGGTTTCAACCTCTGTGTCTGTGGGCTTTAGCTCAGACATGGCCAGCAGCTGGTGGCCACCAGTGCTGGTGCCTGCAGATTTCCCTGGTAGTGCTAAGGCATACCTGGGCTTGTGTTGTTAGTGCTTGCTGGCTCCTTCCCCCCCCCCCCCCATCTCCCTGGGCTTCAGGTGTTCCTGCTTGTCAGCTGAGGTGGGACTTGGGACACCTCCCATCCTGCACTTCATAGTCTGTACTGTCTCACTTCCCCTTCCTCAGTGATTGCCAAGCCTGAGGCTATTTGCAGTAATTCAGGATTTTACTTTGGGTGGGACATTTATCTCTGGGTTTTCTGGGTCAGGAAGGGGAATTGGGTTAGCTAGCATTTAATACAACATCTTGCCTCCTGGAAATTCATATAGGTGATTAAAATGATTAAAAATAGGTGATTAAAATGATTAAAAATCAGGTAGGTGATTTTTAAACATCCAGAATGTGGGCTGGTAGCCCCAGGAGAAGCTGCTATCCCTTCTGTGGGCCCTGTACTTTCTTTTACCCAGTTCCCACCCATCCTCCATCCTGTGGTGAGACAATTGCAAATCACCCTTAGGGTGGGGGAGTATGCTGGCTGGGACTCCTTCTCACTCAACTGTAGTCTGTGCTGGTGTCGCCCCTCTATGTTTCTGCTGCCCAAATCTATGTGGGCACTTTCCTGGGCTATGAATCTATAATGCTTTTTCTTCCAATAAGTTCTGTCACTCTAAAATCCATTCTGATTGACATATTAAAGTTTAGTGATGGAATTCCTGGAGGAACTTAGAAAAGTCCCTGCTTCCTTTCTGCCATCTTGGCTCTGCCCCACAATGGTATCTGTTTGAACTAATAATTGGCAGTCCAGAGGTGTGGGTCTGTGTTGAATGTTCTCAGGACAGCATATTGTGGCAGAAGACACTAAAACTTATTATTGGTTAGGCACTGGGGGAAGAATTACCAAAGTCATTCCAGGAAAATAAGTTCTATAAACAATCTTTACTCCAGTGAAAGATGAACATAAAAGAAGTGGGCTGAAAAGTTCTTGAAATCATAAGTGATTTATCTACACATCTTCACCTGTTAAGTAAATGATCTGCATCTTATTGATTTTTGTCCTACTTGTTAAGAACTAGATTAGTATAAGCTTCTGTTCTGGTGGATTCACAAAATGAATATGAGAATAGGGTGAAGATTTAGTAAACATATTTTGTAGTTTCTGTGTATGTTATTTAACCCTTCTATCTTTTGTGTCTAGCAAATTCACTGCTGCCTTTGACCACGTGATGGTTCACTGCTGAAAGAAATTGTCATCTAGGCAACACAGAGAAAAAAACAAAATGAAGAAAAAAAGGAGTGATTCCTTAATTTTCCATTGCCTTCAGTTGTCTGAGGACAAGATTTCAGGCATGAAGTACTGAAGTGCTAGGGTGAGGAAATGGTAGTAATCAGTTAAAAAGAGAGACAATTTCCTGCTTAATCTCTTTTCTTTTTATTCTATCGAGGGAATTATATTACTCTAAGACTTCTGTTACAATTCAAGAGTTGTGTAGGCCATTTTTACTTTGTGATCATGGCAAAGTCTCCCACATCACATCTAGAGTAGAGGAACTTAATTAGGCTAGCTTGTACCATAGTCCTTAGCTACTTTTACTACTTTGTTTTGTTACCTGGGATTATTAAGCATCATTTCTGAAGCTGTCATGTATCTGAGAGTGACTTGGTTGTGAAAGTGACTTTGAAAGTTATAAAAGTCTTGGGATAATTAACTGAAACTGACTGATGGCAAGGATTATTTCTTTATTGGAGGAGATGAAAATCAACCAGAGAAGGAACTAAATCCTAGGTTGTGATTTGCCAGAAAAATGTGAACTTTGAATGTGACAACACAGAGTCAAATAGTCCTAGAATCTAATTTATGGGGTTTTTTGAGGCTTAAAATAGTTCAATATATCATAGCAACAGTTGTTACTGAATCCTATAACACTCTTGCTGAGTTCTATACTTATACATTATGAATAATCTGTGTTTATAATTTCTTTTGTATTAAGAAATGCAATTTGGTCCTCAACTTTATTATATTATGTATGAAGTACAGATGAACACCCTGTTACTTACGATGGGTTTGACATTAGCCAAAACCTTAACTAAAAGTAATTTTCTGCAGGTGTTTGGATGGAGTGGGATAAGAAGCTAAAAAGTTTGAGAAAAGAGAATTTAAACTAATTTTTGCTATTGCCTCAGATCCCCCCAAAAGGAAATCAGATGGATGATATACTTGGGTCAAATGCAAGGTGCACTTTGGTAAAGAAAAAGGAGGGTGTAAGATGAGAGCTCTAACCCCCTAGGCAAGGCAGTTGCAATTAATATTCAAAATATACTGTGATCTAAGGAACAATGGATCCTCACCCTTTATAACAGAACAACTGAGATGAAAATTATAAAATTACTATAATATTTAATAGTTCACAGGTTAAAATTCTAATTTGTGACAAAAAAAGGTTTCTAATAAAAAAATAACAAGAAAGTCTTCAACATATTGAACAGATTCTCCTTAACCACATTAGAAGTTTAAGTGATGCTACCTATTTTCAGATATTTATTTATGTTCTTTTCCTCTCTACCCAGTCAATTTTCTCCAATTAAAAAAATAAACACTATATTTCAGCTTGATACAAGGAAATGTCAAATATATATGACAGTATATGTATCATTGCATGTGCACACACACACACATAGAAAATTACAAATGGATAATATTTTCCATTAAAATAAGAGGACAATGCAAGTTCATTTATTTCACAATAATAATTGGAGGAAGGGGATGTAGTCAAGATGGCATCATAGAAGCACAAACTTGTTGTGATCCACTGCTCCAATCACATCCTGTACATGTAAAAAAAAAATGAGTTGAAACAAACTTTAGAGCTAGAGAACCCAGAAAGTGACAGAGAGAAAAAAATTTCTCACTGAAGGCAGCCTAGCAGACTGACAGGAAGGGTCTGTCTCAGTGATCTGGGATATAAGTACAGTCCCCCATAAGCCATGGAGTTCTGGTCCTAAGGTGGCCCTGACCATTGGTAGCCAGAGCAAACTTCAGGAGAGTGAATCTCCAAAGGCTGTGACAGTTTCCAGACTTGTCAATCCATAAAAGCCCAAAACAAAATAACAGGTCAGTGTGGAACCCTGTTAGAACTTGGGTGGACATAAAACTGTGCTCCAGTCCCTGCCCCCAGGGAGAAAAGCTGCAGAGGTGCGGCAGCTATGCAACCACAATCCTATGGCTCCTTCTAGAGTTCCTGGCCTGCAGATCTTACATGGATCAAGTGACCATTCAGAGGGTAATTTCTCTTGCTTTAGCCTGATTGGATGTGGATTGAGGTCTTGAGTTGTAGTCCAGGTGTGTTTGCATAGTGAGCCAGAGTTTGTGGGGGTTGTAGAAAGTGTGCCTTTCTAATAGCTCTGGCAGCTAAGACAATCCCAGCAATTTGGGATGAAGTTCTTTCCATTATGGAAACAGAGTTCTGCCATGGCAAAGAGCTCAAAAGTCAAGTAATTGGCTGGCAATATGAGCAAGCAGAGGAAGTACGAACATACCATAGAATAATTTTTTGGAACAAAAAAGATCAAGGCATGAAGTGGGAGAAAGACAACAAAGTGAGGACTCCTACATCAAAAACCTCCAAAAAAATATGAGATGGTCAAAGTCCATGGAGGAGCTCAAGGAGGATTTTGAAAATCAAGTAGGAAAAGTGGAGGAAAAATTGGAAAGAGAAATGAAAATGATGCAAGGAAATCATGAAGAGTGACTCAACAACAAGACTGAAGGAAATAACACCTCGAAAAATAGAGTAACTCAAATGGCAAAAGAGGCCCAAAAAGCCAATGAGGAAAATAATGCCTTGAAAGGCCAAATTTGCCAGATGAAAAAGGAATGTCAAAAACTCACTGAAGAGAATAACTCCTTCAAAAATTAGTTTGGAGCAACTCAAAGCTAAGAACTTTATGAGAAATCAAGATACTATAAAACAGATCCAAGCAAATGAAAAAAAAAAAGAAGGCAATGTGAAATACCTCATTGGAAAAGCCACTGTTCTGGAAAATAAATCCAGGAGAGATGATTTAAAATTTATTGCACTACTTGAAAGCCATGGTCAAGAAAGGAGCCTAGACACCATCTTTCAAGAAATTAGCAAGCAAAATTGCCCTGATATTCTAAAACCAGAGGGTAAAATAGAAATTGAAAGAATTAAGTGATCACCTCTTGAAAAAGATCCCCAAAAGAAAACTCCTAGGAATATTTTAGCCAAATATCAGAGTTCCCAGGTCAAGGAAAAAATACTATAAGCAATCTGGAAGCAATCTGGAAGTAACAATTTGTGTATTGTGGAAACAAAATCAGGACAACTCAAAACCTAGAAGCTTCTACATTAAGGGATTGAAGGGCTGGTTATGTGATATTCTGTAGGTAAAGGAGCTAGGTCTAAAACCAGGAATCACTTATCCAGCAAAACTGAGTATAATTCTACAGGGGAAAATATGGTCATTCAATGAAATAGAGGATTTTCAAGCACTCTTGGTAAGAAAACCAGAGTTGAACAGAAAATTTGACTTTCAAATATATGAAGCAAGAGAAGCATAAGAATCTAAACAGAAGGAAAAAATAAATAATAAGGAACTTATTAAAGTTAAAGTATTTACATTTCTACATGTAAAATCAATAATTATGACTGAAGAATTTTCTTAGTATGAGGATAGTTGAACAGAATATATATATGGGTGTGTGTGCATACATATATGTATATGTAAGAGGGTGTATGTGTGTATAAATATATATGTGAGTGTGGGCATATGTATGTTCATGAATACATAGTCAGAGGGCACAGGATGAGATGAATATGAAGGGATGATATCTAAAAAGTAAAACTAAGAGGTGAGAAAGGAATTTATTGGGAGGAGAAAGGGAGAAATAGATTAGGGTATATATATGTGTGTGTGTGTGTATACATACATATATATGTCTATACAGGAGGGTATATGGGCATATGAATACATATGTTAGTGTGTGTATATATGTGTACAGGTATACATAAACAGAGGGCACAGGACTAATTGAATAGGAAGAGATGATACTGAAAGGTGAAATTGAGTGGAGAGGGAGGAATATAATGAGAGGAGATGGGGATAGACATATGGAAGGAGTGAGGAAAACTGTTACAATGGAGTGGAAGAACAGGAAGGCAAAAGGGAATGAGTCAACCTTACTCTCGTTGAATTTAACTTAGGGAGCAAAAGACATACACACTAAATAGCTCTCTCACCCTACAGGAGAATACAGGGGAAAGGGATGAGAGCGGGGATGGTGGAGGGGGGCGGGGCAGATTTGGGGTGATGGAAGTTGGAAGCACACACTTTTGAAAAGGGACAGGGTCAAAGCAGAGGATAGAAAAGTGGTGAGCAGGATAGGATGGAGGGAATTACAGCCAGTCTTTCACAATATATCCACCATGGAAATATTTTGCATAGCTACACATGTAAAACCTGTATTGAATTTCCTGTCTTCCCAGTAAGGGTGGGTGGTGATGGAGGAAAGGAAAGAATCTGCAATTCAAAGTATTAAAATCAAATGTTTTTATAAATATAATAATAATTATTATTGTTATTATTTTACATGCAACTGGGAAATCAGTTATGCAGGCATTGGGGCATAGAGATCCATCTTGCCCTACTGGAAATTTTATGTGGGATGGAGGAGGATATAGGAGAGAGAATATTGGGGAGTGGGGTCAAGTGGGATCGCTGTTTGGCATGGTTGGAAAGGGAAAGATGTGGAGAAAATTTGTAACTCAAAATCTTGTGGAAATGAATGATGTAAAATAAAAATAAATTAAATTAAATAAAAAAAAAAGAATGGCTGAATCAATTGTGGTGAATGAATTTCTTGGAATTTTATAACATTGGAAAATATGCATAATGATCAGTATTATGTAAATGAAGAAGAATCCAAAAGGTAATTTAATTCAAGTCAAATACAATGGTCAATTTTCTTCCCAGTTGCCTGTGTCTAAAGTAATCTTTCTGTTAAGTGGTTAACTGGAAGCACAGAAAAGTTAAAAGTGCTATCACTCAGTCACTCTATTTCACTTCGTCCACTAATCACTCTATTTAGCTTTGCTAAAATATTTGAATTTTGAGGGTACTGGGGAGGATTTGAGAGCAATAACAGAGAGGGTTCACATTGGAAAATTAATGATGTCAAAAAAATACAACAGCTTTAAAAATAAAGGAGAGATAATCAACAGGACAGAAAGATTAATAATGATGAAGACTTTAAAAAGTATTTCATTTGGTAACTAGGTGGTCCTTAGAGATAATAGCAATATCTCTTTTATTGTGGTTGTGATAGATGTCAAGGTTTAGTGGGTTAAGACCGATTCAATAGAAAGACAATGAAATCAAATATTCTTTCCAGACATTTGTCAGCGAAGGAGAATAAAGAAATTGGCTGATTCTTTGAGAGGATAGCAGGATTGAGCATTTTTGTTATTAGAAATAAGTGCAGGATATGGATAAGTGACCAGACCTTTGATAGGGAATTTCCTTGTAAGGCAACCCCATCTATTAATACAAATTAATACTTTGCCTACATTTTATATGCTACAGAGATCTGTATAGAACACTGATAGGTTGAAGAACTTGTCAGGAGACACAGTTAATATGGGTTAGATGTAGGACGTGAACCTAGTTTTACTACTTTGGGGCTGGCTCTTTATCCACTCTAGCCATGCTAAATCTGTATGATTAGTGTTATCATTATTGTTATTTTTATTTCAATAGTAAATGTGTTTGTCAGCCTAAGAAATATTGAGTCAAGGAGTGTGATTGTTGACTAAGGACATAATTTGTTTGGAATAACTACTATAGCTATTGTGACCAAGGAAAAAAAGAGATATTTTAAGTTCTCTTTAATTCATTTGGATATCTTGTAACACTGAGGATCCAGCTGAAGTCATATATTTGTCATAGTTGCACATAATATGTTTGTACTATTTCTATCTGGAAGCATTTGGTATATAGTTTAAAATATATAAAATCATTACACATGAATCAAACAACATTTTATGCCTATCAGATTCATCCTGCAATATCAAAGAAATGCAGCCAAAGTTAAAATAGTCAAAGTTTTCCTGGAAAAACAAAATTGCTTTAAAGACTGCATCAGTGATTGTTAAAATAACTGCCTTACCATGCTGTGCCTTTCAGCAGGTGAGCAGAAAATAATGTGGATTTGGGAATTTATAAGTATTTCTTCTCAGTTGGCCTCATACACATTCATTTCTATGTGGATTTTTGTGCAGAAAAATATTCATGAGATGCTATAAACAGGTTATGGAGGCAAATTTGCATAATGAATAGATTGCTATACCAGATCAGGAAGATACCACCTCTGTCACTGGATGTGTGGTCTTAGGTAATTCATTTGAACTTTCTTAGCCTTAACCAACTTTCTAAGAAAGTTCTCTGGAATGGATGGGATATGGTCTCATTTTGTTGAGGGAATACCCACAGTAATAAAATCATAGGACTATGACATATTGGCATTTAAAAAGATGGGCTTCAAGAAAAAATGGTGACAATTTTACCAGTTAATTCTTTCTTAGTATCCAGTTCTGTTGTGTGGATCTATTCTATGGTTTGTATCCTCAAGCCTAGAGGTAGGTAGGTGACTTGGTAGAAATAATCTTCAGCTTGGACTCCAAGACTCCTTGGGCTTGGACTCCAAAACTCCAAGTATCATACAGACACTTAATAGCTGTATGATACTGAGGAAGTAATTTAACATCTATTTGTTCCAACATCCTCAAGATAAAAGGAGGATAATATATTACCTTCCTCCCAGGGTCTTTGTGAGGATTAAAGAAGAGCATTTGTAAAACCCTTAATTTAGCACTATGCCTGACAGCATTTTTTTTTAATGCTTACTGCTCATTTCCTTATTCTTTCCTTTTCTTTCCCCCAAACTCACCATTTTCAATACACGTGAGGGAGAAAGGGAGAGACAGAGAGAGAGACAGACAGACAGACAGACAGACAGACAGACAGACAGACAGAGAGACAGAGAGAAGAGCGGCTAGGTGTCGCAGTGAATGGAGCACTGGCCCTGGAGTCAGGAGAACCTCAGTTCAAATCCAGTCTCAGACACTTAACACACACACACAAACTAGCCATGTAACCTTGGGCAAGTCAATTAACCCCAATTACCCTCCAAAAAAAAAAAAAAGCAAAAAAAAGACAGAGAGATATGCAGCTAAGCATATGCAAATTTTAAAATGTAATGTAAAGAAGTAAATGTGCTATAAAATAAAGAGCCCTAGCAATAAGAAAGAAACCTTCATGTGTTTCTCTTCTCTGCCCTTTTGTAACTTTGAAGATTAATTTATTTTGTGTTCATTAATATTTTAGAAGAACGAATATGATTATTGACATCTCCAACAAAACAAATACTTTTTTAGGTCAAGTTTGCTCTCTATTATGTTATTAAAATTTGATCTTTTAGCCTCTCCCTCTTCCTGCCTCCAGAATACTGTCTTGTTGTCACTCTCATTATGAACTTTTGGTCATTTAACTTCTTGTTCTTTCCTTGGTTCCAATTTCCTAATTTCTACTCTGACTTAATTTCCTCTCCTTCACAATCTTCACCCTATAGTAGCTAGTCATTTCAACAATGTCCCCTTTACAATTCCTTCTTTTTGCCTTAATACCTAATTCAAGTCACCGCAAACATCTGCCTTCTCTGATTCTACAAGCAAGATCATAAGCACTGGTCAGGAAATTAATCATATTGCTGACTGGATCTATTAGAAATACTTATTCAATCTCACCAGCCCTTTAGTACTGAATGTCAAACTATTTGTTCATTTATAAGTGACTTGACATCACATTATCAGTTCTTAAAGTGGATATTTTCAACCTTCTTTTATCTTCTTAGAAGTCCAACTTCATATCCATACCCATGTTACTCACCTTATATTCTACTGTGATCTCTCTCTATTTATCCCTTTCTCTTTTTCTCCAAATTTTCTGGGTGTGTCCATGACAAAATACAAATATATAATCAAATAGATAACCTTTAAAAACAATTATGACAACAACTACAACAGTAACACATCATGTTATTTTCTATCTTTCCTCCTCTGACAGCTAATCTCTTCTGGAAATAGAACTTTGCACTCACTACCACCATTTTATCAACCAGATATTCAACAATTTTTGCAAAATGACTTCTATATCCATCACTGTATGGTGAGAGAAATTAATCTTATACTATTATGTTAACAATCAATTATGATTTTTTGATCCATCCTCCTATTTTAGTTAAGACCCTTCTTCTGAAGAGACCAGTCAGTCTCTGAGGGGTGGACTTAGTAAAGTGATCACTCCTAGTCCCCCAAGGCATCTATCTACTCCTTAACTGGTTTGGGTTAAGCCCCAGCTGTGGCACCCTTGCTTTTGTTTACTCTATAAACTGGCCTCAGTTTGAGTTAAACTCCCCCAGGGAGTATGTTTTGTCCTTGTTTTCTTCATTAACATTTCTTGAAGCTTATCAAAATGACATCAGACTTCACTATGCTAAAGGTAAGTTTCAATGTGCCCAGCTGTGGCTGATCAGACCAAGGAGAGCATAGAATGCTCTACTACAGGTAGGGCATGAGTGAGTAAGTCCTATAGAGTGAACCATCTCTTGAATTTTCAGGTGGTTTTGCAACACTTTGGGAAGGGATACTGAGAAGGATCATGCTTCCGAAGAAATTTTCTGTTAGACAACCTGTACCCCAAAGAGATCATATAAAAGGGATAAGGAACAACTACATGTACAAAAATATTTATAACAGCTCTTTTTGTGGTTGCCAAAAATTGGAAATCAAGATGCCTTCAGTTGGGGAATAGCTGAACAAGCTGTGGTATACAAATGTAATGGAATACTATTGTTCCATAAGAACTGATGAGCAGGCAGATTTCAGAAAAACCTGGAAAGACTTCTGTGAATTAATGCTGATGAAGTAAGAAGAAGCAGGGGAACATTGCACACAGCAACAGCAACATCATATGATGACCAACTATAATAGATTTAGCTCTATTCAACAATAAAGTTATCCATGACAATTTCAAGAGAGTGTCATAAAGGAAAATGCTATCCATATCTAGAGAAAGAACTATGGATTCTGAATGCACATCAAAGCATAGTATTTTCAAGTTATTGTTTGTGTTTTTTTTTCTTTCTCATTTTTCCCCTTTTCTTGTGATTCTTCTTTCACAATATTTCTGATATGGAAATATGATTGATATGGTTATACGTGTATAACCTATATCAGATTGCTTTCTGTCTAGGGAGATGGGAAGGGGGAGGAAAACTTGAAACTTAAAGTCTTATAAAAGTGAATGTTGAAAACTATCTTTACATGCAATTTGAAAAAATAAAACACTATTAAGTGGGAAAAATGAAAGTATTTCTTTGAGTTTTTATTACCTAAAATAAATATTAGACAGCTTGTACATAGAGCTTAACTGAAGAGGTCATGAGGACAGGGACTGATTTTTTGTTTTGTTTTGTTCTATTTTTTAACCCCCAAAAGCTTAGATCTGTGTTTGGCACTTGGTAGGTATGTAATAAATACTTATTGATTGACTGATAGGTTTACCTGATGACCAAAAATGTTGAATGAAGTCCTTTAAAATCACATCAAGGCAGTTTCTCCTTTTGAACTTGATACAAAGAATGCTTCATTGCATCTTAATACAATAATATTTACATATGTGTGTGTGTGTGTGTGTGTATACACCTATTTGTGTAGTTAGGCATCTAGGTGCTTCAGTGGATCAAGTGCTTGGCCTGGAGTCAGAAAGCTTCATTTTCATGAGTTCAAATTTTCCCTCAGACACTTACTAGATGACTTTAGGCACATCAGTTAACCTTATTTGCTTTAATCCCTCATCTATAAAATGAGTTGGAGATGGAATTGTCAAAGAACTCCAACATCTTTGTCAAGGAAACACCAAATCAGTGTCACAAAGATTTGGACACAATTGAAATTAACTCACTTCCACGGCCACTACCACCAGTTTCCACAGGATAAGGAATAGGGCAGTCAAAGTAAGATGGAAGATGGGCGGATTGGATATTGATATTTTATCAATAGTATCTATTTCAGTCATTACACATGCGCACATATATACATACCATGTGTATGTGTGCATATAAATACATATCTACACACATGTGTACACAGAGATGCATTATACACATGTATGTATATAATGTATATTGTATATATATTGTATATATATTGTATATATTGTATATATATTGTATATATATTGTATATATATATTGTAATATAATGTATATAATGTATAACAAATACATGTGTATTTGTGTATATGTAAATATGTATATACACTTATACAGGCATAATATATTGTTTATTTATGTGTGTGTGTGTATGTTTGCATGTGTGAATCCTTTCACAAAAGTCTGTAATCTACTCTCATAAAAATCAAATGAATCAATGGAGAAAGTGTGCAGACACTTAAATTTAAATATAGTGAGTCAAATGTATAATCACATTTGGCTCAAATTCCTGGTGAATAGATATCCTTTGTTTTTCTTGTTAGAGTATCATAAAATACTCCATGTACAGAATTATCTGCTGGGTCTTTAGGGTCAATATAACAAAAAAATCATAGTTAATATCTCCTTCAGTAAAAAGGGATCATGACTGAAGAAGCCATCATGCTTAGGAGATTGTTTCTGATTCTAGATCTCTATCTCTTAGGTTCTTTGTATTCTCAGGTCAAATATACACTTGTAATATATTATTTAAAGAATTAAGACTCATTATGTGATGCAGTCAGTCTTGACCCTAAAATCTAGAGCAAAAATATGTTGTCAAATTGAAAAAGAAAAGGGCAAAGAATCATCATTATTATTCATAGTAGCTAGCAAGGGAGAGATTTAGAACCAAATAGTATGAGTTTTGTTACCCCAATCATGCAGGATATTACCAGTATACAGGTATATTTTTACACATATGCACACACATACAGATGTTGAGAGAGAGAGAGAGAGAGAGAGAGAGAGAGAGAGAGAGGAGATTTTATAAATATAGATTATGAACTGCTTTCTAATGAACATTCCTTTTTCTGTTATAGTACCTGATTTATACATAGGATAGAAATCAGTATATATTGTGATGTAGGAGATTTTACAATTATGGTAATTGGTTGATGATAACTCTATTTCAAGTTTTAATTTACTACTCAAGATGAATATTTATTCAAAGAAAAGAAATAATTGCTGTTTTGTTGAAATCTTTAAAATGAGGTATGTTCTAATGGCAAATGAACAGACCCTTTTTGCCTTACAGGAGAAACTTTGCCATAACCCATATCCTAATAGAATAAGTGGTGATGCAGAGGTCATATCTATATTAAAAAATGAATCCAATAAGATTAATTCTTATCTAATAAATCCTTTGCCTGAAATGGTAAGGTAACAGTCTAAAATGTTCAAAGTTGTCTCATTTGGATAATTACCCTAATTATCCACTTTATTTGACGTATTTTGACAGTGTCACAGAATGTAGGATTCTCTCATGTCCACTTTGGTTTCTTGATGGTAAGCTCTTTATAGCTGCTTAGCCACCATGTGGTAAGTGAGTGGTTCAATGCTTTTAATGATACACCAGTGGTCTGACAGAATGACTGAGGCTCAGTCAGATGGAACAGTTTATAAGATACCAAATCTTGCTAATTTTTTAAATTTATTTTTATTTGATTTATCTTTTTAATTTTTATATTTAATTAATTTATTTTGTTATCCAATAATCAACTATGTTTGACTTAGCTTTTCACAGCAATATATTGATCCATGATGAATTCAAAAGATTCATGGTGGAAAATGCTTTTTACATCCAAAGAAAGAACTGGTGGAGTTTGAATATAAATCAAGGCATGCTACTTCACTTTCTTTGATTTTTTTTTTCTAATTTTTTTGGTTTTCTTTCTTCTTTCACATTATAACCAATATGGAAATATGTTTTACATGATTTCACATATGTAACTCATATCAAATTACTTACAATCTTAGGGAGGGATAAGGGGCATGAGGGAGGGAGAATATTTGGAACTCAAAATTTTATATATAAAAGGATTGTTAAAAACTGTCTTTATATGTAACTGGAAATACATTTAAGAGGAAAAAAGTGATACCATTTTTAAGACATCAACAATTAAAAGTTCTTTTCAGTTGAAAAGGAAAAAAAGTCATATTCTTTTAGCTTTACATCATTATTCTCCACCAATAAGTAAGGATTTTTGTAATGTGGGAAATATGGTGGACACTTTTGTTGAATGAGTAAGTCACTTCACACAAATAATGTCATTCAATTACTTATAGGGTTTTTGATTTACTACACTAAATTCATCATTTGATGTCTGCTTCAAGCCAGAAACTGGAGCTAATTACTTCACTAATATTATATCATTTGGAAATTTATTTAAAGAGCATTGTGTGATTTTGATTATTTTACTTTGATATAGTCATTTCATTTCATTATTGTAAGGAATGTCCAGAATGCAACCTCCTTCCACTAGGGAAGATTGGCAACTCGTTAGTTATAGTCTTAGGGAGTTGCCTGGGCTACCAAGAGTCCAAGTGTCTTGACCAGGGTCATTAAGAAGTATTTATCAATAGCAGTTGAACCCTGGCCTTCTTGATTTTCTAAGAACAGCTTTCCACTCACTACACCACACTCTTTTTCTGTCACATTACATGGCACTCTCTTAAATTATGATGTGGTTTATTTACTTGATGCATTTCTTTCTTTTTACCTTGGTATTATATATTCATCTTCTCTTTTAACATTGCCTTAATGTTTTGGCTGAATAACTTTGGCTTCTGAGAATATTCTACCAGATTTGATAAAGGGAGTCATCTCATATCTAGATCCCCTTCTCCTTAGATTGGAGCTGGAGATATGTTATATCAATCCCCAGTACACTTAGTCTACCCCTCCCCCTCACCCCACACCGAATATCTATAAAGCATAAAACATGTTCTGGTAATTCAGAAATAGAATTAATGCTAAACAAAATATACTGGAATGACAGAAATCTTCATTCTGTGGTCAGGAATCAAAACATATTAAAATTGATCTTAGTATAATTGTAAGCTTTCCCCACCCCAGATTTTACTCTGTTTGAAGTTACAGGCGATTACAAATTTTACAATGTTTTCTTAATCATCCTTAGACTATGGACTCCACATGGAATAAAAATAGAAAAGTCAAAGGATAAATCTTTAAAATATATTTTAGAATATGTTTGCATAATCATTGTCTTATCCCAAGATCATTTAGAAAACCATATCACAAATGGGTATAAAAGATCATATCCCAAATGGTTTTCAATTGGTATTATTTGTTGAAGACTTGGATTAATCTGTTTCACAGTGGCTGATTTCATTTCAATTGTATATAAAGAATATTACTAACATTTAAAGCTTTAAATAAAGAATTATAGAGAGAGCCAGTGTACAGTGGAGAGTAGTTGATGTCAGTGTAGTGAATAGAACAGTGACTTCAGAATTAGGAAGATAACTTCAGATGCATACTGTCTGTGCAAACTGCAACAAGTCAACTACTTATAGTTCTAGAAAATTCTCCAATACAAAAAGTTACCCAAAAAATGCCAACTCACATTGGTAGAAATCACTTTCTCATTCTAGAGTTCTGTGGATCAATGGGATCATAGGTCCAATATCTATTCTCTTATCCTCAAAACATATGATGAAGAAACTGTTGAAAAGAAAATTATTAAGGAAGTAAAAGAGCCATTATTGTGGGAAAAGGCCTCCTGTTAGAGACAGGAGACCTATACTCAATTCTCAGCTCTGGTACTTACTACTTGCACATTCTTTTTTTTTTTCTTTCTTTTTTTTTTTTTTTTAGCAATAGGGGTTAAGTAACTTGCTCAAGATAACACGGCCAGTTATTTCTTGGTGTGCTGCTAAGTATCTGAGCCCAGATTTGATTCCCAGGTCATCCCGACACTGGAGCCAGTGCTCTTACTTGCTGAGCCACCTGGCCACCCCTAAGCAATTGGGTTAAGTAACTTGCTCAAGGTTACACGGTCAGGTGTTTCTGGGTGGGTGCTAAGTGTCGGAGCCTGGATTCGATTCCCAGGTCATTCTGACACTGAAGCCGGTGCTCCTACTCACTGTGCTACCTGGCTGCCCCTACTTGCACATTTTTAAGGAAATCACTTAAACTCTCTGCAATCACTTTATTTTTCCTCCAACTGTAAAATGAGGTGTTTAGACTAGATGATCTCTAAATAGCTCTTTTCAGTTGAAATTCTAAGATCTAACAATATCAATATATTGTACTGTAATAAGATTTTCAATATTTTATAAAAGCAAAAACAACGATTTTGAAGGCTTTGGAAATGAAAAACAACCTAACTTCGCTTATGTTTGCCTATCCTTGCCAAGAACACTTCAAAATAAATTTTGAAAACACAAGAATGAACTTGTTGCCACCATGGGATACGAGGCAGAAATTAATCAATTACTTATACCAATGATATCACAGATTTAATCCTTCCTCTACCCCCTGATTAATCTATACTAGCCACTAAATGAAAAATAATTTTGCTTTTTGGAATACAAAGCAAATGAAAGTTATTTAAATGACTCATAGTTAGGCATAGAAAAGTGTTCTGCATGTACTGGAGATAAAAGAAAAAAAACACCTTTAGTGAGACACTTTACAGGCTTACCTATAATACCTTTATAGTTTTAAAAAAAGTATGAATACTTCCTCTGTCAATACAGATATCATTCCCTAGGAGGAAGCATGGCATAAAGGCGTCTAGGTTTTAGAGGTAGACTATATGAGGTAAAAAATCAGCTCTTCCACTTAACACTTTGTATGATTTTGAGCAATGCTTTTAAAATCTATCATCTGCAGTTCTTTATGTATGAAATTAAGTAATTGGATTAAGTTATCTAAGTGTTCTCTTTTATATCTAAAGCTAGGATCCTATGATCTGACCCCACCTGCCATATTTTAATACTTTAATATATGGTCTGCATGAGTTTCTATGGCTAAAATATTTATAAAGTTTGATGCTGAAGAACAATTTTAACCCCAGACATGTACTCCGAGTTTTTCTTTGGTTTTACCATCTATTTTTACCTAGTCACATGTGTTGTCGGAAAGCATAGTTCCCAGAAAGCCAAAAATGAAACATCATAAGTAAACATTAGGGAAAATGAGTTTCATTTTTTAAGAAGCACAACTCACCTTGGACATAAAAAGGTAAAACACTGGAACTCTGAGAGTTCTAAATGGAAAATGAAATATGCATTTTTCCAAATAAGAGTAAAGATCATATATAATGGGATATTTGTTGAAAAGAATGCAAGAGCATTAATACTTGTATTACAAGTCAGAATACTTGTATTCCAGTTCTGCTACCATCAATTACTAACTGTAGATCTTGGTGAGTCACTCAGCATCTTAATCAATAAAGACAAAGGAAGAGACTGAAATACTAATGAAACATGGCTGTCACAGACATAAATGAGAATCTCTTGGAGAATCTGATGCCTTCCATATATTAGAGCTCTTTGGTGGATCCACTGACTATGGGTACAGATTTTGAAAGAGTATCTAATAAGGAGTTTGACAGAAACTATCCTAATGGCCAGGGTGTTGTCATAGATTACACCTCAATAAATATGTAAGTTGACTACCATTAGCAAAACAACTGAGAAATCATTTCATGTATCACAGAGAGGAATGAAGCAAGTATGAGAAATACCAAAATGGTTATCTTTTTTAAAACAAGTTTTAATCTACATTAAATAAAAAAATGTAATTCCAAATTCTATCCATACTTACAGTCCTCTCTTGTCCATTGAGAATGCAGGAAATAACATATGCCTTATATAAATGAAGTTATGCAAAACTTTTCCACATTACCTGTTACCAGAAAGCAAAACCAAAACCAAAAAATAAAATAAAATAAAACAACCTCAATCCATGCCCAGAGTTCATCTCTTCTCTCTTTCTTGAATTGGATGGTATTAAGCAGTAGTCTTTGAGAAGGATAAGACCCCATTTTGTCCTGTCTCCAATTCTAGAAGCTTTTTCCCAAGCTCACACAGCTACTGATTTTCAGGAAGCTAACATATCTTGCTGAGTCCAAGAAAAACACTCCTTTCCATTAAATGATGATGTTCTCTACAATTCTTTATAGCTTACTGCCACCATACAGCTGTGCCATTGAATAAAATAAAAGTAAAGCACTTATATATTAGTCATCTTGGTGATGATAACCACCACTAACAAATAAGTAAACAAAATAGCTGCATCAACAAAGTAGCCCATTCCATTAACATGATAGATCACATTAATTATAAATACTAGAACAATGTTTTAGATTTAAAAAAATCCTGTGTCTTTTCATGATGACTATTTAATCCAGCTGAACACAGTTAAGCAGAATTAGACCAAATTTATCATTTAGTTGCCTGTCTAAAATTGATTATTTTTTTACAATAGTTCTTTAAATCTAGTTATCTTCACGTAGTCCTTTTTGCATTCTAATATGTGCTCATGAGGATAAAACATACATTCACCCTTTCTAGCTATTTTAAAGTATCTGTATAAAAATCAACTTAACATGGAACAAATTCCCTAAAGTTTTCTGCCAAATCATTTAAAAAAATGTTTAGACTCCTCATTTCAGGTGTGTGATGTCTGTAATAAATTCAGTTTTGGCTCGACCTTTTTTTCTTTACTGACTATGGAAACTGTGATTAATATGCCATGTACTTAACTCTCTAGCAATTTTTCTTATCATCAGGAGGACTATTGCATAGTCCACTTTCCTTTCTTTTAATGCTTTAAATTTCAGCTTGAGAAGTTGTGTTTTTAAAGTTATTTAAAAAAAATAAAATATAGCCCTTTATGATGGTTAAGTAAGATATCAACATGTAAAGTTGATAGTTCTCAACCAGTAAAACAAGTCCTATGAATGGATTTTGAGGTATTACTTACTAGATATACAATCTGATTTTTGCTATGCTACCTTATATAACAATCACACATCAGTTCTTTTCTGGGATTTTATATGGGAAAGGGTCACAGGTGGTATAAATCCTTTTTATTGTGTTGTTATTTTCTTCACTGTCATATCTGTTTCTTACAATCATCATTTCAGGGTTTCTGTGGAACAAAAAGTAACTCTATCTCAACAAAAGTTTGGGGTCACAGGTCTCAGAATGAAGACTAAGAAACAAGACCCTTAGACTGTGTTCAGGAAGTCTCCAAATCAAGCATTTGGGTATGATGTGTTTTCATACAGAGAACACTTATTCCAAGTTTTAAGTAAACTAATGAAAATGAATGCACTTATGCAATGGACTTAGCCAAAACACATTTTTACATAGTATTTTCATGTGATGGTTTCCTCTCTTTGAAATGTACCCACTCCTCAACTACCTTCATAAAATTCCTCATTTCCTTCAAGGTACCGCTCAAGCATGATATTCCACACAAAGTTACCTCTGATCCTCCTATGTACTAGTGCCCTCCTTCCCTCATGGACTTTTATTTAACTGTCAT
The DNA here is from genome assembly GCF_028583685.1 of Petaurus breviceps papuanus. Lineage (NCBI taxonomy): Eukaryota > Metazoa > Chordata > Mammalia > Diprotodontia > Petauridae > Petaurus > Petaurus breviceps. The sequence goes on from NW_027185809.1 coordinate 44,366,482, forward strand.
GTATTTATATGAAGTATATCCATTCTATAAATCTTTATATATGTGTTTACTATCTTTCTTAATATATTATAAGAACCCTGAGGGTGGTAATTATGCCATTTTTTGGCCCTTGTATCCTCAGCTACAAATAGAATGCCTGGCACATCGATGAACTGATTAATATTATATATATATACACACAAACACACATACATATGTATAAATATATGTATACATGTATATGTGTATACATATATATGTATATATTTTTAAAACCCATATGTAAGAAGATGAATTTTGGTTAATATTTTCTGGTGCATTAATAAAACTCTGAAGGCTTCCTAGATTAAAATAAAGGGGTAGACCTGGGTTTTCTCTAATACAAATAATTCTGAAATAAAGAAACTCAATCTTAATAATTCAAGTCAGTTTCATCTCTTCAATTTGCCAATTTTGAGATGGTTATTCATATAGCTATATAACAACAGAAACAAGACTCAGAAACATGTCTTTATGATATTAGTACTGATCTCTATAGGTAAAATCAAGAAGTCAGTATTAGAGAGAAAAAATATAAATAATCAATTTGGCTGCAAGGTTACAGTACAATTCTGAGTTTTCTCATGGAAAAAAATCAAGTAATATTTTGTGAAGATGCAAATGGAATATCTGGCATCTGTATAATCATTACCTAATCACAAATCACAATCCAAATTTAATTTTTTATCAGAATTTAGGGGATATAACCTCACATTTATTTACCTTTTCTCCAGATTACTAAATACTTCCTCTTCCTTGACACAACTCTATTCTGCCTAAGAGTTTTTAAGAATAACTCTTCTCATCTTTATTCTGAAACCTGAACTACTCCTTAAAGATAGATTTTTAGTACCTTTAGATCTGTGAAGAATAGAAAAAAAGTACCTTTGTTTGATTCAATCTTTCTACATTTGAATTATATAGTAAGGAAAATAATTAGTATGAGAAATGCAATCAAATAATCATTCTACATATAAAACAACGTGTGCATTATAAAGTATGGAATGGTAATAGGAACAATGACTATATGTGATTGTATTTTTTTTTCTGGTTAATGTTTGGGTAGGAATACGATGGAAGATCAAAATCCAGGAAACACTAAAAAAACTTCCTGATATTTTGATAGGTGGAATAGGATTATACAATAAATTTAAAACAAATTTGAGAACCCCACAAACCAATATCAAATGAATGTAGAGTGATATAAAAGATATTATTGCATTTGTATATCACTAAGATGTAAGACACAAAGAATTGGGTCCCTGGCCTAGAAACTACTATAGCCAAATTAGTTCTTGTGAATGCAAAGTTGACAATTAGTTTAGAAAACTTTAGGTCTTCCCTTTTTGGGACTACATGATTTTCTTTTGGTGAATTTTTCTAATTACATAACTCATGCTTTATCCTTGAATTTTTATATATACTTTGCTCTTCTGAATAAAACAAAATGAATGATTGTGGCTTGGTATGCATAGCAGATAGATATATGATAGGAAAAGGATAATAGATGCTGTAATTAACCATTATTATGCGAATAGTTACAGAAGAAAGAAGATGCATATTTGAGGGATACATTTGCCATAGATCACTGTATCCAGGAACTGAAAGAGGTTCAGGGTCCTAGAAGTTTATGAGTTTAGATTTCCTCCATTGTTAATAAGTAAAGTTTACACAATAGCAATATATTTATGGCAGGGTCTCTTGCATTATTTTTAAGAAGTTTTATTCCTAGGAAGTTTACTCAAATAATTCTTTTAGAATTGTAAGTCATCACCTTAGAAGTTATCGAGTCTAATTATCTTTTTACAGAAGATAATTGAGATTCTGGTAAGTTGTGAATTGAACAAGATAAGACAGGTACTCAGTAGCAGAGCTGAAATTGAAGCCAGGTTCTGGATTAGAAATCCTGCACTGAAGATATACATATGCAAATATATATGCTCACAGAGATAGAGATAGCCATCTAGGTAGATACATTTTGTTCAAATCACAACTTAGTTTTAGTATCTTCTGTAAAATGTGTGGACATGTACATGCACTTATATACACTATGTACCTATACATACATATAGAGACACAATGCATAGACATGTTCTATCTATATACATACATGTACAATGAACATTCTACACGTGTACATATGCATGTATGTGTATAAGTATATATATATATATATATATATATATATATATATACGCATGTATGTCTATTTCAGTGATAGTCCCATGACTAGATCCATTCACATTATTGCATTTTGTGGGAGAGTTTTTTTTTTCTCTCCAACACATTTATACAGTGCTATCACACAACTAACTCATTGGATATAGCTCCAAATAGTTTTTATTGTTTTCATAAATCAAAAATATTCATAAAGGAATTTCCTCTACTATTGTCATAAATTACATGAGCTTTTGTTAGTTCCTTTATTTGTCTGTATGCGTCTTGATAGATAAGATGAGAAGGTTAGTATCAATGATATCCAAGGACTCTTCTGAATCTTTCTATCATACTAATGTAACCCTAGCTTGAATACCAGAACATTTTCACCAGACTGTTCCTCTTGATGGAAAGAATGATAAGTGAATGCTGAATGCCTTTCTTTATGGTAAGATTTGTAGAACAGATTGGAGAAGAGAGACCTTCTTCTTTCCATAGGAGCTTCAGGGAATTTCCTTTTGTTAGAGATTCAAGATTCTATCTTTGTTGAACTAAATCATCTCACTCCTAGGAGAAGACTCATTCATTCTATGACTTATCTCATCTATTCTAATCTTAAAAAAAATTTCAACTATTTCTATTTGCTATTTGCTTGGATAAATAGGATTTTTCACAATTCATTACTTGTCATGCATGATATTTTATCATTTGGTGGGAAAGGGTCAATCCTTCATATAGAAGTACTTTTCCCATTTAAGGGATAAAACCCAGAGAAACAACTTAAACTCACTCATTTCCTTTAGACTGGCAATAATTAAGGTTGCAGATAGAGATACTTCTAGGTCAATGCTCCTTCTCTGAGGAGAGCAGTATGGTCAGCCTCATGACCACCTCTCCTGCTCCTTTTCTGGCAAGAATAAAGTTTCTCTGGGAGAAGAAGGAAAGACTCCAGTGATATCAATTTACACCTCCTCATGTGGACATGCATATAAACTACATGAGAAACACAAACACATATGCATACATACTCACTCACACACACTCTACATTAAGATTTATCATTTTGAGATTATTTCAAAGAATGTGGGGCAGGCTCTAAAACACCTAAGCAATGGCAGCATGGTTGAAGTAAATCAATTCCCACTTTGTCTCCTTTGAAGGACTCATTTGGATATATAAGCCCTGGCATATTTGCTATAATCTCAATGATATTACCTTTTAGTCACACCTCGTATTTCAAGAGTTACATCATTTCCATGCAATTCAATAATGGGTTTTTGCATTTCTTATGCTGCCACTGTATCAATATTCTTGTAACAATTTAGGAGGCAATTTAATATCATCCTGTACTCCAAATTGAGGAAATTCATGATAGAATTTCACATTCATAGTTTAAGTATTTCAAAACCATTAAAAGCAAAACTATTTAAAGGTAAAGACTTTAACTTTGCAATCCTTTATTGTCCCTGATGTATTATTCTCCTTTTATCCCATCAGGGGAGATACTCAACATTATTTTCCTTTTCTTTCCAATTGATTCAGAAGAGGCTTTCTGACTTGATTCCTAATCTGACAGCATGTTGCCATGAGTGGCTCTTTGTTTTAAGATTCAGTTCATTTTGTCCTTTTTTTTTCTGGGCTGTTGAATAGAGAAATTAGCAACTCAGTGTGATTCAAAGAGTAGAGATTCCGAAGAGGTGTGTATACCTTTGTCCATCTGTGTAATCTTGGAAAAGTTAAGATAATTTTTCTCATATGCAAAATGAAGTTTTCTAATGTTCTTTGTAGTTCTAAAACAAAAAACAAAGGTTAATTTTAAGACACATTTCCCTAATAAGTTGTATTAGCTTCCCACCCTTTAAGTCAGGTGAACAATATTTTGACTCCTATAAGGAAAATGGGGAGATGCCCAGAATCTTTAACGTGGAATGAAAAGGTCATATGTACTTGTACTGAATTTTTTAAAGCAAATATGGCAGGAACCCATGTCACATGATCTTCAGACTTGGAAGAGAATGAAGGTGGACATCCACTTAAATGTAGCAAAAACTACCACATCTGTTAGGCTCCCTGGACTGCAATAGAGTCTCATATTTCATTTTCAGTCCATCACTGCTCCTGGTGATATTCTTTCAAGACTTTTTCTCCACACAATCTTTTCTTTGTCATACTCAGGTCCTGCTAACCTTGCCTCCCTAAATTCTCTTTACCATCCTATTCTCTCTGCTTTTCCTGGTCTACTCTAGCACCTAATGAGGGTTAAAGTAGAAGAGCTGAATAAGGGGTAAAAGTACATATTTGTATTTAGTTTTACAACTTCTGATTATACAAGCATCATGATATTGCTGTAATAAGGAATAATTTTTGGTCCAAGGACCTGAGTTCAAATTCCATCCTCTCTACTTTTGATCTGTGTGATACTGTGCAAATCACAATAATTTTCCTAGAGAAAGTGGAACGTTCATTTACTCTACTTTCCTCCTCCTTCTTTTTCCTCCTCCTCCTATTTCTTCTTCTTCTTCTTCTTCTTCTTCTTCTTCTTCTTCTTCTTCTTCTCCTTCTCCTCCTCTTTCTCCTCCTCCTTCTCCTCCTCCTCCTCTTTTTCCTCCTCCTCTTCCTTTTCCTCCTCCTCTTCCTTTTCCTCCTCCTCTTTCTCCTCCTCCTCCTCCTTCTCCTCTTCCTCCTTCTCCTTCTTCCCTCTGGCTCTAAATTTAGGAGTTTCTACACTACATCGTTAATTACAATAGAATGTTAGACAAATAGCAAACATCATGTTGGGTAAGGCTATGTGTCACACACCAATCACTCTACCATAGTTCCTTCATTTTTACCACTTTAGAAATTTTAGTCAAAACATTACAATGATGTTACTTTGCAATAACAAATGTTCAACCAGCTTTCACTTTTAAGAATGTTTGCACTCTAATCTGCATCATTTTTCATGTATATCTTATTCTGCCCTACTAGACTAAAAGGTTTTTTTGGGGGGGAGGGGGAGTAGGGAACATTAACTAGCCATATTCATAGCTTCCATTGGCATGAATATATCCATTTGTACTTAATATATCCTCAATGAATGTTTCCAGAATTGTTTTTGCTGAATTCATACTATCATTAAGGAAAGACTTGAGTCATCTCATTAGAATACTAAATAAAACAATCCTTCAGTAAAAATAAGTCAATGTCACATAACATATAAACATTAAATTAATAATTGTGAGCAATAATATATTAACTTTGTTTTGTTTCTAGTACCTAGCATAGTGCTTTGCTCAGTGAGAACTCAAAAAAAAATGGTTCCTGAATTAAAAAAAATAATGGAATCATTAAAATATACAATTATTGCATGTATTGAATTAAATGTGTTCACTTTCAGTGCACATTGATGTTGATTTTCAATTTAAACTTCATTATAATTCAATGAGGTAAAATCAAGTGAGGGAAAAAAAAATATGAGGCAAAGCAATTGTTATAGTATTGTGCCCATTTCTCTAGTTAGGAAACCAAGATTCAGGTAATTTATGTGACTACCAAAGAAGATCCTGTTCAGTTATTAGAAGATCTCTGAAATTACTTACAGTTTTTGAAATGCAGTGATTTTGTGACATACTCAGTGTTACATAATTAATAAGGCATGTGAAGCCAAGTTTTCTAAATGGGAGTTAAGTTCTTCTTGTTGATCCACACTACTCTTACCCTACAGAATTGATTTATTGTTTCATAAGAGAGAATGAGAAAGTCACATAATCAAAACATTTTTTTTCCTGAGGAGAAACTGTCCACATCAGGGGAAAGCATTAAATTAATAGGAAACTAGGATATGAAGTACTCAAAAGGACAAAATGGGGTGCTGAAATGAAAGATGGGAAAACAGTGAAGACAAAATTTGATCATTTGAGTGTATTTTCTAGGGACAAACACATACTATCTTTCTAGGATTGTTTGTGATGCATAAGATTTCAGTAAGTGTTCACAATGGAAGTGTAAAACGCAAAGTGGAATAAAATAATAAAATTTGGATTTTCAATGTTAAATATCCTTTTCCTGAACTTAAAAAAAATTAGCTGATGAAGTCTGTGGCAGCTGGCACATTACAATTTCTTTTATACCTAAGTTTCTGTGAATAAGAGAGACTTTGTGACAATCTGAATATTTTGCAAGGAAAATAGAATAAGTGAATCAAAAACATGTTTTGAAGACTGTATGTTGGTAATAGACCAATTACCAGGGAATGGTTATTAATTTCAAAATAGTTTCACAAGGAATAAAGTCCTCATAGAGGTATAATGAGTTATTTTTAAAAGAATTATTCAAAGAGAGAAAGAAAAATAAGCCAACAAGATTATAAAAGCATCTCTAATAGTACATCAATTAGCTGAAAGAATTGACTGGGCATTATACAGCCAATTAAGGAGATACAGGAAATGAACCATCTATTGGTGCATACCAGACAATGGTCATAAAAAGTTATCCCTTCTTGAAATTACCACAATTATATGCAAGAATAATTGCTAATCTATAAGGCCACTGTTAGAATTTATTATCTGTCAAATAGCATATTGACATAATTTTGTGTAAGAAAACTGAATGCAAACTAGTATGTGGTGGGAAGCAGTAAAGGTCCTAAGTATTAATTTTTTGCAGGTCATATTATGATTTACATCCAGTCATCTGCCAAATACTGTTGATCCTAACTATAGATTATCTCTCAAATTTGTATCCTACTTTCTGTTACTTATGCCATGACCTTACTATGGACTTTATATATTATTTGCTTGAACTGTTGAAATATTTTCCTAATCAATCTTCTTTCCTTAAGTACTTCTCCCTCCAATCTATAATTCAGGTGGCTCCCTAAGTAGTTTTCCTTTTGCTTATATGAATTTGCAAAAGGTATAAAGATAAAACCTTCATTCAAAGTAAAAAAAAAAAGTTTGGGCTTCAAATTCTGCTCCTGACATATTTTTGCTAAGTGACTTTGGGTAAGTTATTTAAGTTTAAAATTACTCTTAAAGACTAAATGGTCACGAAAGAACCAAACTAAATTAGTAGATTGATAGAAATAGCTTCCTAATCTGGTGATATTCTACATCTATGAAATCTGTTGAGAAAAAGAAATTGAAGGAAATAGAATTAGATGGTATGATGGAATACTTAGAGAACCCTAGAGAATCAAGTAAAAATTAGTCAAAAATAACTTTAGCAAAATAGCAGAATACAAAATAAATCCATATAAATCATCAGAATTTCTATATGCTACCACCAAAACCCAGAAGCAAGAGATAGAAAGAGAAAAGAAGGCAGTAGAAACAGGACTTCTATGATTCTCTGGCTCCCACCTCCTCCAATTAATGTAAAAGGTGACTCTGAGCAAAATTTGGAGCTACAGAAGCCACAAAATGACTGAGAAACCTAACCTCCCACTGAGGACATCCTGGCAGGATGGCAGGAAGTGGCCAGCACAGCACTCTGGGAGATGAGCCCAGCCTCAAGTGAGCCAGAGGTCTTAGCCTCAGGGTGGCCACAGTCAGCCACCAGCTGGAAAGACATCATATCACCAGAATTAGCAATCCATAGATGATAAGGACAAAGTGATAGGTCAGTGCAGTGTGGACTTTGGGATCTGGTAGTTTGGGAGTGTGGTAAGACCTTTATCCCCTGAAGGGAGAAGCCACTGAGGCACCGTGGCTGTGAATCAGCTGCCATGTGGCAGCTTCAGCTCCCATCCTGCAGATTTTAGGGGAACAAGCAACCAGTATGAGGGGTAATCGCTCTGGTTTAATCTGATTGTATCCATATTGTGGTCTAGGGTGGAGGTCCTGGGTTGTGTGATCAGCTTGCCAGAACGTGTGTAGTCTTCAGAGAGGGCACCCAACTAATACCTTCAGCAGCTTAGAAAATACCAGCATTTGGTATGAAGCTCCCCTGTCTGGTAGCAGACTGTGGCAAAAATCTGAAAAGTAAAATAATTGATTGGGAAAATTAGCAAATGAGGTAAGCAAAACAAGCAAAGGAACCCAAGTTTACACTCCTATTTTATGGACAAAAAGGATCAAAGCATGGAACAGGAGTCAACCTTATTTTCATTCAATTTGGCTTAGGGAGGGAATGACATACACACTAAATAGGGTATCTCATCTTACAGGAGAGTATGGGGGGAAGGGAATGAGAGAGGGTATGAAGGAAGGGAGGGCTGGCTGGGGTGGGAGGGAATTTGGAAGTACTCACTTATGGAAAGGGACAGGATTAAAGTAGAGAATAGAAGAAGTGTGGAGCAGGATAGGATGCAGGGTAATATAGTCAGTCTTTCACAATATATGGACTTTGAAAATGTTTTGCATAGCTACACATGTACAATCTGTATTGAACTGCTTATCTTCCCAGTAAGGGTGGGTGATGAGGGAGGTAGGGAATGAATCTGGAATTTTAATTATTAAAATAAAATATTTAAAATATATATTTATAATAATAATTATTATTATTCTATATGTACCTGGGAAATAAGATATACAGATACTGGGGCATAGAGATCCATTGTGTCCTACTAGAAAGTCTAAGGGGCATGGGGGATGATATTGGAGAGAGCATATTGGAGGAGGGGATATTGAGGGGGATTTCTGTTTTGGGTTGGTGGGTAGGGGAAAATGGGGAGAAAATCTGTATATCAGAATCTTGTGGAAAAGAATCAAGTAAACTAAAAATAAACATGAAATTTAATTTAAAAAAGCAAAAAAGAAGAAAACAAAAAGGTCAGGAATATCAAGAGAATCAATGAAAAAATATATGTGAAGGAACATGACATAGTTGTGTCAGATTTGAAACTACCATTAAAATACAATTTGATACTGGCTAAGAAATAGAGGCATGGGCCAGTACAATAGATTAGTTATAAAATATACTAACAAATGACAATAGTCTTCTAGTGTTTGATATACCCAGTGATCCATGTTTTGGGAGAATTAGAAAGCAGCTTGGTAAAAATATGCAGGGAACAAAATTTCACACTGTAAACCAATATAAGGTCAAAACAAATAATTTAGACATGAATGGTGACATCATAAGTAACTTGTGGGAGCATGGGAAAAAAATAAAACAAAACCTGTACCCATCAGATCTATGTACAAGTGTTGTACTTATCATTAAGAATGAAATAGAAATCACAAGAAACAAAATAGATCATTTTGATCAGATGGACTAAAACGTTTTTGCATTAAGACAACTAATGAACCCCAAATTAGAAGGAAAGTAGGAAACTCAAGAAAAAAGTATAGCAAGTTTTTCTTATAGGCCTTATTTCTCAAATATCATGAAACTGAGCTACATTTATAAAGATAAAACCACTCCCCAATTGGTAAATAGGGTGGAGAAAAATGTGCAGGTTTTAGAAACAATACATCAAAACTATCTAGAATCACAATGAAAATGCTCAAAATAACCATTGATTAGAGCAACATAAATCAAAACACCTCTGAGATGCCACTTCACATCAGTTATTTTTGCTAATGACAGAAAAGAAAAAAATGACAAATGTTGAAAGGGATGTGGAAACATTGGGACAATAATGAACTGTTTGTGAAATCATAAACTGATGCAGTCATTCTGCAGAACCTTTAGGAATTTATGTTTCAAAGGCTATAACAGTATGGATACTCTTTGACCCAGAAATACTACTACTCAATCTATAGACCAGAGAAAACAGAGAAAAAGGAAAAAGACCTATTTGTACAAAAACGTTTATAGCAGTTATTTTTTTGTTTGTTTGTTTTAGTGGTGGCAAAGAATCAGAAATTGAGGTAATGCTCATCAACTGGGGAGTGGCTGAACACATTTTATCATCAACAAAATGTGGTATAGGACTATGATGGAATGCTACTATGTTCTAAGAATTTAAAAACAGAATCATTAAGAAAATCTGGGAAGAATTACATGAAGTGATGCAAAGTGAAACGGTAGAACTAGGAGAACATCATACACAGCAGCACCAAATTTGTAAAAATGCTCAGTTATGAAAGATTTACTCTTTTCAAGAGAGTGATCCAAGATAACTTGAACAATATTATTCACCTACAGAGAGGGAACTGATGTACTATCAGAATACATTGAAACACACTTTTTTTCACTGTATTTTTCTTGTTTCATGTTTGTGTTTTCTTCTGCAATTTGTCTAATAGGGAAAAGTGTCAAGTATAAATCCATATGTGTAATTGGTATTATATCATTTGCTTTCTCAAGGGATTGGAACAGGGTGAAAAGGAGGAAGAGAATTGAAATTCATTAAAAAGAGAACGTTTTTTTTTCCAGAAAATGCAATTGGGAAATATTTAATGAAATAAGGAAAATATTTATTTTTTTAAAAGCAAATTCTTTTCTCCTTTCATCTCCATCGTTATCTCATGAAACAGAAACAAAAATCAATACAGCAACAAAAAATTGCCATTTTTTATCCTTGTTATATTAGCACTACTATAGATTTAAATAGTTCTATGTATATTTAATTCATTATTTGTTGAGGATACTCTCCTACTAAATATCCAGATCCATGATCTAACTACACTTGCTATCTCAAACATTTCTGGGTAGATTGACTTCATTCATAAAACTATAGGATTATAGATTTAGAATTGGAAAGGATCCTGGTCCTCATTTTCCCAAGCAAAGGTTTACCCAAGAGTTCAAGAGTTTTATCCAGGGTTACAGCTAATCAATTCCTAAGGCAGTATTTAAACTTATATCTTCCTAAATGCATACCCAGCACTTTCCCCAATGTTCTACCTAGCTGCCTCACAGTCTTCCACTTCTGGAGGGCATGGGGAGATAATTTCCCTTTTACTGGTGTTCAGGGAATCTAGAGTTTCTTGATTGTAAGGAGTCTATCATCATTAAGTACATTTTTGACACAGTTTTAATATCACTGCAAATTTTACTACTATTAATAAAATACTAGGTTAATTTGTCGGTAAAATAATTTAACCCAAATTATCTTCTAATGTACAGAAAAAACCTTGGTGGATTGCTTTTTTTTTCTAATCTAAAACTTTCAATCTGCTTACACACATTTTCCCCTTCTTACATCTCATGCCATTCACTTACAATTTAACCAAATGGTAACTAAGACAACACTATTTTATATGACAGGCCATCATTTTGGGATGGTTCTAATTTTTAGAAAGCTTTTTTTTTCTCCCCAAACATAGAATAAATATTTTCTTGTTTATAACTTCCAACTTTTGGTACTAATCTTCATCTCTTAATGGGAACAGGCCATTTAATTGTTAATAAAAACAGTTAAGTGACTTGCCCAAGGTCTCAGGGCTAGTAAGTATTAAGTGTCTGAGGTCTGATTTAAACTCAGGTCCTTCTGACTGCAGGACTGGTGCTCTATTCACTGCACCACCTACCTGCCCCCGTTGTATTTCTTATTCTAACAAGATAGAAACAGTAGTTACAAGTCAGGTAGCTAGAAGAGGCCATGAATGACATTGGTAAAATGGTAGTGCTAATAAAACCAAATTGAATTTTCAAAAAAAGTGATAAGCTAGAAGTTCTTACAAGTGAAATGCAATTGCCACAGGCATGTTTATAAATATCAAAATGAAATTAAATTTGAATTTAGTTAAATCATTTTCTGTATGCTGATTAATTTGTATTTGTTGACTTCAGAGATGGATGACCTATTTCACCAAAATGAAGGTCTCTGTGAACTGAAAAGATGTTACTAGGGATATTTTAACAACGTTTTTACCTCCATAATTTTTTTTAAGAAATTTATTTATTTAAATTTAATTTACAACATCCAATTGCAGAAACCCATGAGTTCCAAATTTTCTCCTACTTCCTCTCCTCCCCCCTACCTACTGATGGAAGCATGCAATACAATATAGATTCTACAAATACCTTCATATTAAATATTAATCAAGCTGTAAATAAGAGTTATGACCAGTGGAGTGAACAAGGAGAAAGAAGGAACAAAAGAAAACAAAACACAAAAGAGAGAGAACAAGTAGTTTAATTCAATCTGCATCAAGACTCTACAGTTCTTTTCTCTGGATGTGGATATCCCTTTCCAACATGAGTCTTTTTTTTTAATCAAAAGCTTTATTAACTTCTAGTTCACATCATCACTTTCTGCAAGATTTTGAGTTACAGATTTTCTCCCTGTTTTTCCACTACCCACCACCCAAAAATAGGAATCCCACTGGATTTTCCCTCCTCCAATCTGCTCTCTCCCATATCTTCTCCCATACACCCTCCAATTCTCCAGTAAGGCATGGGGGATCTCTCTGCACTAGTGTCTGTATATCTTATTTCCCATTTAGATAAAAATAATATTGATAATAGTACATATAAAATATTTCATTTTTAAAACTTTGAATTCCAGATTCATTCCCTTCCTCCCTTGTCACCCACCTTTACTGGTAAGATAAGCAATTCAATATAGGTTTTATATGTGTAGCTATGCAAACATTTCCATAGTAGATATATTGTAAAAGACTGACTAAATTTCCCTCCCTCCTATCCCACCTCCCACTTGTTCTATTCGCTACTTTCATCCTGTCCTTTGTTAAAAGTGGGCACTTCCAACTTGTTTCTCCCCCAGCCTGCCCTCCCTTCCATCATGCCCCTTCTCATGCTCTTCCCCCTACTCTCTTGTTAGGTGAGATACCATATTTAGTGTGGATGTCATTCCCTCCCTAAGCCAAATTCAATGAGAATAAGGTTGTCCCATTCCCTTTTAACTTCCTGTTCTTCCCCTACATTGTAAGCATTTTCCCTTACCTCTTCTTTGTGAGATAATTTACCCCAATCTGTCTCCTCCTAACTCCTCTCATTATATTCCTCTCCCATCTCTTAATTTCACCTTTTAAGAATCATTCCTTCCAATTAAAATGGTCCTGTGTCCTATATCTATGTATACCTCTACACATATATACACACAATCACATATGCATGCATAGCCCCATACACCCTCCTTATATAGACACACACACACACACAAATCTCCCCTTTAATTATTCTCATACTGAAAAAAGTTTCATAAGTTACAATTATCATTTTTTCCATGTAGGAATGTAAATAGTTCGACTTTGATAAGTTCCTTATGTTTTCTTTTCCCTGTTTGCCTTCTCATGCTTCTCTTGATTCTTGTATCTGAATGTCAAATTTTCTATTCAATTCTGTTTTTTTCATCAAAAATGCTTGAAAGTCCTCTAATCCACTGAGTGACCATATTTACCCCTGAAACATGATACTCAGTTTTGCTGGGTAGGTGATTTTTGGTTTTAATCCCAGCTCCTTTGCCCTCCAGAATATCATATAACAAGCCCTTCACTCCCTCAGTGTGTAGCTGCCAGGTGCTGTGTTATCCTAATTGTGTTTCCACAATATTCAAGTTGTTTCTTCCTGGCTGCTTGTAATATTTTCTCCTTGATATGGGGATTCCAGAACGTGGCTATAACATTCCTAGGAGTTTTCTTTTTAGGATCTTTTTCAGGAGGTTATTGGTGGATTCTTTCCACCTCGATTTTGCCCTCTGGTTCTAAAACATTAGGGCAATTTTGATTGAGAATTTCTTGAAGGATGATTTCTAGGTTCTTTTCTTAATGATGGCGTTCAGGTAGTCCAATCATTTTAAAATTAACTCTGCTGGATTTATTTTACAGGTCAGTGGTGTTTCGAGTAAGATATTTCACATTGCCTTCTAATTTTCCATTTTTTTAGATCTGTTTAATAGTATCTTGATTTCACATAAAGTCACTAGCTTCCATTTACTCCAATCTAATTCTGAAGGAATGATTTTCTTCAGTGAGCTTTTGATATTCTTTTTTCCATCTGGCAAATTCAGCTTTTTAAGGCATTCTTCTCTTCATTGCCTTTTTGAGCTTCTTTTGCTATTTGAACTAGTCTGTTTTTAAGGTATTATTTTCTTCAGTCAGGTTGTTGACTTTCATTTCATAATTTTCTTGCATTGTTCTTATTTCTCTTTCCAATTTTTCCTCCACTTCTCTTATCTGGTTTTCAAAATCCTTTTTAAGCTCCTCTATGACCTGTGACCAGCTTCTATTTTTCTTGGAAGCTTTTGGTGTAGGAGTTGTGACTTCACTGTCTTCCTCCTGTTCCATATTTTGATCCTGTTTGTCCCACAAACAGGAGTCTAGTGTTGGATTCCTCTCTTTTTTTTTTTCCTCATTTACTTATGTTGCCACACTTGACTTTTGGCCTGTTTTCACCAGTAGAACTCTGGTAGCAGGCAGGGGATTTTCATACCAAATGCTGGGGTTTTCTGAGCTCCTGAACGTATTAGTTGGGTGCCCTCTCTGAAGCCTCCACATGCCTCCTCACACATCTTAGGACCTCCACCCTCTACTGCAATCCAGATGCGTACAGGTTAAAGCCAACGCGATTACCCCTAAGACTAGTTGCTTGTTCCCCATACAGTCTGCAGGCCAGGAGCTGAAGCTGCTATGTGTTGGTTGCTGTACAGCTGCAGCGTTTCAATGGCTTCTCCCTACAGGGGATAAAGACTGACAGCACTCCCAAACTATCAGATCTCAAAGTCCACACTGCACTGACCTCTACCTTTCTCCTTATCTTTTATGGGTTGATAATTCTTACAAACCCCCACAACTACTGGTGATCTGAAGTCCCTCCAGCCAGAGACTGTTCAGGCCTGCCCTGGGGCTAAAACATCAGGCTTGTGCAGGACTGGCATCAGCTCCCAAAGTGCTGTGCTTGCTACTCCTTGCCAGCCTGCCAGGCTGCCCTCAGTGGGAGGTTGGCTTCTCCATGTCATTTTGTAGTTTCTGTAGCTCCAGAGTTTGTTCAGAGTCACCTTTTACATAGTGGAGGTGATGGCAGCTGGAGTCCAGTGGAAGTCCTGTTTCTCCTTTCATGATTCTTTAGGCATTTTCTTACAACCTTGCATGGCTGAGAGGCAACCACTCTATCTAAGTTAGTTGTCACAGATACAATGTTTCTATCATCATGTACAAAGTTCTCCTGGTTCTGCTCTGGTCACTCAGTATCAGTTTATATAAGCCTCTCCTGTTTATTATTAAGTCCTTCTGCTCCCCATTTATTGTAGCATATTAGTATTATATTACATATGTATACTAAAAGTTGTTTAGCCATTCCCCCAATTGATGGGCATCCTCTTGATTTCCAATTCTTTGCTACCACAAAAATGTGGGTCTTCCTCCTCCTTGGATGATCTCTTTGGGATATAGCCCTAGAAATGGTATTATTGAAATAATGGGTATGTACATGTTATAGCCCTTTGGGCATAATTCCAACTTGTTCTCTAGCACAGTTGGATCAGTTCACAACTCCACCAGCAATACATATGTCTTTAAATTTTTCTACATCCTGTCCAGCATTTATCATTTTCCTGTTTTGTCATCTTAGCCAATCTGACAGGTGAGGTGTGATACCTCAGAGTTGTTTTGATTTGAATTTCTCTTATCAATAGTGATTTAGAGCACATTATCACATGCTTATTGATATCTTTAATTTCTTCCTCTGAAAACTGCCTGTTCATATACATTGACTATTTATCATTTGGGGAATGACATTTTTTATATAAATTTGACTCAATTCTATGTATATTATTGAAATAAGACCTTTATCAGAGACACTGGTTGTAAAAATCATTTTCCAATTTTTCACTTCCCTACTAATCTTGATTACATTGGCTTTGTCTGTACAAAAGACTTTTCAATTTAACATAATCAGAATTATTCTTTTTGCATCTTGTAAGGCTCTCTATCTTTATTTCAGTCATAAATTCTTCCCTTCTCCTTAAATCTGACAGATAATCTATGCTTGCTCTCCCAAATTGCTAACAGTATCAACCTTTATATCTAGACTCGGAACCCATTTAGACTTTATTTTGGTATACTGGGTAAGATTTTGTTCTATGCCCAGTTTCTGCCATACTATTTTCCAATTTTCCCAGCAGTTTTGGTCAAAACGTGAGTTCTTATCAGAGAAGTTGGACTCTGGGTTTATCAAACATTAGATTACGTTAGTCACTGACTGCTGTGTCTCATGTACCTAATCTCCTCCACTGATGCACTACTCTATTTTTCAGCCAGTACCAAGTAGTTTTGATGCCTGCTTTAAATACAATTTAAAATCTGGTATGGTGAGGCCACCTTCCCTAGCATTTCTTTACATTAATTCCCTTGTTATTCTGGACCTATTGTTCTTCCAAATGAATTTTTTTATTATTTTTTTTCAAGTTCTATAAAATAGTTTTTTTTTTGCTAGATTGATTTGTTTGACACTGAATAGGAAAATGGATTGGGGTAAAATTGTCATTTTTATATTAGCTTGACCCAGCCACGAGCAATCAATGTTTTTACATTATTTAGATCTGACATTATTGGTGTTAAAAGTGTTTTGTAATTGTGTTCATATAATTCCAGTGTTGGATTGATGGGTAGATTCTGAAATATTTTATAATGAATACAATCAGTTTAAATTGAATTTCTCTTTCTTGCTATTGGACTTTGTTAGAATTATATAGTAATGCTGAGGATTTTTGTGAGTTTATTTTATATCCTGCAACTTGGTTAAGTTTATTTATGATCTCAAGTAGATTTTTATTTGATTCTCTAGGATTCTCTAAGTATATCATCATATCATCTGCAAAGAGGGATAGCTTAGTCTCTTCTTTGCCTAAACTAATTCATTGGATTTCTTTTTCTTCCTTTATTGCTACAGCTGATGTTTCTAGTACCAAATTGAAGAAGAGGGGTGATAGTAGACATATTTGTTTCACCCTGATCTTATTGGAAATACTTCTAGCTTATGCGTATTACATATAATACTTGCTATTGCATTTAGATATATGCTACTTAATATTTTAAGGAAAACGTAATTTATTCCTATACTTTCTAGTGTGTTTAATAGGAATGTGTGTTGTATTTTGTTGAAAGCTTTGTTCTGCATCTATTGCGATAATCATATGGTTCCTACTAGTTCTGATGCTGATATGATCAATTATGCTGATAGGTATCCTAATATTGAAACATCCTTGCTTTCTGGGAATAAATTGTAACTGATCAAAGTGTATTATTTTCATGATAGGTTGCTGTAATCTTTTTTCTAATATTTTATTTAAAATTTGTGCATTGATATTGATTAGGGATATTGGTCTTTTATTTTCTTTCTCTGTTTTGTCTCTTTCCAATTTAAGTAACATTACTTTATTTGTGGCATAAAAAGGATTTGGTAGGACTCCTTCAATTTATCTAAAAGGTTTATTAAGTATTGCAACCAATTATTATTTAAATTTTTGATAGAATTTGCTTGTAAATCCTCCTGGCCCTGGAGAGTTTTTCCCTAGGGAGTCCATTGATGTTTTGTTCAATTTCTTTTTCTCAAATGGGGTAATCTAAGTATTTTACTTCATCTACAATTAATCTGGACAATTTATATCTTTGTAAATATTCACCCATTTTGCCAAATTTATGTGTATACAATTGGGCAAAATAATTCCTAATTACTGTTTTAATTTCCTCTTCATTGGAGGTAAACTAACTCTTTTTGATGTAGGGAATTCAGTTTTCTTTGGTTTTCTTCTTTTGTTGCTTTTTTTTAATAGAAAGTTGACTAAAGGTCTATCAATTTATTTTTCATAAAATCTGCTCTTAGTTTTATTTATTAGTTCAATAGTTTTCTTAAGTTCAATTTCATTAATCTCTCCTTTCATTTTCATTATTTCTAATTTAGCATTTAATTGAGGATTTACAATTTTTTCTTTTCTAACTTTTTCAGCTGCATGTCCAATTTATTGATCTATTTTGCTACATTTTCTTGTATTCATTCAGAAATATAAAACTTTCCCTAAGAAATGCTTTCACTGCATTCCATAAGTTTCTGTATGTTGTGTCATTATTGTCATTCTCTTGAATGAAATAGTGATTGTTTCTCTTATTTCTTGTTTGAAGCAATCATTTTTTTCATGGTAAATTATTTTGTTTACAATTAGTTTTTAGTGTATCTTTCCATGGCCTTTTTTACATATAGTTTTTATTGCATCACGATCTGAAAAGGATGCATTGAATATTTCTGCCTTTCTGCACTGGATTGTGAGGTTTTTATGCCCTAGTAAATGATCAATGTTTTGTGTTTGTGCCATGTACTGTTAAGGAAAAGTATATGCCTTTTTATCCCCATTTAATTTTCTCCAGAAGTCTGTCAAATCTACATTCTTTAAAATTTTATTCACCTCCTTAACTTCTTTCTTGTTTATTTTGAGGTTAGATTAATCAAATTCAGAGAGAAGGAGATTGAGGCACCACACTAGTATACTTTTGCTATCTATTTCTTCCTTTAATTACCTTAACTTCTTCTTTAGCAATTTGGATGTTACACTGCTTCCTACATATATATTTAGTAATGATGTTGCTTTATTTTTGATGGTGCCTTTTAGGAGGATAAAGTTTCCTTCCTTATCTCTTTTAATTAGATCTATTTTTGCTTTTGCTGTATCTGAGATAAGGATTGCTACTCCTGCTTTTTTTTTTACTTTAGTTGAAGCATAATATATTCTACTCCAATCTTTTACCTGTGTATCCTGTAACAATAAAAGTATATCCTGTGTTTATCCTCCTGTTTCAAATGTGTTTTGTATACATGGCATATTATAGGATTATGGATTTTAATCCATTCTGCTATCCACCTTCATTTTATGGGAGAGTTCATCCTATTCACATTCACAGCTATGATTACTATTGTGTCTTTTCACCATTGTGTTCTCTCCTCTGTTTATGCTTTTATTTCTCTCTTTTCCCTTCTCCTCCATAAGAGTTTTCCTTTTGAACAGCACCTCCCTCATTATTCCCTCCTTTTAAGGCCCCTTTCTTTTCCTTTACTTCCTCCTTGCTACTTCTTTCCTCCCTTATAAGAATCCCCCTCCTCCCCCTGCACTTTCTTACTGTTTTTCCCTCCTACTGCCTGTAGGGCATGATAGATTTTTTATACTTAACAAAGTATGCTATTTCCCTGTGAACCAAAACTGAAGAGAATAAATCTCATACAATGCTCCTCTTCCTCCCTTCTTTCCCTCTATTATAGTAAGTTTTATGTATCTTCACAATAGAATCCTATACTTAACTGATTAAGTTTATTTGCTCCCTGAACCAAAACCAATGAGAGTAAAGCTCATATAATATCCATCTTCCTCCCTTCTTCCCTTGTCCTATAATATGTCTTTATACCTCTTCATATAGCATAATTTACCCTTTTCTTTCTCCTTTCCTCTTCTCTCATTATAGCCCCTTTGCACCCTTACTAAGTTTTTTTTTATTATCACTTTAGTTACTTTATAAACACACCCTCTATCTATGTCATGAAAATTATATAATTCTCCCTATTGACAGGTATCACCTTCCAATATAAGGATGTAAACAGTTTGTTCTTATTAAATAACAAGTTATATTTGCTTTTCCTGTTAACTTTTTAGGTCTATCTTGAGTCTTGTATTTGGAGATCAATTTTCCATTGAGTCTGTATTTGTTTCATCAGGAAGGTCTGAAAGTCCCTTATTTCATTGAATGACCATTTCCTTGCCTGAAAGATTATGCTGCATTTTGCTTGATAGCTGATCCTTGGTTGTAGTCCAAGGTCCTTTGCCTTATTTAATATCTTATTCCAATCCCTCTGATCTTTCAATTCAGAAGCTGCTAGGTCCTGTGTGATTGTGACTGTAGGTCTGTGATATTTGAATTGTTTCTTTCTGGCTGCTTGCAGTATTTTCTTCTTTACCTGATAATTCTGGAATTTGACTAAAATATTTCTTGGAATTTTCACTTTTGGATCTCTTTCAGGAGTTGTTTGGTGGATTCTTTCAATAACTTTTTCCCTCTGGTTCTAAGACTTCAGGGCAGTTCGCTTTGATGATTTCTTGGAAGATGTTGTCCAGGCTCTTTTTTTTTTTCATCATGGCTTTCTGGCAGACCATTAATGCTTAGATTATCTCTCCTGGACCTCTTCTCCATGACAGTTATTCTTCCAAATAGACATTTTATATTTTCTTCTGATTTTTAATTATTTAGGTTTTGTTTGACTGATTCTTGATGCTTCATAGAGTCATTAGCTTCAGTTTGACTGATTCCAATTTTTAGTGAGTAAATTTTTGAAGTTTCTTTTCCATATTTTCAAATTTTATTTTTAAGTAGTTATTTTTTTCCAGTTATATTTTGAACCTCTTTTTCCATTTTACAAATTTACTTTTTAAAGAGCTGCTTTCTTCAATGATTTTTTTATAGTATGGCAATTTTAGTTTTTAAATAATTTGTCAATTCATCTACCTCACTAATTTGGCTATTAAAATCCTTCTTGAGCTCTTCCAAGAATGGTTTTTTTTTTGTATTTGAGAACAGTTCATATTCCTTTTTGAGGCTTCAGATGTGCATAAAAAGTCAATTCTGTCCCCTTCTAAATTTGATCCTTCTCACTCTCTTTAATAGTTTTCAATCCTTTTTTTTCTCCAATTCTTCCCTATTATGATTGCCTATTTCCTGACTTTCAAAGTGAATTTCATTTTCTGGGACACAGAGGGTTC
The DNA here is from genome assembly GCF_028583685.1 of Petaurus breviceps papuanus. Lineage (NCBI taxonomy): Eukaryota > Metazoa > Chordata > Mammalia > Diprotodontia > Petauridae > Petaurus > Petaurus breviceps. Next base: position 44,387,225 of record NW_027185809.1, read on the forward strand.
TGACCCATGCTTCTTATGCTGGGAGCTAGGGTCTTAGTTATTGGCTTTGTGTGTTGTGGCCTCTGGGTTTCTAGACTGAGGCCAAGACCAGGATTTTCTATGTCGCCCCAGCATTGCACTAAAACTCAGAGTGTTAGCTGTGAGCGAGAGGTGGGATGGCTACTTCAGATTTCTGCTTCTGAGACCCTGGGTTCAGGTAAGCTCAGCCTCTGGTGGCAGGGCTTCAAAAGTGTCTGCAAGATTTCCCTGATTATGCAAAGGCACACCTGGGGTCCTTGTCTTAAGGCTTGCTGGCTTTAGCCTTCTGGGGTTTGGGATCTCCTGCCAGTCAGCTGAGATGGGGCTTTTTGGGTAGCTTCCCACCCTTCACTTTAGTCCCAGCACAGTCACCATCATGCCCTTTCTCTAGGACCACCAAGCCTGATGCTGGTTGCACTATTTCAGGATTTTACCCTGGGACAATAGTCTCTGGATTTTAAGGGTTAGAGAGGTGGATTAGAGCAGCTGGGGTCTATTCTGCCATATTGGCTGCCAGAAAGTTTGGGTATGTGATTTTTAAACATTCATGATGTGGGTTTATAGCCCCAAGAGTAGCTGCTGTTGCTATCATGGGTACTTTGCTTGCCTCTTACTCAGCTCAGATAAATTCCTTCATGCTAAGGTGAGAGGTCTGGGAATTGCCCCTGTGGTGGGAGAATCAGTTCACCTAGGCTCACTCCAGTTCCATGCTGGTGCACCCCCTATGCTCCAAACATCTCCCATAATCTTGAAAGACTTCCCCCAAAGAATTCTAATTTTTCATCAAAGAAAAAAAAATTGGAAGATGTTGGGTCACTTGAAATATAATTCCTAATTATGATTAATAATACAACAACAATAATAGCATTCTGATTTTTGATAGCACCAGTTTGGATTATATATCTTGAGAGGATAGTCTTTTCCCAGAAAATCTTTTTCTTAAGTAGAGAAAACAGAAGAATGAATATGACATAGCTTGTGAGTTAAGAAAAAAAAATTGGGAAGAGGGAATATGTTCATTATTCTCATTTGTTCAAAATGCTCATTTGTTTAAAAAATCAGAGTTTTAGTTGAATTAAAACAAATCAGTTTGCTAATGAATTCTCTAATTCTCAACATCCTTGGCTAAATCATCTCTGTATGGATATCCATTGTTTGTTTATTACAGTTATCTTTCTCTCCTGAAGATGTCTAAGCATATAGACATAAGTACCTGTTATAGGAAACAGACTGTGATTCTTCTCAGGAAACAATAAACACATTATTAAATGTTCAGCTTTTACTAATTTAATATCATGAGAATAAGAATATATTTCACAGAAACTTAAAACCAAAGATAGAATAACTTTCAAGAGGAAACCATTGCATATAAGCTACCTATGAAAATATAAAGAGATTAGTACTAAAGACATTTATATGACCTTCACCATTCTTTTCTAGAAATTCAAAATTTCTATAGGAGAACTAATATACTTTTGTTCCTTTCACTCATAAAGTTCCAGTTTTTATCAATCAGCCAATCAAGAAATAATCATCACACATTTTGAGTAGTTATTAGGTTCTAGATATTCTGCTAGGTGTTAGGAATACAATAAAAGTAACATTTAAAAAAAATCCCTTCCCTCTAGAGTTTACATTCTATAGGGAGAGCTAATATATGTCAGATTAACATTCAGATGTCATTGCTTTTAGGGGGGTATACCTGATGACTTTGCCCTGAACTTTCTTATTTTCTCTATTTATACTACACTTTCTTGGTACTGAGAAAAAAAAAAACTTGTCAAGAGGAAGGGAGGTAAAGTACCATGTTTAAGGCACAACAAAATCAATTCAAAATATCTTTGTCTGGGCCTTTTCACAGGACTCTCTTCCCTGCCTGAAATCAATTCAATCTTCACTTTATTGGTTAAATAAGTGGTTCTTTCCAGGTTTAGTTCAAGAAACTTTGCCTGCCTTACTCCACTAGCTACTGGTATTGCCTCTTTCCACACTATATAACCTAGCATTTATGTTGTACATAGTTATATATGTATATATATATACAAAACATTTCCAATTTCATAACATTTTCACTCTCTTTCTGGACAGCATCCAGAAGGTGTCTTTGGTGCCTCAATCTACCTCATATTATCTATTCAATTGGTTGCCAAGTCTAATTGATTCCACTACCCTACATTATACAATCTCTCTCCCTCTTGAGGGGAATGCTTTGTCTTGCCACAGTTGTTTTTCTAAAGCACAGATCTGTCCATTTCATTCCTCTGCCCAAGAGGATATGAAATTCAATGGCAAAAGAAAATGTCTTAGAAATTTGATTTGTCAAAGGGGGTAATGAGGACAAAATGAGACTTGAGCAAAGGTAATAAAATGGGAAAAATGGGATAGAGTAGGCACTTGAGGTTGTTTGTGAGTATGAGAATTAGAATTAGTAGGACTTCTGTAACTGGAGAGAGAGAAGAAATGGTGATAATGACCGGAGTGGGAAATTTCAGCATTTAAGATCTCACATTCTTTGAATCAAATTAAAAAATTTTGTATATTTGGTGTGATTTGAATGGTACCAAATATGATATTCATTTTATGGGATTTTTTTTAGCTATTATTATATGAAACTGTCAGGAGACAACAGTCATCAATTTTGAAGATATGGAATTGGATGAAGAATCAGGACAAAGAAATATGTTAGCAACTAAAACAACTTTTGTGAAAATGTACATTGAAAGGAATGTAGCACAATAAACATCAAGACATTTGATAACAATACAGAAAACAAAGTTCCCACCTCAAAACTATGTTTAAAAAAAATCCACCAAATTGTGTTTTGAATAAAGACTGGAAATGAGTTGTCACTGGGAAAGAGATATAGATCACAACTGGATGCTCAGAGAGTAGGTGGTATTGATATAAAAAATTGCTTTGTTTATCACTTACAATCACTTACAGTGGAATATCAAATCTCTAGACATCGTTTCTTTGTGTAATCTTATCATAACATTATCGATGCCTTCGATGTACACATTGATGTTTGTTTCTTACTTCTTCAATGACTAATAATCCTAGTATATGGTGAAAAAATAAAACATAAATGTAAAATTGGATTAAATCTCCATCCCCCTAGTAATAAATGAAAATTATTCCAGGATTTTTTTCCAGTATTTTCCAAGTATAGATGATTTAGCCCCTGAAATTTTTGTATTATGAATTCATATAATTTTATTATATTATAGCTTAATATAAATTTACAAATGTAATGAAAATGAATATATTATTTTAAATTAACAAGCCCATATATGTATATACAAACATAAACATGTACCCAAATGTGTACATATATGCATAGATGAAAAATCTAAACTTAACTACAGTAGAATGCATGTAGTATTAAGACATCAATGAATTTGAATGGACTATTCGTAAGTTTTCTTTTATTGATTAAATAATTATTTTTAGGGAAGGACCAGAGTGTATCCTTTATAACAAAGAAAGATACCAAATTACTCAACTAGTTAAGCTATAAATTCATTGTTGCTTCCTGATCATTTTTAAATTAGAAAATAATAACTATAATTTAATTTTATATCACCTATATATAGTCTATTCTCTCTTTTTGGTAACCATCCTTAATAAGGAAGAATAACAAAAGAAAAATAACCCATATATTAACCAAAATCTGAAATTATATGAAGTGTTCCTTACTTTGCAAGTATGTAACTGTTTTCCATTATCACCCTTGACCCACAATTTTGCAAAGATAATAATAAGTCACATTATGTTTTTCTTCTTTTTAACAAAGACAAATCATTGTACATTTCAAATATACTATTTTATGTTTTCTTGTTCTCAGTTGTGTTAATGTAATCATTGATTATATTGCTTTTCTCCTTCTGTTTACATAATTTTATTTAATTCATAGAATTATATTTCATGTTTCTGTGCATTTGTATTATTCATATCTTGTGGCACAATAATATTATAAGACATTGAATGTATAACTTATTTAGCCTTTGCTCAATCAATGAACATTCATTTGATGTCCCCTCCTTTTTTCACTGCTACCAAAACTTCCATTTTCAACATTTCATCTCAAAATAAAAACAACAATGAAATTCTAGTTTTAACACTTCTGATAAAATTCTTGGTATATATTTGCCAAAATGAACACCAAAATTATATGTACACATACTTAACATGAAAAATGCTATATTTATGTATAAAATGCATACTCAAATGCAAATATGGATTTTGCATTCCTAATAAGTCTGCTGTAAGAGACACATTTTTTAAACATGATTTTTTATTGAGTTCAATGGTCTAAACCAAAGATGTTATTCAAGTTCATACCTCTGTTTTCTATGCCCCATGCCTACACTAATTAGAGAAACTTAAAGTTGTTTGTTGTACAATGTACATAAGAATTTGACACCTATGACTTATCATACTCTACTATACTTTGTTGATTAACAAATTCCTTATTTTTTCTCTCTTTGTTTCTGAAATTATAAAATATGAGCAAATAAAAAAAATGGTTCTGTGTGTTTTGGAACAGAATTTGAGAAGAAAAGAAATTTCACTTGAAATGATTTTTGATGTTCTAAAGCTAGGAGTTTTGATAGTTATGGTTAAGGTATGATAAATACTTAAAATTTCTACTACCTGTTAATCTATCTCAGATTTTCTTTTCACCCACTTTTAATTTGTATATTATGTTCACCCACTTTTATTTTTTTTTACTCATTCAGTCACTTCAGGTTAGGTCAATAAGATTTGCTGAGCTTCTATTATTTGTAATAATCACTGTTCTGTGAATTGTAGGAAATGTAAGAGTCAGTGACATAATTTCCTTTTCTTGAGCACTTGATTGTCATTCACAAATAATATTTGTCTATAGTTTTCTTTCCCTGTGCTTTTCTTCCTTTGTTCTAATATTAGGATGAGACGTCTTATGAAAAGACTTTGGTTCATTAGTCTATTTATTCAATTTTGAAAATGATTTGTGTATTAGAAGGATTGAAGAATATGTTGCATGTCTATTCATGTGTGAATGAAATATCATAAGCTTCAGGAGAAAGGAAAAGTATAAATTCTGAAGAAATTTAAATGACAGAATATTTTATTTTTACTCCTAGGGTTAATAGGGATACAGTGGAGTTTATTTAATAGAGTTATGATTTTGTCAGGTCTAAGGTTTAGCAAAAATTTTGGATTATGGATTAGAGTATAGAGAAATTTCAGACAGGGAGACTGATTAAAAGGTATACATTACAAGATTTTGAAAAAGTTTGGGAGGGTTTATGACCAAACAATGGATAAAGAATATCACAAAAGATAAAATTAATGTTTTATTATATAAAATAAAAATATTTTTGCATAAATAAAAGCAATGTAACTGGCATTAGAAGTTAAAACAGGTAACTTGGGAAAAAATCTTATATGCTATTAATCTAATTTTCAAGATATATTGAGAACAGGTTTAAATATACAAAGGTAAGGGTCATTTCTTATTTGATATACTGTGTAAGATATGAACAAGTGGTTCTAAATGGAAGAAATCCAAGCTCTCAATAGCCATGTTAAAAAAATTCTAAGAATCACTAAAAATTTAAAAAATGAAATTAAAAAAATATTTAAGTTCTTTCACATGCACATCAGGTTGGTAACATTTGTCAAAATGTAATAAAATGACAAATGCTCAAGGTATTTGAGAAATCAAGTACTTTAATTTACTGTTGGTAGAGTTGTAAATTTGTCTGGCTATTCTGGAAGGCAATGTGATGTTGAAATTATAGAGTCAAGAGACCAAAGAAGGGGAAAACAAACTACACGAATGCCAATAATATTCATAGTATCAATTTTTATTGTAGCAAATAAAGAGAAACTGAGGGAGTGACTATTAACTGGTGAATGATTTAACAAATTAGAAAAAAAATTATTGTAATTTAACAAATTTTTTTTTGCCTTTTGGAGGGCATTTGGAGTTAAGTAATTTGCCCAAAGTTACATAGCTAGTTATTTTGTGTGGGTGTTAAGTGTCTGAGGCTGGAACTGAACTCAGGTCCTCCTGACTCTGGGGCTGGCGCTTATATTCACTGCCCCAACTAGCTGCCCGAATTTAAGAAATTATGAAGTGTTTTTTTAAAAAAAATCTGGGAAAACAATTTGATTGAAATACAAAGCTAACAGAAATATTTACAATTGAAAAACATTATAAAGGGGAAAAAAGAAAGATAAGAATTTTAATTAGTGAAATGGCAGATCATTATTCTAGGAGACTCATAATGAACCATGAGGTTAGAGGAGTTTCCACCTCCTTAAAGAGAGGTAGTAGGCTCAGAGCACTGAATAAGACATGGTGAATTGGAAAGTCTAGCATGAGCAGCTTTCCAAAGGATTGTTGTTGTGAATAGTTTAAAGTTCTGATCACATAGTATGGTGAACTCTATTATTCAGGAATAAACTAAAGTAAAACATTCACATAAACCAAAGCTCAACATTCACAGCAATATGGCATAGCAGCTTACTACTAAAGTGGCCACATAGTTTTAAACAAAATATATCATTTGGGATACAAAGTTCAAAAGTCTCTCACCCTTAGGTCACATTGTCTTAATCTCATCAGTCATAAAATCTTCTTTCTTAATTTTTTTATTTGAGATTCTATTCTATTTTATTTTTAATTAAATTTTATTATACATTTATATTTTATTATACATATATATTAATTAAATTTTATATACAACATTTTTTTAAAGCAATCTGGGTTAAGTAACTTGCTCAAGGTTACACAGCCAGTTATTTCTGGGTGTGGTGCTGAGTATCTGAGCCCGGATTTGATGCAGGTCATCCTGACACTGGAGCCGGTGCTCTTACTTGCTGAGCCACCTGGCCACCCCATAAGCAATTGGGGTTAAGTAACTTGCTCAAGGTTAAAAGGCCAGGTGTTTCTGGGTGGGTGCTAAGTGTCTGAGCCCGGGATTCAATCTGCAGGTCTTCTCAACACTGGAGCCGGTGCTCTCACATGCTGTGCCATCTGGCCGCCCCTCTACAACATTTTAAGTTACAAATTTTCTCCCCATTTTCCAGTACCCACCACCCAACAACTGCGATCCCACTGAATATGCATACCCCCAATCTGCTTTCTCCCATATTTGCCCCTTTCACACTCTGACTTTCCAGGAGGGCATGGTGGATCTCTATGCTCCAGTGACTGTATATCTTATTTCCCAGTTGCACGTAAAACAGTAATAATAAAAATAATTATATATATATATTTTTTTTCAACATTTCATTTAAGATTTCGAATTCCAGATTCTTTCTCTTCCTCCATCATCACCCACCATTACTGGGAAGATAAGCAATTCAATATAGGTTGTAAATGTGTATTTATGGAAATATTGTGAAAGATTGACTATATTTCCATCAATTTTATCCCCCCCCCTAATTTGTTCTATTCTGTACTTTGATACTGTCCCTTTTCAAAAGTGGGTTCTTCCAACTTCCCTCCTCCCCAGCCTTCCCTCTCTTCCATCATCCCACCTTTTATCCCCTTCCACTGTACTACCAAACCTGTAGGGTGAGAAACCCTATTTATTTTCTTATTTTTTTAATCAAATGCTTTATTAAATTCTAGTTTACATTATTCATTTCTGCCAGATTTTGAGGTACAAATTTTCTCCCCATTTCCCCTACCCACCACCCCAAAATAACAATCCCACTGGAAATCCCCTCCTCCAATCTGCTCTCTCCCATATCTTCTCCCATAACCCCTTCAACTATCCAGTAAGGCATGGTAGATCTCTATGACCCAGTGCCTGTATATGTTATTTTCCAGTTACATGTAAAATAATATTAATAATTGCATATATATATAGATTAAAAATTTGATTTTAAAACTTTGAATTCTAGATTCTTTCCCTTCCTCTATTGTCACCCACCCTTACTAGGAAAATAAGCAATTCAGTATAGATTCTACATGTGTAGCTATGCAAAATATTTCCATTGTGGATATATTGTAAAAGAATGACTATATTTCCCTCCCTCCTATCCTGCCTCCCACTTCTTCTATTCTCTACTATGATCCTGGCCCTTTTCAAAAGTGAGTGCTTCCAACTTCCCTACCCCCCAGTCTGCCCTCCCTTCCATCATACTCCCTCTCATCCCCTTTCTCCCTACTCTCCTGTAGGGTCAGACACCATACTTTATGTGTATGTCATTCCCTCCCTAATCCAAATTCAATGAGAATAAGGTTGACTTATTTCCTTTTGCCTTTCTGTTTGTCCCCTCCATTGTAACTATTTTCCCTTACCTCTTCTATATGAGATAATTTACCCCATTCTCTCTCTCCCTATCTCCTCTCATAATATTTCCCTCTCACCTCTTATTTAACCTTTTATGTATGATCCCTTCTTATTCAATTGGTCTATTGTCCTCTATGTATACCTGTACACATATATACACACACTCACATATGTATTTTATGCCCATATACCCTACTATATGACATATATATGTATGTATAAACACACACTGAGAAAAGTTTCATAAGTTATAAATATCATTTTTCCATGAAGGAATGTAAATAGTTCAACTTTGAAAAGTTCCTTATGATTTATTTTCCCTGTTTACCTTCCCATGCTTCTCTTGCTTCTTTTATCTGCATTTCACATTTTCAATTTAATTATTTTTATTTTTTTATAAATACTTTTCTCTCGTTTTTATTTTTTAGTTTACATCACACCTTTCCACAAGATTTGTTACAGATTTCCCCCCATTTTCCCCTACCCATCACTCCAAAATATAGATCCCACTGAATATCTCCTCCCCCAAACTGCTCTTTCCCATGTCTTTCACCATCTCCCCCCCACCCCCGCTGATTTTCCAGTAGGGCACAGTGGATCTCTATGCCCCAGTGCATGTATATCTTGTTTCCAAGTTACATGTAAAGTAATAACAATAATAAAAGTAATAAATATAAAACAATAATAAAATAAACATAATAAACAAAAAAAATGAAAAAATAAACATTTGATTTTAAAAATTTGAATTCCAGACTTTTTCTTTTCCTCCTTTGTCACTCAACCTTACTGGGAAGATAAGCAAATCAATATCGGTTGTACATGTGTAGCTATGCAAAACATATCCATACTGCATATATTTTGAAAGACTGACTATATTTACGTCCATCCTATTACACCCCCCACATGTTCTATTCTCTACTTTGATCCTGTCCCCTTTTAAAAGTGAGTGCTTCCAACTTCCCTCCCCTCAGGATGCCCTCTCTTACATCATATCCCCTATCGTCCTTTTCTTCCCTACTGTCCTGTAGAGTGAGATACACTATTTCATGTGTATGTCATTCCTTCCCAAAGCCAAATTCAATGAGAAAAAGTTTGACTCATTCCCTTGTGCCTTCCTGCTCTTTCCCTCCATTGTAACAATTTTCCCTTGCCTCTTCTACATGAGATAATTTACCCCTTTCAGTCTCTCACCATCTTCTCTCATTATATTCCCCTCTCCCCTCTTAATTTCACCTGTTAAGTATCATCCCTTCCCAATAAATTGGTCCTGTGCCCTCTGTCTATGTATACCTTGAAATGGTAATGTAATTTGTATTTTAAGATCCCTTTGTATTATCAAAGGTAGCAGGTACTTAGTAATTGATCAAGCCTCTGTTGGGGAAACAGAAGACATGAACTCCTGTCATGTACTGATGTAACAGGAAGGGGTTGCCTGAAACAGGAAGCTAATGTTGTGTGTATATAAGGAAAAGCCCCAGAGAGGCACAGTCAGAATTTCTTGGAAGCAGGACGTGGTGGCAGAGAAGCTACAAAAGAGAGAATGAAGAACTGAGGCAGTATTTCCTGACAAATTGTTGTGGTGGAGCTTCTTCTGAACCCTGAGCCCCGATCCCTGAGACCAGAGCCCAGAACCCAGAGAATGGAACCAGGAACCAGTAACCAGGAGGCCAAATGATTGAGGAATCATGGCTGGAATTCTGAGACTGTTTGTTTGTGGCTTGGTTGAGCCTTGAATTCCCTGGACCAGGCCCTGTGAACTTCAGTGTAGAGCAGGTCCTACCCAGAGAGCTGGACAAGGAACTGGGAGCTGTCTGCCCTTGAACCCAGGTGACAGTCTGGTGAATTCAGGTACAATCTGGGACCATGGAAGGGGATCCAGGGAATCTGAAAACTGGACCTAAGTCAAGATGAAAAGACCTCTCCCTGGGTACTGAGTAAATATGAAATTGTAGTTTACCAGTGACCTAGGAGTGGCGGGGTTCCTGTATGATACTTTGTAACTGACTGCTGAAAAAGTGACTAATTGAGTTAAATAAGACTTTGCCCCAGGAGTGGAAGACTTTGCTGAGTAAGTGACTGATTGAGTTAACCTAAAAATTTGCCCCATGAGTGGAAGACTTTGACTAATGTACTTTGAGACTATATTGTGATACTGATTGAGGTAACTTAAGCCATTGCCCTGTGAGTGGAAGATTAACTATTATCTTTGAGATGATTGTTCTTTGTTCTAAATATTGTAATCACTTTGGTGAAAACTATGTGGCCATTTTAATAATAAACTGTTGTTAATATAATTTGTAATATTTTGAATGTTGTATTTTGATTTTCTGTAAATGTTTTGCTGTGATTTCTTATGGAATAGAGTGCACATTATACTGTATAATCAGAAACGTAAAAGCTGTTCACAGTAGTATTCTTCTGGAAAGCTTCTGTACATGGCATTATATACCTGTACACAAATATACACACACTCACATATGTATTCATATGCCAATACACCCTCCTATATAGACATATATATGTATACATACAAACAACCATAAATATACATTTCTATTCCCTTCAACTATTCTCATACTGAGAAAAGTTTTGTAAGTTATAATTTTTGTTTTTCGATGAAGGAATGTAAATAGTTCAACTTTTATAAGATCCTTATGATTTCTTTTCCCTGTTTACCTTCTCATTCTTCTCTTGATTCTTGTATCTGAATGTCAAATTTTCTATGCAACTCTGGTTTTTTCATCAAGAATGCTTGAAAGTACTCTATTCCCCTGAATAGCCATATTTTCCCCTGAAAAATTATACTATTTTGCTGGGAAGATTATTCTAGATTTTAATCCAAGATTCTTTGCCCTCCACAATATCATATTCCAAGCCCTTCAATTCATCAGGGTAGAAACTGCCAGATACTGTGTTATCCTCATTGTGTTTCTACAAGATTCAAATTGTTTCTTCCTGGCTGCTTGTAATATTTTCTCCTTGGTCTGGGAATTCTGGAACCTGGATATAATATTCCTAGGAGTTTCCTTTTTGGGATCATTTTCAGGAGGTGATTGGTGGATTCTTTCGAGCCCTATTTTGCCCTCTGGTTCTAAAACATCAGGTCAACTTTCCTTGAGAATTACTTGAAGGATGATTTCTAGGATCTTTTTTTGATCATGGCTTTCAGGTGGTCCAATCATTCTTAAATTACCTCTCCTGGATTTATTTTCCAGGTGAGTGGTTTTTCCAATGTGATATTTCACACTGGTTTTAATTTTTTTTTCATTTGCCTTCATCAGTTTAAAAATATCTTGATTTTTTTATAAAGTCACTAGCTTCCGTTTGCTCCAGTCTAATTCTGAATGATGATTCTCATCAAGGAGCTTTCAAGATTCTTTTTCCACCTAGCAAATTCACATTTTTAAGGCATTCTTCTCTTCGTTGGCTTTTTGAGCCTCTTTTGCCATTTGAGTTAGTCTATGTTTAAGGTGTTATTTTCTTCAGTCAGGTTGTTGACTCTTATTTCATAATTTTCTTTTTTTTTTCATTTTTCAAATGCTTAATTAACTTCTAATTTACATCCTTCATTTACACTAGATTTTGAGTTATATTTCCATTTTTCCCCTACTCACCGCCCCAAAATAGCAGTCCCCCAGTATATCCACTCCTCCAATATGCTTTCTCCCATATCTTCTCCCATACACATTCGACTTTTCCAGTAGGACATAGTGGATCTCTATGCCCAGTGCCTGTATAACTTTTATCCCAATTACACATATATATGTATATGTATATATGTATGTGTATATATGTATATGTATATATGTATGTATATATGTATGTATATATGTATATGTATATGTATATATATATATATATATATAAAACCTTTGATTTTAAAACTTTGAATTCCAAATTTATTCCCTTCCTCCCTTGTCACCCAACCTTACTTGGAAGATAAGCAGTTCAGTATATGTGGCACATGTGTAGCTAATGCAAAATATTACCATAGTACATATATTGTAAAAGACTGACTATATTCCCCTCCCTTCTATCCCACCACCTACTTGTTCAATTCTCTACTTTGATCCTGTCCATTTTCAAAAGTGGGTGCTCCAACTTCGCTCATCCCCAGCCTGCCCTCCCGTCCATCATCCCCCCTCTAATCCCCTTCCCCCTACTCTCCTGTAGTGTGAGATAGCCTATTTATTGTGTATGTCCTTCCCTCCCTGAGAAAAATTCAATGAGAATAAGGTCGAGCCATTCCTTTTTGCCTTCCTAGTCTTCCCCTCCATTGTAACCATTTCCCTTGCCGCTTCTATATGAAATAGTTTACCCCATTCTGTCTCTCCTAATCTCCTCTCATTATATTCTTCTCTCACCTCTTCATTTTAACTTTTAAGTATCATCCCTTCCAATGAAATTTGTCCTGTGCTCTCTATCTATGTATACCTATAAAAATATATACACACATTCACATATGTAATTCATATACCCTCATATATATTCCCTTCAACTATTTTCATACTGAGAAAAGTTTCATCAGTTGAAATAATCATTTTTTTTCATGTGGGAATGTTAATAGTTCAACTGTGATAAATTCCTTATGATTTCTTTTCCTTGTTTACCTTCTCATGCTTTACTTGCCTCTTGTATCTGAATTTCAAATTTTCTATTCAACTCTGATTTTTTCATCAAGAATGTTTGAAAGCCTACTATTCCACTGATTGACCATATTTTCTACTGATACATGATACTCAGTATTGCTGGGTAAGTGATTCTTGGTTTTAATCCCAGCTCCTTTGAGCTATCATATCATATCTTCAATATCATCTCATATTCCAACAGTATCAATATCATATTCCAAGCCCTTTGGTCCCTCAGATCTTGAGTTATCCTGATTGTGTTTCTACAATATTCAAAATATTTCTTCCTGGCTATTTGTAATATTCTCTCCTTTATCTGAGAATTCAATAACCTGGCTATAATGTTCCTTGAACATTTCTTTTGGGGATCATTTTCAGGAGGTGATTGGTGGATTCTTTCAACCTCAATTTTGCCCTCTGGTTCTAAAACATCAGGGTAACATTTTTGAAATGTTCATGGAGGAATATTTCTAATTTTTTTCTTTGATCATAGCTTTTAGGAAGTCTAGTAATTTTTAAATTCTCTCTCCTGTATCTATTTTCCAGGTCAGTGGTTTTTCCAATGAGATATTTCAAATTTCCTTCTATTTCTTCATTTTTTTTTGGATCTGTTTAAGAGTATCTTGATTTCTCATAAAGTCATTACCTTCCATTTGCTCCTATCTAATTCTCAAGGAATTATTCTCCTCAGTGAGCTTTTAAGATTCTTTTTGGATAAGGCAAATTTGGCTTTTTAAGGCATTCTTCTGCTTATTGGCTTTTTAAGCCTCTTTTGCCATTTGAGTTAGTCTATTTTTTAAGGTGTTTTTTTTTCAGTCAGGCTGTTGGCTCTCATTTCATAATTTTCTTGCATCGTTCTCATTTCTCTTCCCAATGTTTCCTCCACTCATCTTATCTGCTTCTTTAGGTCCTCTATGGCCTTTAACAATCTCGTATTTTTCTTGGAAGCTTTTGGTACAGTAGTTCTGATTTCACTGTCTTCCTTCTCTTCTATGCTTTGATCCTTTTTGTCCCCAAAATAGGAGTCTAATGTTGTATTATTCTGTTTGCTTTGCTTCCTTTACCTGGTAATGTTGGTACTCAGTCATTTGATTCCTTTTCTTTTTGCCATCATAGGACTCTGTCACCAGACAGGGGAACTTCTTTCCAAACGCTGTGGTTTTCTCAACTGCTAGTGGTATTAGTTGGGTGCCCTCTCTGATGCCTCCACATGCTCTGGCAAGCTGGTCGCACACTCTAGGACCTCCACCCTAGACTGCAATCAGGATCCAAGCCAGTTAAAGCAAGAGTGGTTACACCTCAAACTAGTCACTTGTTCCCCCTACAATCTGCAGGCCAGGAGATGAAGCTGCCATCTGGTGGCACTTTCACCACAGCCTGCAGCAGCCTCTCACCCCGGGGCAAAAGCCGATGCACTCCCAACTACTGTGTCCCACAATCCACAGTGCACTGACCTTTAACTTTGTCTTTACCATCTATGTGTTGATAATTCTGGAAACAGCCACAGCTGCTGGGGATCTGGAGTCCCTCCAGCCGTTGGTTGGTCAGGCTCACCCTGTGGCTAAAATCTCTTACTCATGTGTTGCTGGTGTCCATTCCTAGAGTGCTTCACTGGCTTATTCCTGCTGGCCTTCCGGGCTGTCCTCAGTGAGAGGTTAGCTTCTCTGTAACATTTTGTCTCTTATGTAGCTCCAAAATTTGTTCAGAGTCCCATTTTACATGAATTGGATGTGGTGGGAGATGGAGCCATGTGGAGGTCTTGTTTCTACTCTGCCATTTTCACTCCACCCCCCCCCACAATCCATTTTATAATTTTCTTGCATCATTCTCATTTCTCTTCTCAATTTTTCTCCACTTCTCTTATTTTATTTTCAAAATCCTTCATATGGTCATCTATGGCCTATAACCAGCTCATATTTTTCTTGGAAGCTTTTGATGCAGGAGTTTTGACTTCACTGTCTTCCTCCTGTTCCATTCTTTGATCTTTTTTGTCCCCAAAATAGGATTGTAATATCAAAATGCTTTGCTTACTTTGCTTCCTTTGCTTGCTCATGTTGCCAGTTAATTACTTGACTTTTGAGCTTTTTGCCACAGTAGAACTCTACCAGAGAGGGGAGCTTTGCCTCAAATTACTGGGGTTTTCTCAGCTGCTGTAGCTATTAGTTGGCTAAACTGGTCACGCACCCTGTACCTCCACCCTTGACAGTGATACAGATCCAAGCAAGTTAAAGCAAGATCAATTACCCCTCAGACGGATGTCTTGGTTCCCCTAGAATTTGAAGGCTAGGACCTCTGAAGTGGCCACATGGAGGTTCCTGCATGGCCATCATGCCTCAGTCGCTTCTCCTTCCAGGTGGCTGAGGCTGGACAGCAATCCCAAACTTCCTGTTCCCAAAGTCCACACTGCACTGATCTCTTATTTTGTCCTTAGCATCTATGGCTTTACAGTTCTGGAAACTGCCGTAATTGCTGGTGATCTGAATTCCCTCCAGCTGGTGGCTGGTTGTGACCACCCTGAGGCTAAAACCTCTGGCTCAGGCAGGGCTGCGCTCTGCTCCCAAAGTGTTGTGCTGGCCCCTTCCTGGAAGCCTTCCTGCCTGTCTTAAGTTGGAGGACAGCTTCTCTCTGTCATTTTGTGGTTTATAATGCTCCAAAATTTTTTCAGTCTTTTTTTACATTAATTGGAGGCGGTGGAAGTAGGAACTGTACAGAAATGCTGTTTCTACTCCACCATCTTAGCTCCACCCCAATAAAGTCTTCTTTCTTCTTGATTGGAGACTAGTTTCCAATCATCCTTAACTCAAACATCCTTAACGAGTACAATGTACGATATTCTCCCACCCCTACATCATAGTAAATCATGATCTTGTCAGTCATCACTGAGTACCCAAAGACAGGTCCTTTTATCTTGACTTGAGGTTCACTCCCAAACTCCATGGTTCCTCTTCCATGCTTCCAGATCTTCTCTGAATTCACCCAACCATCATCTGCATTTACAGGTAGGCAGCTCTCAGCTCGTGATCCAGTTCCTGTTCCTGTTCCTATTCTAGTTCCACTTCAAAGCTCATGTTGAGCAGTCCAGCTCAAGCCCTTCAAAGTCTCTGTTTCTGGGAAGAGAAAACTTAACAGAGCCACAACAATAATCATACACTACAGACACCATCATCAAACCACTCTCTTCCTGTGAAATCAACAGACCCATAAACAGGATCTGAGAAATCAGCACAAATGATCAGTAAAATCCCAAGACCTCTGAAAACCTCAGTAAAACCCTCCTCCAGTCCTTCTATAAACAGAAAACAAGAAAGTCCACTGTCAGGGCTTCTAAACCTGCTATGAGGTCCCAGGGCTTCTGTAACAGCAGCAATATCCTCTATCAGAATACAGGTCTGACAATGTAACATCAACACATGTGGACAAAGTGCAGGCACCACAGGCATCCTTCTCCCCAGGGAAGAAAATATACTTTAAAAAATAAATTTTAGGGGTGACTAGGTGGCAAAGTGGCTAAAGTGCTGGCCCCAAAGTCAGGAGGACCTGAGTTCTGTTCCAGGGTCAGACAATTAACACCCACCCCCCCACACACACACACACTAGCCATGTAACCTTGGGCAAGTGACTTAAACCCAATTGCCTTCCAAAAAGAAAAAAGAAATTAAAAATCAAAATGAATATGTTGTGAAAATAAAGGTCGATAATTCCATTGAGGTTTTCATGCTGTTTTTTTGAGAAGCTGGTAGTCCAGAGGAAAATTCAGGGGAGTGTTGTGTGTGTGTGTATGAGTGTATGTTTGTGCATGCTTGTTTGTTCGTTCTTAGAGGGGAAAGGAATGTTTTTGTTTTTTTAATATGTTGCTTTTGAGATACCACTAGAATTGGCAAATAAGAAATCATTCATTAGTTTTTAGGGAACATTTTCAATTGAATGATAAGGTCAGCATTCACAATTTAGAGAGTTTATAAAAGATTGAAAGTAAAGAAAGAGTAGTCGTCATGTATGGACCATTTTTTCAAGAAGATGAAAAGAGTTATAAAACAGTATCTAGTAGAGAAGGTAAGAAAATAAAAGTCCTTTGTTTTTTATTTGTTTGCTTGCTTTTGCATGTTTAAATGAGGTAGATACAGATGCTTTGTAGGCATCTGCAAAATCAGTAGAGAGGGACTAAAGATCAGAGAAAGAATTGCAGTTTTAGTGGGGACAAATTGCTGGATTAATTGGGAAGACAAAATTGACCAAGCACCTTTTTACCTGATTCAGGAGTAAAGGAGGAAAGGGGGGAGATTAAGTGATATGAGGTATGGAGTTTGTAAGTTTCTTTTTTGTGAATTCTGGTCCTGGCCCTGGAGTTGGAGAATACTGAGTTCAAATTTATCTCAGATATCTACTGGCTTTGTGATCCTAGACAAATCAGATAACTTTTGCTTGCCTCAGTGTCTTCAGCTTTAAAATGGGGATAATAATAGCTTCACTTCCTCTTCTCCCACATCCTAGTGTTGTTGCAAGGATGAAATTTGATAATATTTGTCAAGGACTTGCTTAGTTAGTGACTTGCACATATCATACGCTATATAAATGCTAGTCATCATCATCATCATCATCATGAACAGAATTTTTCATGAATTATGGTGTAAAATCCTCAGTTTAAAGGCTTTGATGAGAAGATGCCATGGAGAACCTGAAAAAAAGAAGAGAAATTTTGTGACCACTACTGTAGAGAGTGGATTATTGAATTGATTATGGAGGAGGGGCAGAATTGCTCTGCTGCAGTGAAGGTACACTTGAGATTATGTAACATAAATTTGTGGTGGTCCCAATAACAAAATGGCGTTTTCTTTCATTTCCTCCAGCTCCGTTAAGCAAAATGTGAATTGGAGTAAAGGAGGCAGATGATGGAAGTAATTTAAAAGTGGGTTTAGCAAGTAAAAATGGGTAGGACAAAGGGGAATCTTACAAACATATCTAATCTTATTATGTCTGTGAGTTAATCAGGGGAGAGAAAGATGTTCCAGAAAGAGAAATCCATGTTTTTATATAACCCTTCCCTTTTCCTCATTTCTCTGTGTCTGACTTTTCAACATAGAGTTTATATATATTGGCCCCATCCTCAGGTTTTTACAGACACACACACACACACACACACACACACACACACACACACACATGCACTTTTTCCATGGTGTTTTTTGTTTCTAGTTCCCTTTTAAAGAATCAAGCTACCTAAAATTTACAAAGTAGCTATGAATCATCAATTCATTCTAATCTAACAAGCATTTGCTCTGGGTAAAACGCTATACTAGACACTTGGCAGATTCAATTGAAAAACAAAAAAACAAACAGCAATCCTCACTGTCAAAAAATTCTATCATCAATCATTATGGGCAACAAAAATGAAGGACAAGTAAAATTCACACCTCATCAAGGCGTCACCAAAAATGACAAAACAAATGCTTCACTACCGGCCAAAATAATATTAACAATGACAAATCTGGAATATATTGCCAATGGAGAATGGCAAATTGGAGAAATAAAAAATGTAGGGCAATATCTGGGCATACACACTTTATAATAAAATGCAAAATTATTATGCATATAATATACATATGCATATAACATAAATGCATATCTGTAAACTGTCCAGAAATTGGGAAACAGGAAATATGATGGTAAGCACTCTCACTTTGGACTGATAGAGACTGGGCTAAAATTTTTACACTCTTATTTACAACCCATGTAATCTTGGGCAACTCAGTGACCTACTGTGGGCTTCATTTTTCTTCATCTATAAAATAAAGGGGGTAATATTAGATGACATATAATATTCCTTTTTAATATAAAACTGATCTAGTCATATAATCAAACATATTATTTTTACTCAGGCAAACTACATATTTCTAGGGTCAACTGGGGACATATTTTATGCACCTAAGATATTAAGAAAGTGTATTTCTCTTTCTAAAATCCTTCTGTCTAAGGGAAGATTTAATCATTTTTATTTCCCTACATTCTTCCTATAAATACAGTCATTGGGGTCATATCTTACATGAAGACATTGTCCTTGTCTTTAGCCAAACTGTTACTCAAATCTACCGTGTCTTCCATATTCCAGCTTCTTATACTTGGAAGGCAGATACCTACTAATCCAAGGTTTCCCTCATTTGATGAGATTTGTTAAGTTTTGTAGCAAAAGTGATAGTGACTGGTACAATCTATCTCTCTGTTTCATAGAATATGTCCTCTAAAATTCAAAATATTGGAAAAGAAATTTGATCAACTCACTATATCATCTAACACACAGAAGCTGCTGGTACCAACTGACTGGTAGGGAAAGACCAGGTAGAGGAGAAGCGTGGCTAAATTTTTCAGTACAATGGCATAGTATAGTTTCACAAAATTGTTATCCTAAGACCTCTCATGAGAGCAACAAGAGTTTTGATGCTAAGGAGGTGAGGGTGTGAGGGTAAAATTTTTGAAACATGAGGCACTAAGAGTATAGTAGATTGTGTTGGCTTGATGAAATGAGGAGGTATTGCAAATCAGATTACCACAAAAGAACATTGAATCTCTTTTGGGGAGGAGAGATCATAAGGACAGAGAAGCATCAACAGGTAGGAGAAAAACCAAGGTAGGCAAAATACTGTAAATATCACCTGTTCTGAAATTTTGCCCATGGCTAAACTTAGCCTCCCCCCTCTGAGAGGCCAAGGAAGGTATCATTTAATTCTACTCCAATTTCCCTATCAACTTAAAGACCACACACATCCTCTTATTTTTCTTAGAGCAGGAAACCTAGAAGAAATGATCCAGAGCAAATAAGTTTCCTTAAGGTAGGGTCAGTCAAGACTCTGCCCTGAAGATAGCTAAAGCCTCTCTTGACTCTGCTTGGCTATGCACAAAAATAACCTTGTATATCCCTCACAAAGATTTTGTGCCACTTTTAAACTTTAATAACTTTGGTTGAATGTATAATAGAAACAATCTATAAATGGTATTAAGAAGAAAATTGAATTTGCTGCTCACAGTTGATATGCCTGTCTATTCTGCTAGGTATAGGACATGGCTTAGCTTGTCTATGCCTGCCATTTTTTTTGTTTTTGTTTCTACCAGTATCTGGAATAAAAACCAATGTGTATACAACTGCACAAAGTGTTTCTTCTTTAAAAATTGATAAATTTAATTTTAAAAGTCATTTAATAAATTATTTCTCTCATACCTAAAGTGATTTTACTGAAAACACTTCTAAGACTTTTAAAAAGACTTAAAATCAATGTATTATCTTTTCCCTACTTTCTTCCTTTCCTTCTTTTTTTTGCTTCCTTCCTTCCATGTATCTCCCATCCTTCCCTCTCTCCCCTGATTTTCCTCTATCTCTCCTTCCTTCCTTCCTTCCTTCCTTCCTTCCTTCCTTCCTTCCTTCCTTCCTTCCTTCCTTCCCTCCTCCCTTCCTTTCTTCCTCCCTTCCTTCCTAACTTGCTTTTTTCTTTTCTTATTTCCTCCCTTCTTACCACTAATCTATCATCAAGTCAGATTTTTAAAGACCAACATGTTCACTTTCAGAAGCAGATTTATGCTACTCATGGCCATTCAGGTATGTGGTCAATAGAATCGTCTCCTATTCCCTGTTGTCCCACTGCCTATCTCCAAAGAAGGTCTGTCTCTGTTCCTAAATATGTCTACGAGAGAAAGACAATGATAGTGGGAAAAGTTTGCAGAGTGGTTGGGAGGAGATTGTATCAATAATTTCTTTGGAAGGTTTGACCATGGCAAAGAATGTTATTTTCATCCTAATCAGGAGGAAAGGAAGAAGTGTTCAGAATCAATGTTTTTGAGTGAAGTAAGAGCTCCTAGTGAACTGCTTGCATTGTGTTGTTGTCATTGTTGTTATTGATTTCACTGAATAAAGAAGCAAAATATTCAACTGATAGAATGGAGGAAAAGGAGAGAGAAAAGTTCAGAATTGTTGCTATAACAATTACCTTCAGTGATTACAACGGGAGTTGGGAGGACTGATGATAATGTTGAATGAGTAGTTATGTATGTGACTGAGAAGCGTTGATATTAGTATACTACTTTTTTACTTAGTATAAATTTGGGAAATTCTTTTTAATTGATTAATATTAGAAATTCCTGAGTCATGGCATGGGCTGAGTCAAGATG
Source organism: Petaurus breviceps papuanus (assembly GCF_028583685.1). NCBI lineage: Eukaryota > Metazoa > Chordata > Mammalia > Diprotodontia > Petauridae > Petaurus > Petaurus breviceps. The sequence continues at coordinate 44,408,319 of NW_027185809.1, forward strand.
GTGGTGTAGAAACAAGACTTCCCTGCAGCTCCAGCTTCCACCTTCCCCAATCAATGGAAAAAGGGGCCTCTGAACAAACTTTGGAGCTGCAGAACCCACAAAATGACACAGAGAAGCTAACCTCCCGCTGAGGACAGCCTGGCAGGCCAGGAAGAATCAGCCAGCACAGAGCTCTGGGAGCTGAGCGCAGGCCTGCATGAGCCAGAGGTTTTAGCCCCAGAGCAGGTCTGACCATCCACTAGTCAGAGGGACCCCAGATCAGCAGCAGCTGTGGCCTTTCCAGAACTATCAACACATAGAAGCAAAGGACAAAGTCATAGGTCAGTGCAGTCTCTACTTTGGGAACTGGTAAGTGGCAGTGCATTGGCTTTTGCCCCAGAGGTGAGAAGCCTCTGAGACACCCTGCAAAGCCAGCCAGTGCCCTGTGGCAGCTTCACCTCCTGGCCTGAAGGGTGTAGGGGGAACAAGCAATCATTCTGAGGGGTAATCACTCTTACTTTAACCTGTTTGGATGTGGATTACAGTCTAGAGTGAAGATCCTGGGGTGTGTGTCCAGCTTGCAAGAGCATGTAGAGGCCTTAGACAGGGAACCCATCTAATACCACCGGCAGCTGAGAAAATCCCAGCTTTTGGGACGAAAGCTCCCCTGTCTGGTGACAGAATATTACTGTGGCAAAAAGCCCAGGGATCAAGTGATTGAGTGGCAATGTGAACAGGCAAAGGAAACAAAGCAAATATAAAATTGCAACATTAGACTCCTATTTTGGGGACAAAAAGGAGGAAAGAATGGAACAGGAGGAAGACAGTGAAGTCAGAAATCCTGCACCAAAAGCTTCAAAGGAAAATAAGAGCTAGTTACAAGCCATAGAGGACCTTAAGAAGTAGATAAGAGAAGTGGAGGAAAAATTGGGAAGAGAAGTGAGAACTATGCAAGAAAATTATGAAATGAGAGCCAACAGCCTGACTGAGGCAAATTTTACATTAAAAAAATATACTAACTCAAATAGCAAAAGAGGCTCAAAAAGACAATGATAAGAAGAATGCCTTAAAAAGCAGAATTTGCCTGATGGAGAAAGAATCTCAAAAGCTCAGTGAGGAGAAACATTGATTCAGAATTAGATTGGAGCAAATGGAAGCTAATGACTTTATGAGAAATCAAGATGCTGTTAAACAGATCCAAACAAATAAAAGAATAGAAGGCAATGCGACATATCTCATAGGAAAAACCAAAGACCTGGAAAATACATCCAGGTGAGATAATTTAAAAGTTATTGGATCATCTGAAAGCCATGATCAAAGTAAGAACACAGAAATCATCCTCCAGGAAGTTCTCAAAGAAAACTGCCCTGATATTTTAGAACCAGAGGTCAAAATTGAGGTTCAAAGAATCCACTGATCACCTGCTGTAAAAGATGCCAAAAAGAAAATCCCTTGGAATTTTATAGCCAGGTTCTGGAATTCCCAGATTAAGGAGAGAATATTACAAGCAGCTAGGAAGAAACAATTTGAATACTGTGGAAACACAATCAGGATATCCTAGGATCTGGCAGCTTCTACACTGATGGATCAAAGAGATTGGAATATGACATTCTGGAGGTTAAAGGAGCTGGGATTAAAACCAAGAATTACCTACCAAGCAAAATTGAGTATCATATTTCAGGGGAAAATATGGTCATTCAATGGAAAGAGGACTTTCAAGCATTCTTGATGAAAAAAACAGATTTGAATAGAAAATTTGACATTCAGATACAAGAAGCAAGAGAAGCATGAGAAGTTAAATAGGGAAAAGAAATCATAAGGAACTTGTTAGATTTGAATTATTAACATTCCTCCATGGAAAAACAATAATTCTAACTGATGAAGCTTTTCTCAGTATGAAAATATTTTAAGGTAATATGCGTGTGTGTCCCTAAATGAGGGTATATGCACGTATGAATACATATGTGAATGTGTGTTTATATGTTTATGGGTATACATAGATAGATGGCACAGGACCAATTTAATAGGTAGGGATGATACTTAAAATGGGTTTTTAAGAGGTGAGAGAGGAATATAAGAGATTAGATGGGGAGAGACAGACTGGGGTAAACTATGTAATATAGAAGAGGCAAGGGAAAATGGTTACAATGGAAGGGAATAATAGGAAGGCAAAAGGAAATGGGTCAACCTTATTCTCATTGAATTTGGCTTTGGATGGAATTAAATTCACACTAAATAGGGTATCTCAGGATACAGGAGAGTAGGGGAGTAAGGGGATGAGAGGGGGTTGATGGAAGGAAGGGCAGGCTGGGGGTGAGGGAATTTGGAAGCACCCTCTTTTGAAAATGGATGGGATCAAAGTACAGAATAGATAAGGTGGGAAGTCGGATAGGAGAGAGGGAAATATAGTCCATCTTTTACAATATATCTACTATGTTATTCTTTTGCATTAGCTCCACATGTACAACCTATAATGAATTGCTTATCTTCCCTGTAATGGTGGGTGACAAGGGAGGAAGGGAATAAATCTGGAATTCAAAGTTTTGAAATCAAATGTTTACATATGTATATACTATCATTCATACTATTTTACATGTAATTTGTAAATAAGATATACAGGCATTGTGGCATAGAGATCCACCATTCCCTACTGTAAAAGTCGAAAGTGGTATGGGAGAGAACAGATTGGAGGAAGGGATATCCTGTGGGACTGCTATTTTCGGGCTGTATGTAGGGGGGAAAAGGGGAGAATCTATAACTCAACATCTGTCAGAAGTGAATGATGCAAACAAGAAATTAATAAAGCATTTGGAAAATGGAAGAAAAAAGAAACTCCTAGAATGGATTTAGGTTCAATTTTAAATATGTAATAAACAATATGGCATATCACTCCCCCATTCCTCCCCCACTGTAACCCAGAGTAACAAAAACATCATTTCTTTCTCCTATATGTTTTCAAAAGTTCCCTGGTATGAAGGAAGGAGAGAGGTGGTGGGTGATTTTATAGTATTTTCTGGAGTGTTAATAGAGAAAAATGCATAGATTCTCAGAAGGCACAAGATCAACTCAAACTATGCTAATTTCATGGAAAGCGAGTAATTTGATTTATATCTACAGGATATCTACTTTCTCTAAAGCACTGCAATGAATCCTGTGAAATCTCAATTTTTTGCTAAACCTAAAAGTTTTTCATAAAGCATCTCATTCATACCGAAATTAAGGAAGATATGGAAGTCAGCCCTTTTTAAAATTTGTAGGTGAATTATTACACAATTTAAATGTATATAATATTTTTATTTATTTAATTTCTCAAATGAAGTTGGAGGGTTTACTTAAAATCAGTTACTTATTCATATATATGAATTATTGAATTTCATGTTCCATTTGGGATTATTTGTCATATTTGAAGGACAGTAAAGTATAGTAGAAAAAGTACTAGATTTTTAGTGACTGTGAATATTACTGCTTCCATCTTATGTCAATCTATGGATAGAGACTACAGTAAGGAAAGAGTGGAGGGAGCAAAAGTTTGTTTCTTTAATTGTTCTGAATATTGTGACTATTTTGGTGAAACTATGAGGTCATTTTAATGATAAGCTGTTGTGAATACTTCCTTTACCTAGTCATGTTGCCCCTCAGTCACTTGACCCCTGGGCTTTTTGCCACAGTAGGACTCTGCCACCAGAGAGGGGAGCTTTTGTCCTAAAAGCAGGGGTTTTCTCAGCTGCTGGAGGTATTAGATGGTTGACCTTTCCGAGGTCTCCACAAGCTCTGACAAGCTGGACACACACCCAAGGACCTCCATCCTAGACTGCAATCCAGATCCAAGAAGGTTAAAGCACCAGTGATTACCCCTCAGACTAGTGCTTGGTCCCCCTACAAAATGCAGGCCAGGTGCTGAAGCTGCCAGGTGGGGCTGGCTGACTGTGCAGGATGTCTCAGTGACTTCTCACCCAGAAGGCAAAAGCCAGGCACTCCTACTTCCAAGTCCCAAAGTGCAGACTGCACTGACCTCTCACTTTGTCTTTTGCAATTATGTGTTGATAAAATTGGGAAGTGCCACAGCTGCTGCTGATCTGGAGTCCCTCAGGCAGGCCTGCTGATCAGACCTGCCCTGGGGCTAAAGCCTGGGTGTGGGGCTGTGCTTGGCTCCCAGAGCACTGAGCTGGCCAATTCCTGCTGGCCTGGCTGGCTGTCCTCAGTGGGAAGTTAGATTCTCTGTGTCACTTTGTGGGTTGTGCAACTCCAAAGTTTGTTCAGAGTCACCTTTTTACATGGATTGGGGGAGGTGGAAGCCTGAGCAGCAGGGAGGTCCTGCTTCTACTCCACCATCTTGACTCCGCCCCCCTGCTCGGTATTTTCAGTGAAGTTTAAAAAATAGACTAGGAGCACTTTGAAGACTAAGTACTCTATTTGCTCATGGTTTCAACTACATTAATCTCTGGTCCAAATCTCTTATGAGGGTATAAGCAAACAAGAATGGGGTGTGGAGTGGTAAATAGGTTGGGGACCCTTTATCACTCAGTGCTGTGGGCTCAATATCTCTCAGCTTAGAAATGGAAAAAAAAATGCCCAAGATGATCCAAATTTAACCTGGAAATATAGTAGAAATGGAAAGGAAGAATCATCTCAAAAACAGAATGGGGAAAGGGCTCGGGTGAGCTCATGTATTTAACAAGAATGCCTCAAGAAAATGAAATCAATTCTGGGTATAAAGGGATAGTGAAGAGAACTGTAATTGAAATACAAGTTTTAATTGTGTGCACACCCACACACAAATATCAAATGATATCAGTATTCTTTATGAAAGACTGATGAGAGAAATTAAAATCTAAATGCAGTGTGTGTAATTGCATAAGTGTATATATGCATGTATGCATAATATAAATTTCATATTACAAATATAATTTAACTAAATAATATGATATTAATAAGATCAGAATGTTCTTTCTTTACATCTTCTATGATAAAAGGGGGGAGCTTGGTAGTACAGTAGATAGAGCACTGTTTCTGGAGTCAGAAAGACCTGATTTCAAATAGTGCTTCAGCTACTTAGTAGCTAAGTGAAGATGGGCAAGTCATTTAATTTCACTTTTTCCCAATATCTTTATCTACAAAATAAGGATAAATAATAGAACTTACCTCCCAGGATTGTTACAAGAATAAAATGAGTTACTAATTTTAAAGTAGTTAGCATAGTAAGCACTATTAAAATATTAGGTATTATTATTGTCTAATTTACTTGTCTTCTTCTGATCTAAATTCCTGTTCATTTTAAATCATCTATGCTCTCTTCTGCTTGAGTCTTTTCTTTATACTCTTCTTTCCTCCTTCCTTCCTTCCTTCCTTCCTTCCTTCCTTCCTTCCTTCCTTTTTTCTTTTCTTCCTTCCTTTCTTCTTCTCCTCATTATCTCTGTTTCTGTTTCTGCCTCTGTCTCTCTCTGTCTCTGTCTCTCTCTCTGTCTCTGTCTCTCTCTGTCTCTGTCTCTCTCTCTGTCTCTGTCTCTGTCTCTCTCTGTCTCTGTCTCTCTGTCTCTGTCTCTCTCTCTCTCTTTCTCTATCTCTATCTCTCTCTCTCACTTCATACTGCCTATCTTATAAACCAAATTTCCCATTGATATCACAGGGTCAAACATGACAGCTTGAATGACTTTGGAACTCTGTCTTATAAAAAGTGTTAGCACCATATCATTTGAATTTCTGAATAGGAAGCATATAATGCTGATGACCAGTAGGTAGGAGTACGATAAAAGCAGGAGCTAAAACCTATTATTTGGAGTAAAGTCTGGTAATTGTCAATCATGTATCCTTGTTATTTTTATAGTCAGGAAGAGAGGGGTATATTGCCCTTTTTCTTAATGTGGTTGCCTCTATTATATAGGGCAGGTAAAAGATTGAGGTGGGTTTAACCAAGCAAATTTTAAAAGAAAAGAAGACTTCCTCCAACATTATCATTATTTCCATATCCTTTCTAAAAGTATTTGTATTTAAAACATAAGCGTATCCAACACAAGTAGTGTGTTTTAGTCTTGCTCCATTTTCTATATATTAACATTTTTCAGTTTAAGAACAGTTTCATGAATTTTGGTCTGTTCTTTAAGTAGTTCTGGTTTTACTTCTTGGAAGAGGTTCTATTGTGTCATATTATTTGTCAGAAGCAGAACTTGAACCTATTTCCTCCTAAAAAGGCTGGTTTTCTATTTACTACTACATATCTACTACATTTATGTAATGAAAAGCTACTACAGAGAGGGAAGGTCAGCATAATTAATTAAAAACATATTAATAATTATAGCCAATTGGTTATTCAATAATAATCTTCCTATTCCCTCTAAAAATCAGAAATATAGAGTTTTCTGTGAGAATAATCTATACTTCCTTAAATACATTTCACTGAAATGAAATTAATAATTTGTTTAATCTTTAAACTGATACCATATATCATTTGTATATGATACTATATTCTATGCTATAGAAAAGTATTTTTATGAACTCCATTCATGTAGTGGGCATGCAATTTATAAAATTATTACTTTCTTCAGTATTGTGGTGAGCAACTTAAGGGAGAGTGGGGAATGTTACAGTAAAATACTCAAGAAAAAACATAATTGTTAGTCACAAAAGAATTTTTTTTTTTACCATTTTAATAGTTGTTTATGGCAAGTAAGAACTTTTACTGTGTTAAAACCTTCAAAATTTTCTGAACAATTATTTTTGAGAAATAGAGGACAAATATATATATAATATATGTATATATATAATATATATGTATATATACATGTACATGTATGTCTGTGTGTGTATATATTTGGAAAATGATGCGTTCACTCATGGTACTGGTAAAATAAGTCTTGTAATAGTGGCAATGTGATACTACAAATGTACCATTTTTTATATTTATGTACTTGTTTTCTTTCCTCCACTTTACTGGAACAATGAAATTGACATTATCAGAAACCAGCTGCCATGTTTTGAAGGTTCTTGGAAGTACTGCCAGATTTAGACCGGCATAACTTCCTCAGATACACAACATTTTTTTTCTATTATGTTTAATTAATGAAATGCTTTATCCAACTAAATTATTAGAATTCCAAAATGATGTTTGATATGTGCAGGGATCTTTTTTAAAATTATGTATCATTTTATAGACTTAAAGGAGAGAATATATGACTAGAGCCTACAGGAAATGTATTTTTATATGTTTCTTTCTATTTTTAATATGTTTCGTGTCTTGAGTTGAATGACTAGTGTTAATTAAAAAAAAGATGACATTTAGAAAATAGGTAAACTAGAAATTTTGTCATTTACTAATGATTAAAGAGTTTAATTTGTCTTTCTTACCTCAGAAAAGTGTCTATTTTTGTGGTGGTGTCTCAAGCTGTATATGTCAATAATTTGTGATATATGATCATATACAATCAGAGGATACAAAGTTTTAAGAATCACATCTCACCAATAATTCCTGTTTTATCATTGAGGAAACTGAAGCTTAGAGAGAATAAATACTAAAGAACGGAACAGAAGGTGGAAGTCTTGTCCTCTGATGCCAATCACCATGATCTTTCCACAACATTTGCTTCTATATCTTTTTATTGTTCAGTAGTTCAGTAGTGTCTGACTCTTCATGACCCCATTTGGGATTGTTATTGTTGTTTTTGCAAACATGCTGAAGTGGTTTGTTATTTCCTCCTCCAGTTCATTTTTACAGGTAAGAAACTGAGGCACACAGGGTTAATTGATTAGATTAGGGTCCTCTAACCCGTAAGTGTCTGAGATCAAATTTGAATTCACAATGATGAGTTTTCCTGATTGCAGGAAAAGTACTCTATCCACTGCACTGCCTAGATTCCCCTGCCTACCTGTATACCATAAATGATTGAAGGTAAGAAAAATCCTAATTTGCCTACAAAACACGTTCATTCATTCAGATAAAAGTAACTTTCAGTTACTTCAATTAGACTGAATTAAATTCATTTCAGAATTTGTTAATTCCCTAAAGTAAATGTCTTTGAAATTACTAACTGAAACAATAATGTAATAATCAATATTATTCTGAATTTCAGTGAAACAACTAGTATTCATTTATATTCATAATTGCTTAAAATATTTTTTCAGGGAACAAATATCTATTTTTCCCTCAAATATTCCTTTCTTATAGGAAAACAATAACAGAAAACCAAAACATTTTTAAAAAAATCCAAAGTACCATAAAAACAATCCACATTGACCATTTCCAAAATAAATTGTGATTCTGCATCACAAGTCTATCACCTATCTGTCAAGTAATAGGCAACATATTTCACTATGAGCTCTCTAGAATTTTGGTTGGTCATTTTGTTCCTAAGTCTTTCAAAATTGTCATTTTAATTATTTTTTGTGCAATTTTTTTCCCTTTTCCTGCTCACTTTATTCTATATCAATTCATTAAAATGTTCTTAGGTTTCCCTGAAACTGTCCCTTAATTCTTTTCTTAGAACACAACAGTAACCCATTTTGGTTTTATGATTATTTGTTATTATATATTTTGTACCTAATTTATTCCATGAGTCCACCACTCTTTCTTAACCAGGACGAGATTGTTTTGATGATTTTATTGTATTTTTTCTGTTGGGTCTGATGCTTTGTGACCACATTTGGCATTTTCTTAGCAAAAATAGTGAAGTAGCTTATCATTGAATTCTCTGGCTCATTGTATATATGAGGAAGCTGAAGTAAATAGGGTTATGTGGCTTGCCAAGGATCATACAACTAGTAAATGTCTGAGGTAAGATTTGAAGTCAGGGCTGCCTGATGCCAGGTCAGAAGCTGTGCCACCTAACTGCCCACTTTACAATACAGTTTCAGATCTGATACTCCTGGGCCCCCTCCTTCACATTTTTTTTTCAATAATTTTCATAGTGTGCTTTATTTTTCCAGATGAATTGTATTTTTTCTTACCGTCAAATACGTTTTCAGTAGTTTGTACAATAATGCGTAATTTAGATGATTTAGGTAGAATACTCATTTTTGTTATATTTTCACAAATTACCCTTGGACAATTAATACTTTTTTCCATTTGTATAGATATGTCTTTATTTGTTGAAAAAATTTTTCTAATCGTGTTTATATCATCATCTTAGCAGGTAGACTACCAAGTATTTTGTGTTGTCTGCAGTAATTTTAAAATTTTACATTTTTAATGGATTTGTCTAACTCATGATGCTGTGTTTTATTGGTAGTATAGGGAAATGGTGATTATTTGTGTACGTTTGTTTTGTATCCTGTAATTGTGATGAAGTTGTTAATTATTTCAGCTATTTTAGTTGATTTTCTAAGTATACCATCACACAATCTATAGCGTGATAGTTTTGCTTCTTCGTTGTGTCTTCTAATTAATTAAATTTCTTTTGCTCCCTTTATTGCTATAGCTAGCATCTTTTAGCACAACATTGAATAATGGTCATGAAAATGAACACGCTTGCTTCAGCTCTGATCTTCTTTGGAAAGTCTATTTTATAATCCCCATTACAAATCTGATGATTTAAGATAGATACTACTTATCTTCTTAAGTAAAACTTCATTTATCCTTGTGTTCTAAAATTCATTTAGTATTTATTAAGTTGATTCTTCAAAGCCAATGCTGTACTAGCCACCAAGTTAATGATGTTTAATATCATGAAAATCAATATTATTTATAATTTTACCACCTTCATTTTTCAGATGCTTAGTATAGATCTCTTTAAATTACTAGAATAGTCACAGGAAAACATTGAATTCTATATTGTGGTGTGAATGTCACAAAGTGTAATTGTCATGCCCAATAATAATTTATTCGACAGATACATGATTTATTTATTACTTATAAGGATAAAGTACAGGGTGCATTGTGCAGAGAATAGAACAGGGGTTTGTTTGAGGGGGGAGAAATAGAGTCCAATAGAATTTGACAGAAAGACAGAGAGATATATAGAAATGGAGATATAGATTGAATAAGAAAAATAAAAGAGGCAAAAATAAGACAGAAAGGAGATCAATCTACATTGAACAATATTTAAAAAAGAATCATCACTCAATGAAATTTAATTGAACAAGGAGAATTTTATTATTATGGAATTTTCTGGGACTTAAAAAAAGATCACAGACATTACTGGCAACTCTAACACAGAGAAGATGGGGACCATAAAAGAGCCCATTCCATGAGTTTTTACTTCATTTTAACAAATAATGTGTCAAGTTCGGATACTTTAGGGTAAAGACCTTTTTAAATCAATAATCTGGATAAATAAGGGCACAGTACTATTGCTAGAAAAGGACTTAAAGTTTTATTCCAGTAATTTCATTTTACAAATAAGAAATCAGTCTAGCAGAGGGAAAGACAACTAATAGGAAGCAGATTCATGATTTAAATCTAGAGGCTATATTTCTGAAATAATATGTTTTAACCTACACCCTCTGGGTTTGATTCCTGAGATTTTCTAAATGCAGTTGACTTACCCCTAGATGGAATGTACTTTAAAGGACATGTAGTACAAACTCCTTGATTTATGGATGAAGAAACTGAGATAAAAAACTTCAAATGACTTGGGAAAAAACAAAAAGGAAGCAGCGTAGCTGAATTTTGAACCCAGAACTTGTGTTGACAAATTGAGAGCTCTCTTTCTGTAGTACTGAAAACACAAAACTAAAAACAATAGAGAATGGAATCATTAAAAACTTTATTTAAATCAGTCCTATTTCGTTAGTCTATGACTTGAAATATTCTCTGTAAGAAAACATCATTACATATAATGACAGTGGGAGAATTAGGTTCAACATATACAAATTTATAGATTTTTCAGAAGCACATTTGTTGTTATAGAGAATATTTATGTATAATATTTTTCTTCTTAGGGTCTTGTCAGTGACTTATATAATCTTGTGTTATTAATTAGTTTGGTAACAAAAAGGTAATTAGGAGTCAGAGCCAAGACGTGGGATTAGGGACAACCACCTAGCTGAGCTCTTCCAACATTCCCCTCAAAAGAATTTTAAAATAATGGCTCAAATGAAATTTTGGAGTGGCATAGCCAACGAAATGTTGAAATGAGAGCTTTTTTCTGGTCAAGGTAAATTTAAGAGGCTGGCAAGAGAAGTCTGTGGCACCAGGAGTAGAGTTCTGTCAAGAGCAGAGGCACACAGTTTGTTTTTTTCTGGAGCTCTGAGCCCAGAGAAGGCAGGGGAGTTGACAACAGGGTCAGAAAGAGATTGCAGGGAAATCTTTGTTGGCACTGGGTGCAGCTAGTGCTGATTGCGACTCTATTGCCCAAACAAAATTCTGTTGTAGTTGTAGTTCCAGGGCAGGGAGGAGCACTGGTGGTCAATGATAATGGAGTAGAGGCCCCAGCTACAGTACAAAAACAAAGAGGAGCACTAGTACTCATGGATATAGGGGTGTAGCGGTACTTCCTGGGTAAAGACCAGAGTGCAGAGCAGGAGAAACAAGCACCATAACTCTCTCAGGATCACAGAACTTTAGACACACCAAAAAATTGCGTTACTGACACAACTAGCTCTAAAAATAGCAGTGTGACAAAGCCTGAAGAGTGCCTTCCCAGAGCTCAACTTTAACATAAAAATCAATGTCAAGGAATAGGCTAGGAACAGGAGGAAGTGACAAAAAAGAAAAATAATAATTTGACTATAACAAAATATTATGTTGGTAAGGAAAAAGATAGAAACTCAGAAGAAGAAAGCAATGTGAAAACAGTGATTATCTAAGTTTCAGATGAAAAAAAAATGTGGACTAGAACCAAAACAAACAAAAATTCCCAGAAAAATTAAAGCAAAAGGTAGAAATGATAGAGGAAAAATTGGAAAAAGAAATGAGGGTGATACAAGAAAATTATGAAAAAAAGGAATTAATAGCTTGGTAAAAGAGGAACAAAAATACTGAAGAAAATAATTCCTTAAAAAACAGAATGGGCCAAGTGATAAAAAAGGCACAAAATCCACTAAAGAGAACTCCTTAAAAAGGAAAGTTGGCAAAGTGGAATAAAAGAAATACAACATTTTATTAAAGGAAATAATATCTTAAAAATTAGAAGTGGATAAGTAGAGGATACTAATTCCCTGATACATCAAGAAACAATAACACAAAGTAAAAAGAAAAAAGAAGAAAATGTGAAATATCTAATCAGTAACACAACTAAACTTAAAAAAAAAAGAGTGAGGTTTTATAATTTAAGAATTATTCGACTACCTGAAAGTTCCACTTAAAGAAAGTGCCTGGATTTTACATTGAAGAACCTAAAGAGAAAAAAAAAGGACCAGATATTTTAGATCCAGAGGGTAAAAGAGAAATTAAAAGAATCCCTGATCAACTTTTGAAAGAGATCCCAAAATGACAACTTCCTGAAATATATTCAAATTCCAGAACTTCCTAGTCAAAGAGAAAATACTGCAAGCATCCAGAAACAAATTAGTCAAAAACATATTAAAATATTTTTAAAAGTTCAAATCATGAAAGTAGTTCAATTATGAGACATGACTTATTTTAAAGATATAACTATAATATTTTGTGGTTGAAATGGGATGAAGTAGAAGACAGAAATAGGAACATTAAGGGATTCTTGTATGGTCAAATTATTAGAAGGCTTGTCAACATAAATATTTTAGTATGTGTGAATAATATCAGGGGAAAAATCTTTGATTATAATGCATTTGGAAGAACATATGCCAGGTACTGACTGATACCTTAGAAAAAGTAAGTTAAATGAGTTGGAATCCTTTATGGATGGGAAGACCAAAGGCTTTTTCTACATATTAATTTAGACAAAATAGATCAGAATGACCAGCAAAATGAGGTTATTTGTTTGTTTTGTGCAGGTAGGACTGAAGTAATATTAAATAAGAAATACGAAATAATGTTAATGAAAGAATAAGTACTATTCTTTATAAATCATGTGATAGTATAAAGGTTAAAATACTAGTGGTCAAATTATATTTATGTGAGTTTATATACAGAATATTATATATGGCATATATGTATATATTTGTATATGTATACACACACACAGATATATATATATATAGATATATATATATATTTCACTGCATAGTTTCATTGAAATCTGATTTACCACAAACAAGTTCTAGTACCCATATAGACTATAAAGTATTAGTGTCTTCATTCTGGTAGATTATTATCTATCATCTTTTAAGGCTTCAACTTGCATATTTGGTGAATGCATTGCGGATTTAGCCATTTTCATCTGCAATATTATTTTATATTCTAATATTGGTTTAGCTAATTGAATGAGATAAAAAAACATCTTTCCACATTTCTTTTCTTATTCCTTATTCTGAACATGCCATTTTCCATGGAAAATTCAACCACCTCTCACTAATGTATTAGATAAATATGTTATTTTATTTAGTAACTGCATTCCTGAAAAAATTGCACATAAATTCTGTTTCTTTATGAATTGAGTTACATTTTAAATGCATTAGTGGAATCTTCTATTTGGCTAATCAACTACATATATATATATATATATATATATATATATATATATA